>NC_134514.1:1134168-1434168 GCF_027942865.1 Odontesthes bonariensis
GTTGGTAAAGATGGATGGATGTTGGGAAAGGTGGATTGGATGGATGGATGGATGTTGGTAAAGATGGAGGGATGTTGGTAAAGATGGATGGATGGATGGATGGATGGATGGATGGATGGATGGATGGATATGCAGAACCAACCATACGGTCGGCCATATTTAACTCCTTTTACTGCTCTTATCAACAAACACACTGCTTCAAAAAGAGAAAACAGGCAGCAGAAGCATGCAGGTCAGTAGGTTTAAAGAAGGCTTTAATGACACCCGAGCAGGTGAGGAATGTTCCCAGTGAAACTCTGCAGGTTTCATCCACAGAACAAAGAGTTTAACTTCTGGGGAAACTGGATCCATCAGACTCCGGCAGCCTCTCATTACACAGTGAGAGCTCTCAGAGGGAAACTCAGACAGGAGTGAAGTTCAGCCAACAGAACCTGGTTCCAGTCCCAATCCCAACCCTCAGCAGTGGGTTTTCTGTGATGTGAAACTTTTATTCATTCTGAAAACACTGGAAAAAATCTAAACCTTACCAAGTATATTTGTCTCATTGAGTATCTCATTACACTTGATATAAGACACAACTGCCTAACAAGCACCATTTCAGCCAGATATAGGGACTTGTTTTAATACAATACATCTGGAATATCTTGTTAAGTAAAAAAGTCTTGAAAACATCTTGTTTTGAGTCATATTTCACATGAAACAAACTTTTTTTTTTCATTTGAAGAGGTTTTTAAGCTAATTTCAAGATCACTTTTAACTCAAAAGTCCTAAATATCACATTTTATTTAAAAAAATCTTGACAAGCCGATTTTCACTAGTTCCATTGGCAGATTTTTTTGCTTATTTCAAGAAAAACGTCTTTTATTTGTTGCTTTTTTACTTATTTTTGGAGGGGCATTTTTTTAAACAGCTGATGACTCGTGTTGACCCAGCATCGTGCACAGAACCGTTCTCCCTGCTGGTCAGAATAAACGTGACGTCGCCTGAAGGCTGAGGGCAGCTCTGGACTCTGTGTTCCTTCCCTCAGTCTTTTCTCTCCGTCTTTGTTTCGAGCTGAAAAGCTGAAACATGAACCCAAAGTTTCCTGTTCAGATCCGTCTGTCTCATAAAGGACCAGAACAAAGCTTTTGTTGTGGCTCCCTCCTCCTCTGGGATTTACTGTTCGGACTCTGCTGATGGAACTAATGTAACTGCATTCTGGGCGTGGGGTGAGTGGACGCTTTGCAGCCTCATCAGGTTGTTTTCTGCTCAGGGGATCAATGTTCCCTCAGCTGTGACTGACAGAGCTTCTTCTAATCTGACCTGCAGCAGCTATTTACAGCAGGAGACACTGACTGAGATTAACAGATTACAGCCTGTACTGATAATCCAGCAGGAACAGCATCCACCGGCAGATAATAAGGAACTGTTGTTTCACTCCATTCTCATTCATCCAGGTCAATCCCATGAACCTAAATAAAGTCAGCTGGACTTCTTCTTCTTCTTGTATCATGAAGACGTTTCACGTCTCATCTGAAAGGTTCTTAAACTCTAAACTAGTTGGGGGGAGTATCAGCTGATAAGCAGCAGGGGACCCACCTGACCATGTGGTTAAGAGTCATCATCACCTATGAACTGTCTGCCTGCCCGAAAGGATGAGTTGTGGTCACAGGATTCAAGGTGCGAATGGTGGTGAAACTGTAGGTGCTCTGAGGTATCACCCGATGTATATCCTATGGAATGGATGGATGGATGGAGGGATGGATGTTGGGAAAGGTGGATGGAAGGAGGGATGAATGTCGGGAAAGATGGATGGAGGGAGGGATGGAAGGATGGATGTTGGGAAAGATGGATGGAGGGATGATTGGAGGGATGGACTGATGGAGGGATGTTGGGAAAGATGGATGGAAGGATGGATGGAGGGATGGATGGATGGAGGGATGTTGGGAAAGATGGATGGAAGGATGGATGTTGGGAAAGATGGATGGAGGGATGGATGGAGGGATGGACTGATGGAGGGATGTTGGGAAAGATGGATGGAAGGATGGATGGAGGGATGTTGGGAAAGATGGATGGATGGATGTTGGGAAAGATGGATGGATGTTGGGATGGAGGGATGGAGGGATGTTGGCAAAGGTGGATGGATGGATGGATGTTGGGAACGATGGATGGAGGGATGGATGGAGGGATGGATGTTGGGAAAGATGGATGGATGGAGGGATGGATGTTGGGATGGATGGATGGATGGATGGATGGAGGGAGGGGTGGAAGGATGGATGTTGGAAAAGATGGATGGAGGGATGTTGGGAAAGATGGATGGAGGGATGGATGGATGGATGGATGGAGGGATGGATGGATGGATGGATGTTGGGATGGGTGTTGGGAAAGATGGATGGAGGGATGGAGGAATGGAGGGATGGATGGATGGAGGGATGGATGGATGGAGGGATGGATGGAGGGATGGATGTTGGGAAAGATGGATGGATGGAGGGATGGATGTTGGGATGGATGGAGGGATAGAGGGATGGAGGGATGGAGGGATGAATGTTGGGATGGATGGAAGGATGGATGTTGGGATGGATGTTGGGATGGAGGGATGGATGGATGGATGTTGGGATGGATGGATGGATGTTGGGATGGAGGGAAAGATGGATGGAGGGATGGAGGGATGGATGGATGGATGGATGGATGTTGGGATGGATGGATGGAAGGATGGATGTTGGGATGGAGGGATGGATGGATGGATGTTGGGATGGAGGGATGGATGGATGGATGTTGGGATGGAGGGATGGATGGATGGAGGGATGGATGGAGGGATGAATGTTGGGATGGATGGAAGGAGGGATGGATGGATGGAAGGATGGATGTTGGGATGGATGGATGGAAGGATGGATGTTGGGATGGATGGATGGAAGGATGGATGTTGGGATGGAGGGATGGATGGATGGATGTTGGGATGGAGGGATGGATGGATGGATGTTGGGATGGAGGGATGGATGGATGGAGGGATGGATGGAGGGATGAATGTTGGGATGGATGGAAGGAGGGATGGATGGATGGATGGAGGGATGGATGTTGGGATGGATGGATGGATGGATGGAGGGATGGATGTTGGGATGGATGGATGGATGGATGGAGGGATGGAGGGATGTTGGGAAAGATGGATGGATGGAAGTATGGATGTTGGGATGGATGGATGGATGGATAGAGGGATGGATGTTGGGAAAGATGGATGGATGGAGGGATGGATGTTGGGATGGATGGAGGGATAGAGGGATGGAGGGATGGAGGGATGAATGTTGGGATGGATGGAAGGATGGATGTTGGGATGGATGTTGGGATGGATGGATGGATGGATGTTGGGATGGATGGATGGATGTTGGGATGGAGGGAAAGATGGATGGAGGGATGGAGGGATGGATGGATGGATGGATGTTGGGATGGATGGATGGAAGGATGGATGTTGGGATGGATGTTGGGATGGATGGATGGAAGGATGGATGTTGGGATGGATGTTGGGATGGAGGGATGGATGGATGGAGGGATGGATGGAGGGATGAATGTTGGGATGGATGGAAGGAGGGATGGATGGATGGATGGATGGATGGAGGGATGGATGGATGGATGGAGGGATGGATGTTGGGATGGATGGATGGATGGATGGAGGGATGGAGGGATGTTGGGAAAGATGGATGGATGGAAGGATGGATGTTGGGATGGATGGATGGATGGAGGGATGGATGTTGGGATGGATGGATGGATGGATGGATGGATGGATGAAGGGATGGAGGGATGGATGGATGGAGGGATGGATGTTGGGAAAGATGAATGGATGTTGGGATGGATGGATGGATGGATGGAGGGATGGATGTTGGGAAAGATGGATGGATGGAAGGATGGATGTTGGGATGGATGGATGGAAGGATGGATGTTGGTAAAGGTGGATGGATGGATGGATGGATGTTGGGATGGATGGATGGATGGGGGGATGGATGTTGGGAAAGATGGATGGATGGAAGGATGGATGTCAGACGGAGAGTATCTGAGGATTCAAACCCTGAACCTTAAAGGTGATTCACCACAGCGATGACATCACAGCTTTGGGCCTTTAAACTTCATAACCAACAAGGTGGAGATGAAACGCACTCATCATTCTGTTCATGATATCTGAAATCCAGAGAATGTTTCTTCTTTGTTTCAGAGAAGACTTTAGATTTAGATGTTCTTTAGATGCATTGATGACATGCAAACTGACCTCAGGCTGCAGAGAGACACATATGTCAGCAATCAGGAGAAATTATGAAAATGATTCAGCTCTACGAGACGTACACAGTTTTGTGATTATATTTAAAGATGACATATTGTGTAAAACTCCTTCTTCCTGTTCCTGGGAGCATATATCGGGGCGTCTGAGGTGTAAAACTCCTTCTTCCTGTTCCTGGGAGCATATATCAGGGCGTCTGAGGTGTAAAACTCCTCCTTCCTGTTCCTGGGAGCATATATCAGGGCGTCTGAGGTGTAAAACTCCTTCTTCCTGTTCCTGGGAGCATATATCGGGGCGTCTGAGGTGTAAAACTCCTTCTTCCTGTTCCTGGGAGCATATATCAGGGCGTCTGAGGTGTAAAACTCCTTCTTCCTGTTCCTGGGAGCTAGGGTTGCCAACTCCTTGAAAAAAAAATAAGGGACACCTCATTGGCAGGTGATTTTTTTTTTTTGGCTCTTTTTTTTGTAAGTGAAATGATTTTTTTTAACTATTTGACTCGAACCTGAATTGAATTAAATGCATATTTTTGAGTGATATAAACACATGGAAAATAAATGTCTACCAGAAATGTACTTTATTACAAAATAACAAAATAAACTGAATAAAATAAATATCTTTCTTAAACAGAAATCTGTCTTAAACTTAAAACTGTATAAATAAATATAAAACAATAGATAGACAATAACAAAAGTGCAAACAGACTTGTAAACATATTTAAAAATAGAACTTATAAACTTAATGCGCAACTCAACGCTACTTTTTCCATCTGTACTTCCTCTGAGCTCTTGCTGCAGCAAGGAGCTGTTTGTCTTTGAGTGCTACAGAGTAAAACTCTGAGCAAGTATTATCGCTCACCTTTTCCACCCAGGTGTTTACCTTCTCCTATTCCTCTCTGTATTTTTGCAGTCTTTTAATTTTTTTCTCGGAGGAGTACCTACCGAGAACTTTAACGCAGCAGTGCCGGCGTCTGTGTCACGGTCAGCCATGCTGCTTTGTTGTCTTGCGCTATCTTCTTCACAGCTAGGCAACCTCGACCAATGAGAAGAGCGGGATTCCGTATTGTCGTACTCCTTTTTGAATATGCTGTCAGCTCATTGGTCACAGAGCAGGAGAGGGCCAGGGAGCAAGTTTACCGTACATTTTCATATAAAGCGCCGTGTTATTCATTTATTCCACTGACATTTTATGGACTATATTTGATTCTCACGATAATACGGGACAAAGTGCGTCCCTTTTCAGCTCAATACGGGACGCGTACATTTGTTTCTAAATACGGGACAATTCCGTTTTTCAAGGGACGGTTGGCAACCCTACTGGGAGCATATATCAGGGCGTCTGAGGTGTAAAACTCCTTCTTCCTGTTCCTGGGAGCATATATCAGGGCGTCTGAGGTGTAAAACTCCTTCTTCCTGTTCCTGGGAGCATATATCAGGGCGTCTGAGGTGTAAAACTCCTTCTTCCTGTTCCTGGGAGCATATATCGGGGCGTCTGAGGTGTAAAACTCCTTCTTCCTGTTCCTGGGAGCATATATCGGGGCGTCTGAGGTGTAAAACTCCTTCTTCCTGTTCCTGGGAGCGTATATCAGGGCGTCTGAGGTGTAAAACTCCTTCTTCCTGTTCCTGGGAGCATATATCAGGGCGTCTGAGGTCACCAGCAGGTGTAAAACTCCCCAAAAACACAACCCTGGTATTTATTTAGTTTAGATGGTTCCATGATGATGGAACCAGCTAGCAGGTGCTCTCAGAGCAAAGACTCATCTCTTCAGAACACACCTCCTCTAACACACCGAACTCACATTAACTTTGGACTTCTTGACTGGTTCTACTTGGAACCTAAACAGATATGTAGAGGGGTCACTGGGACTCGCATAACATCTTCAGGACAGAACCAACTCAAACACAACTGACTCGTGTGTCAGATAACAATCAGCAGCTGTTTAAACCTCTGCAGTCGGGCCTTCAGGTTTGTTTTCCTACCTTTCCTCCTCCACCTCGGCCCCTCTCTGACTGAGTACGAGACGTCCTTGAACTCGATGTTCACCGCCGGTCTCCGCGGTAACGAGGAGAACCTGTGAGCCTCCGTCAGGTTGTTGTCCACCTTCCTCAGGAGCCCGTCCGCCCTCTTCAGGTGTCCCTGCAGAAGCGGTGTCTGCATGGTGCCCGTCTGACGCTTGTTGACCACCTCGTCCATGGACACGCACACCGTCCGAGGGTCCAGCATCAGGTCCGGGGGCCCGTTGGTGTTCTGGAAGTTGGATTGGAGACCGGAGTGAGAACAAGACCCCTCACTCTGACTATGACTCAACCGACTTGTTTCCAGGTTTTCTTTTTGTCTCAAAGCACTAGGGATGGGAATTGATAAGATTTTTACGATTCCAATTCCATTTTGGTTCTTTATCGGTTCCCTTATCGATTCTCATTTGGGGGAAAACCGGTCGATTAGCATCAACTTTGTTTAGTTTAGAAGTAACACGAGTCATGACCTCACAAACCCAACAGCGGTGAGGTCCACATTGGTCTATCCTGGCCTGGGTAATTTAACTCTTCCTGCTCTGGTGAAAGGAGAAGCTGGAGGTAGAGGTGAACTGGGGGTAGTACCACCAGCCTCTGGCTCTGAGCCAGTCAGGCTCTGTCTCTCATGATTTCATCTAAATGTAATGCCTGAGAAGGCATTCATTTAACCTTAACCGTTACTAACAGCAGCTTTTACAATCAGGCAAATGGAGCTAACATGATAGGCAGTGTTTGTTAGTTAGTTAGTTACCTGCAGTGTTAGCCGAGGACATGCTAACGTTGCTAACGCTGCTAACAGCAGGTTTTACAATGAGGCAAATGCTGCTAACATGATAGGCAGTGTTTGTTAGTTAGTTACCTGCAGTGTTAGCCGAGGACATGCTAACGCTGCTAACGTTGCTAACGTTGCTAACGTTGCTGGGTTCAGATTCACCGACGTTAATCATTCATTCATAGTTATTGCATGTTGGTAGTATTTCCTCCCTTTGGTGAAATATTCACTTTGCAAGTTGCCCTGTTGTCGTCTTTTTTAGGGATGTGGAACCAAACTTTCGAGCGTTTGTACCACTTGGGCGCCATGTTTACTGTTGGCTGCTGGCTGCGCCGGACTCGCCACGCAACGCTGCGTGGTGACGTCATTCGCGCCCACTGGAATCGATAAGGGAATCGTTTGCAAAATCGCCAAACGATTCCAAGGAATTGAAACATTGGGAACCGGTTCTCAACAAGAACCGGTTCTCGATTCCCATCCCTACAAAGCACAGAACATTTTTAAGGGGTTCAATCATTCATCAAAGATGTGATCATGAGGGGGGGGCAGTCTGAGCAGAGATCTCCAGACCTGAGGACATGAACATGTCCTTATCCCTGTGGTCTGAAGCCTTCTCTTTAGAGTCTGCTGGTGGAAGGTGCAGTAAGCAGAGAGGCCCCTGTGGGCCCAGTTCTTAGAGGTCGAATCAGTCTTTTTGGGGTAAAGTCACAGTTGTATGAAACTGGCTCCTCCTGATTAGATTTAACCAGGAGGAGCAGGACCTTCTTTGGATAAGTTCTGATAAGCACCGATGTTACAGAGACATTAAAGACAGCCTGTCCCTGATGGACACATTAAAGACAGCCTGTCCCTGATGGACACATTAAAGACAGCCTGTTCCTGATGGACAGACACATTAAAGACAGCTTGTCCCTGATGGACAGACACATTAAAGACAGCCTGTTCCTGATGGACAGACACATTAAAGACAGCCTGTTCCTGATGGACAGACACATTAAAGACAGCCTGTTCCTGATGGACAAACACATTAAAGAAAGCTTGTCCCTGATGGACAGACACATTAAAGACAGCTTGTCCCTGATGGACAGACATATTAAAGACAGCTTGTCCCTGATGGACAGACATATTAAAGACAGCCTGTTCCTGATGGACAGACACATTAAAGACAGCCTGTTCCTGATGGACAGACACATTAAAGACAGCTTGTCCCTGATGGACAGACATATTAAAGACAGCCTGTTCCTGATGGACAGACACATTAAAGACAGCCTGTTCCTGATGGACAGACACATTAAAGACAGCTTGTCCCTGATGGACACATTAAAGACAGCCTGTTCCTGATGGACAGACACATTAAAGACAGCCTGTTCCTGATGGACAGACACATTAAAGACACCCTGTTCCTGATGGACAGACACATTAAAGACAGCCTGTTCCTGATGGACACATTAAAGACAGCCTGTCCCTGATGGACAGACACATTAAAGACAGCTTGTCCCTGATGGACAGACACATTAAAGACAGCCTGTTCCTGATGGACAGACACATTAAAGACAGTCTGTTCCTGATGGACAGACACATTAAAGACAGCCTGTTCCTGATGGACACATTAAAGACAGCCTGTTCCTGATGGACAGACACATTAAAGACAGCCTGTCCATGATGGAATGACACATTAAAGACAGCCTGTCCCTGATGGAGAGACACATTAAAGACATCCTGTCCCTGATGGACACATTAAAGACAGCCTGTCCCTGATGGACAGACACATTCAATACAGCCTGTTCCTGATGGACAGACACATTAAAGACATTAAAGACATCCTGTTCCTGATGGACAGACACATTAAAGACATTAAAGACAGCCTGTCCCTGATGGACAGACACATTAAAGACAGCTTGTCCCTGATGGACACATTAAAGACAGCCTGTCCATGATGGACAGACACATTAAAGACAGCTTGTCCCTGATGGACAGACACATTAAAGACAGCCCGTTCCTGATGGACAGACACATTAAAGACAGCCTGTTCCTGATGGACAGACACATTAAAGACAGCTTGTCCCTGATGGACAGACACATTAAAGACAGCCTGTTCCTGATGGACAGACACATTAAAGACAGCCTGTTCCTGATGGACAGACACATTAAAGACAGCCTGTCCATGATGGAATGACACATTAAAGACAGTCTGTCCCTGATGGACAGACACATTAAAGACAGCCTGTCCCTGATGGACAGACACATTAAAGACAGCCTGTTCCTGATGGACAGACACATTAAAGACAGCTTGTCCCTGATGGACACATTAAAGACAGCCTGTTCCTGATGGACAGACACATTAAAGACAGCCTGTTCCTGATGGACAGACACATTAAAGACAGCTTGTCCCTGATGGACAGACACATTAAAGACAGCCTGTTCCTGATGGACAGACAGATTAAAGACAGCCTGTTCCTGATGGACAGACACATTAAAGACAGCTTGTCCCTGATGGACAGACATATTAAAGACAGCCTGTTCCTGATGGACAGACACATTAAAGACAGACTGTCCATGATGGAATGACACATTAAAGACAGCCTGTCCCTGATGGACAGACACATTCAATACAGCCTGTTCCTGATGGACAGACACATTAAAGACAGCCTGTCCCGGGTGGACAACACATTAAAGACAGCCTGTTCCTGATGGACAGACACATTAAAGACAGCCTGTCCCGGGTGGACAACACATTAAAGACAGCCTGTCCCTGATGGACAGACACATTAACGACAGCTTATCCCTGATGGACAGACGCATAAAAGAAAGCCTGTACCTGATGGACACATTTAAGACAGCCTGTCCCTGGCGGACACATTGAAGACAGCCTGTCCCTGATGGACACATTAAAGAGAGCCTGTTCCTGATGGACAGACACATTAAAGACAGCCTGTCCCTGATGGAAAGACACATTAAAGACAGCCTGTCCCTGATGGAAAGACACATTAAAGAAAGCCTATTCATGATGGACAGACACATTAAAGACAGCCTGTTCCTGATGGACATATTAAAGACAGCCTGTCCCTGATGGACACATTAAGGCCAGCCTGTTCCTGATGGACAGACACATTAAAGACAGCCTGTTCCTGATGGACAGACACATTAAAGACAGCTTGTCCCTGATGGACACATTAAAGACAGCCTGTTCCTGATGGACAGACACATTAAAGACAGCTTGTCCCTGATGGACACATTAAAGACAGCCTGTTCCTGATGGACAGACACATTAAAGACAGCCTGTTCTTGATGGACAGACACATTAAAGACAGCCTGTTCCTGATGGACAGACACATTAAAGACAGCCTGTTCCTGATGGACAGACAAATTAAAGACAGCTTGTCCCTGATGGACACATTAAAGACAGCCTGTTCCTGATGGACAGACACATTAAAGACAGCCTGTTCCTGATGGACAGACACATTAAAGACAGCCTGTCCCTGATGGACAGACACATTAAAGACAGCCTGTCCCTGATGGACAGACACATTAAAGACAGCTTAACCCTGATGGACACATTAAAGACAGCCTGTTCCTGATGGACAGACACATTAAAGACAGCCTGTTCCTGATGGAAAGACACATTAAAGACAGCTTGTCCCTGATGGACAGACACATTCAATACAGCCTGTTCCTGATGGACAGACACATTAAAGACATTAAAGACATCCTGTTCCTGATGTACAGACACATTAAAGACATTAAAGACAGCCTGTCCCTGATGGACACATTAAAGACAGCCTGTCCCTGATGGACAGACACATTAAAGACAGCCTGTCCCTGATGGACAGACATATTAAAGACAGCCTGTTCCTGATGGACACATTAAAGACAGCCTGTTCCTGATGGACAGACACATTAAAGACAGCCTGTCCATGATGGAATGACACATTAAAGACAGCCTGTCCCTGATGGACAGACACATTAAAGACATCCTGTCCCTGATGGACACATTAAAGACAGCCTGTCCCTGATGGAGAGACACATTCAATACAGCCTGTTCCTCATGGACACACACATTAAAGACATTAATGACATCCTGTTCCTGATGGACAGACACATTAAAGACAGCCTGTTCCTGATGGACAGACACATTAAAGACAGCCTGTTCCTGATGGACAGACACATTAAAGACAGCCTGTTCCTGATGGACAGACACATTAAAGACAGCCTGTTCCTGATGGACAGACAAAATAAAAACAGCTTGGCCCTGATGGAAAGACACATTAAAGACAGCCTGTTCCTGATGGACAGACACATTAAAGACAGCCTGTCCCTGGTAGACACATTGAAGACAGCCTGTTCCTGATGGACAGACACATTAAAGACAGCCTGTCCCTGGTAGACACATTGAAGACAGCCTGTTCCTGATGGACAGACACATTAAAGACAGCCTGTCCCTGGTAGACACATTGAAGACAGCCTTTCCCTGATGGACACATTAAAGACAGCCTGTTCCTGACGGACAGACCAATTAAAGACAGCCTGTTCCTGATGGACAGACACATTAAAGACAGCCTGTTCCTGATGGACAGACATATTAAAGACAGCCTGTTCCTGATTGACAGACACATTAAAGACAGCCTGTCCCTGGTGGACACATTGAAGACAGCGTGTCCCTGATGGTTACATTAAAGACATTAAAGACAGCCTGTTCCTGATTGACAGACACATTAAAGACAGCCTGTCCCTGGTGGACACATTGAAGACAGCGTGTCTCTGATGGACACATTAAAGACAGCCTGTTGCTGATGGACAGACAAATTAAAGACAGCCTGTCCCTGAAGAACACATTAAAGACAGCCTGTTCCTGATGGACAGACACATTAAACACAGCCTTTCCCTGATGGACAGACACATTAAAGACAGCCTGTCCCTTATGGACACATTAAAGAAAGCCTATTCATGATGGACAGACACATTAAAGACAGCCTGTTCCTGATGGACAGACACATTAAAGACATTAAAGCCATCCTTTTCCTGATGGACAGACACATTAAAGACATTAAAGACATCCTGTTCCTGATGGACAGACACATTAAAGACATTAAAGACAGCCTGTTCCTGATGGACAGACACATTAAAGACAGCCTGTCCCGGGTGGACAACACATTAAAGACAGCCTGTTCCTGATGGACAGACATATTAAAGACATCCTGTTCCTGATGGACAGACACATTAAAGACAGCCTGTCCCTGATGGACAGACACATTAAAGACAGCCTGTTCCTGATGGACAGACACATTAAAGACAGCCTGTCCCTTATGGACAGACACATTAAAGACAGCCTGTCCCTGATGGACAGACGCATAAAAGAAAGCCTGTCCCTGATGGACACATTTAAGACAGCCTGTCCCTGGCGGACACATTGAAGACAGCCTGTCCCTGATGGACACATTAAAGACAGCCTGTTCCTGATGGACAGACACATTAAAGACAGCCTGTCCCTGATGGAAAGACACATTCAATACAGCCTGTCCCTGATGGAAACATTAAAGACAGCCTGTTCCTGATGGACAGACACATTAAAGACAGCCTGTCCCTGATGGAAAGACACATTCAATACAGCCTGTCCCTGATGGACACATTAAAGAACGCCTATTCATGATGGACAGACACATTAACAACAGCTTGTCCCTGATGGACAGACGCATAAAAGAAAGCCTGTCCCTGATGGACACATTTAAGACAGCCTGTCCCTGGCGGACACATTGAAGACAGCCTGTCCCTGATGGACACATTAAAGACAGCCTGTTCCTGATGGACAGACACATTAAAGACAGCCTGTCCCTGATGGAAAGACACATTCAATACAGCCTGTCCTTGATGGACACATTAAAGAACGCCTATTCATGATGGACAGACACATTAAAGACATTAAAGTCATCCTTTTCCTGATGGACAGACACATTAAAGACAGCCTGTCCCTGATGGACACATTAAAGACAGCCTGTCCCTGATGGACACATTAAAGACAGCCTCTCCCTGATGGACACATTAAAGACAGCCTGTCCCTGATGGACAGATACATTCAATACAGCCTGTTCCTGATGGACAGACACATTAAAGACATTAAAGACATCCTTTTCCTGGTGGACAGACACAGTAAAGACATCCTGTCTCTGATTGACATATTAAAGACAGCCTGTTCCTGATGGACAGACACATTAAAGACATCCTGTTCCTGATGGACAGACACATTAAAGACAGCCTGTCCCGGGCGGACAGACACATTAAAGACAGCCTGTCCCTGATGGACACATTAAAGACAGCCTGTTCCTGACGGACACATTAAAGACAGCCTGTTCCTGATGGACAGACACATTAAAGACATCCTGTTCCTGATGGACAGACACATTAAAGACAGCCTGTCCCGGATGGACAGACACATTAAAGACAGCCTGTTCCTGATGGACAGACACATTAAAGACAGCCTGTCCCTTATGGACAGACACATTAAAGACAGCCTGTCCCTGATGGACAGACAAATTAACGACAGCTTGTCCCTGATTGACAGACACATTAAAGACAGCCTGTCCCTTATGGACACATTAAAGACAGCCTGTTCCTGACGGACACATTAAAGACATCCTGTTCCTGATGGACAGACAAATTAAAGACAGCCTGTCCCGGATGGACAGACACATTAAAGACAGCCTGTTCCTGATGGACAGACACATTAAAGACAGCCTGTCCCTTATGGACAGACACATTAAAGACAGCCTGTCCCTGATGGACAGACACATTAACGACAGCTTGTCCCTGATTGACAGACACATTAAAGACAGCCTGTCCCTGATATACACATTTAAGACAGCCTGTCCCTGATGGACACATTAAAGACAGCCAGTTCCTGATGGACAGACACATTAAAGACAGCCTGTCCCTGGTTGAAAAAGTTAAAGACAGCCTGTCCCTGGCGGACAGACACATTAAAGACAGCCTGTTCCTGATGGACACATTAAAGACAGCCTGTCCCTTATGGACACATTAAAGACATTAAAGACAGCCTGTTCCTGATGGACACATTAAAAACATTAAAGACAGCCTGTTCCTGATGGACACATTAAAGACATTAAAGACAGCCTGTTCCTGATGGACACATTAAAGACATTAAAGACAGCCTGTTCCTGATGGACAGACACATTAAAGACATCCTGTTCCTGATGGACAGACACATTAAAGACAGCCTGTCCCGGGCGGACAGACACATTAAAGACAGCCTGTCCCTGATGGACACATTAAAGACAGCCTGTTCCTGACGGACACATTAAAGACAGCCTGTTCCTGATGGACAGACACATTAAAGACATCCTGTTCCTGATGGACAGACACATTAAAGACAGCCTGTCCCGGATGGACAGACACATTAAAGACAGCCTGTTCCTGATGGACAGACACATTAAAGACAGCCTGTCCCTTATGGACAGACACATTAAAGACAGCCTGTCCCTGATGGACAGACACATTAACGACAGCTTGTCCCTGATTGACAGACACATTAAAGACAGCCTGTCCCTGATGGACAGACACATTAAAGACAGCTTGTCCCTGATGGACAGACACATTAAAGACAGCCTGTTCCTGATGGACAGACACATTAAAGACAGCTTGTCCCTGATGGACACATTAAAGACAGCCTGTTCCTGATGGACAGACACATTAAAGACAGCCTGTTCTTGATGGACAGACACATTAAAGACAGCCTGTTCCTGATGGACAGACACATTAAAGACAGCCTGTTCCTGATGGACAGACACATTAAAGATAGCCTGTCCCTGATGGACAGACACATTAAAGACAGCCTGTCCCTGAGTGACACATTAAAGACAGCCTGTCCCTGATGGACAGACACATTAAAGACAGCTTGTCCCTGATGGACACATTAAAGACAGCCTGTCCCTGATGGACAGACACATTAAAGACAGCCTGTTCCTGATGGACAGACACATTAAAGACAGCTTGTCCCTGATGGACAGACACATTAAAGACAGCCTGTTCCTGATGGACAGACACATTAAAGACAGCCTGTTCCTGATGGACAGACACATTAAAGACAGCCTGTCCCTGATGGACAGACACATTAAAGACAGCCTGTCCCTGATGGACAGACACATTAAAGACAGCTTGTCCCTGATGGACACATTAAAGACAGCCTGTTCCTGATGGACAGACACATTAAAGACAGCCTGTTCCTGATGGACAGACACATTAAAGACAGCTTGTCCCTGATGGACAGACACATTAAAGACAGCCTGTCCCTGATGGACAGACATATTAAAGACAGCCTGTTCCTGATGGACACATTAAAGACAGCCTGTTCCTGATGGACAGACACATTAAAGACAGCCTGTCCATGATGGAATGACACATTAAAGACAGCTTGTCCCTGATGGACAGACACATTAAAGACATCCTGTCCCTGATGGACACATTAAAGACAGCCTGTCCCTGATGGAGAGACACATTCAATACAGCCTGTTCCTGATGGACACACACATTAAAGACATTAAAGACATCCTGTTCCTGATGGACAGACACATTAAAGACATTAAAGACAGCCTGTTCCTGATGGACAGACACATTAAAGACAGCCTGTCCCGGGTGGACAACACATTAAAGACAGCCTGTTCCTGATGGACAGACACATTAAAGACAGCCTGTTCCTGATGGACAGACAAAATAAAAACAGCTTGGCCCTGATGGACAGACACATTAAAGACAGCCTGTCCCTGATGGACACATTAAAGACAGCCTGTTCCTGATGGACAAACAAATTAAAGACAGCCTTTCCCTGATGGACACATTAAAGACAGCCTGTTCCTGATGGACAGACACATTAAAGACAGCCTGTCCCTGGTAGACACATTGAAGACAGCCTTTCCCTTATGGACACATTAAAGACAGCCTGTTCCTGATGGACAGACATATTAAAGACAGCCAGTCCCTGATGGATACATTAAAGACATTAAAGACAGCCTGTTCCTGATTGACAGACACATTAAAGACAGCATGTCCCTGATGGACAGAGACATTAAAGACATCCTGTCCCTGATGGACACATTAAAGACAGCCTGTCCCTGATGGAGAGACACATTCAATACAGCCTGTTCCTGATGGACACACACATTAAAGACATTAAAGACATCCTGTTCCTGATGGACAGACACATTAAAGACATTAAAGACAGCCTGTTCCTGATGGACAGACACATTAAAGACAGCCTGTCCCGGGTGGACAACACATTAAAGACAGCCTGTTCCTGATGGACAGACACATTAAAGACAGCCTGTCCCTGAAGGACACATTAAAGACAGCCTGTTCCTGATGGACAGACACATTAAAGACAGCCTGTCCCTGATGGACACATTAAAGACAGCCTGTTCCTGATGGAAAAACAAATTAAAGACAGCCTGTCCCTGATGGACACATTAAAGACAGCCTGTTCCTGATGGACAGACACATTAAAGACAGCCTGTCCCTGGTAGACACATTGAAGACAGCCTTTCCCTGATGGACACATTAAAGACAGCCTGTTCCTGACGGACAGACCAATTAAAGACAGCCTGTTCCTGATGGACAGACACATTAAAGACAGCCTGTTCCTGATGGACAGACATATTAAAGACAGCCTGTTACTGATTGACAGACACATTAAAGACAGCCTGTCCCTGGTGGACACATTGAAGACAGCGTGTCCCTGATGGATACATTAAAGACATTAAAGACAGCCTGTTCCTGATTGACAGACACATTAAAGACAGCCTGTCCCTGGTGGACACATTGAAGACAGCGTGTCTCTGATGGACACATTAAAGACAGCCTGTTGCTGATGGACACACAAATTAAAGACAGCCTGTCCCTGAAGAACACATTAAAGACAGCCTGTTCCTGATGGACAGACACATTAAACACAGCCTTTCCCTGATGGACAGACACATTAAAGACAGCCTGTCCCTTATGGACACATTAAAGAAAGCCTATTCATGATGGACAGACACATTAAAGACAGCCTGTTCCTGATGGACAGACACATTAAAGACATTAAAGCCATCCTTTTCCTGATGGACAGACACATTAAAGACATTAAAGACATCCTGTTCCTGATGGACAGACACATTAAAGACAGCCTGTTCCTGATGGACAGACACATTAAAGACAGCCTGTCCCTGATGGACAGACACATTAAAGACAGCCTGTTCCTGATGGACAGAAACATTAAAGACAGCCTGTCCCTTATGGACAGACACATTAAAGACAGCCTGTCCCTGATGGACAGACGCATAAAAGAAAGCCTGTCCCTGATGGACACATTTAAGACAGCCTGTCCCTGGCGGACACATTGAAGACAGCCTGTCCCTGATGGACACATTAAAGACAGCCTGTTCCTGATGGAAAGACACATTCAATACAGCCTGTCCCTGATGGACACATTAAAGAACGCCTATTCATGATGGACAGACACATTAACAACAGCTTGTCCCTGATGGACAGACGCATAAAAGAAAGCCTGTCCCTGATGGACACATTTAAGAGAGCCTGTCCCTGGCGGACACATTGAAGACAGCCTGTCCCTGATGGACACATTAAAGACAGCCTGTTCCTGATGGAAAGACACATTAAAGACAGCCTGTCCCTGATGGAAAGACACATTCAATACAGCCTGTTCCTGATGGACAGACACATTAAAGACATTAAAGTCATCCTTTTCCTGATGGACAGACACATTAAAGACAGCCTGTTCCTGATGGACAGACACATTAAAGACATCCTGTTCCTGATGGACAGACAAATTAAAGACAGCCTGTCCCGGATGGACAGACACATTAAAGACAGCCTGTTCCTGATGGACAGACACATTAAAGACAGCCTGTCCCTTATGGACAGACACATTAAAGACAGCCTGTCCCTGATGGACAGACACATTAACGACAGCTTGTCCCTGATTGACAGACACATTAAAGACAGCCTGTCCCTGATATACACATTTAAGACAGCCTGTCCCTGATGGACACATTAAAGACAGCCAGTTCCTGATGGACAGACACATTAAAGACAGCCTGTCCCTGGTTGAAAAATTAAAGACAGCCTGTCCCTGATGGCAAGAAACAATAAAAACAGCCTGTCCCTGGCGGACACATTGAAGACAGCCTGTCCCTGATGGACACATTAAAGACAGCCTGTCCCTGATGGACACATTAAAGACAGTCTGTTCCTGATGGACAGACACATTAAAGACAGCCTGTCCCTGGCGGACAGACACATTAAAGACAGCCTGTTCCTGATGGACACATTAAAGACAGCCTGTCCCTTATGGACACATTAAAGACATTAAAGACAGCCTGTTCCTGATGGACACATTAAAGACATTAAAGACAGCCTGTTCCTGATGGACACATTAAAGACATTAAAGACAGCCTGTCCCTGATGGACAGACATATTAAAGACAGCCTGTTCCTGATGGACACATTAAAGACAGCCTGTTCCTGATGGACAGACACATTAAAGACAGCCTGTCCATGATGGAATGACACATTAAAGACAGCCTGTCCCTGATGGACAGACACATTAAAGACATCCTGTCCCTGATGGACACATTAAAGACAGCCTGTCCCTGATGGAGAGACACATTCAATACAGCCTGTTCCTCATGGACACACACATTAAAGACATTAATGACATCCTGTTCCTGATGGACAGACACATTAAAGACATTAAAGACAGCCTGTTCCTGATGGACAGACACATTAAAGACAGCCTGTTCCTGATGGACAGACACATTAAAGACAGCCTGTTCCTGATGGACAGACACATTAAAGACAGCCTGTTCCTGATGGACAGACACATTAAAGACAGCCTGTTCCTGATGGACAGACAAAATAAAAACAGCTTGGCCCTGATGGAAAGACACATTAAAGACAGCCTGTTCCTGATGGACAGACACATTAAAGACAGCCTGTCCCTGGTAGACACATTGAAGACAGCCTGTTCCTGATGGACAGACACATTAAAGACAGCCTGTCCCTGGTAGACACATTGAAGACAGCCTTTCCCTGATGGACACATTAAAGACAGCCTGTTCCTGACGGACAGACCAATTAAAGACAGCCTGTTCCTGATGGACAGACACATTAAAGACAGCCTGTTCCTGATGGACAGACATATTAAAGACAGCCTGTTCCTGATTGACAGACACATTAAAGACAGCCTGTCCCTGGTGGACACATTGAAGACAGCGTGTCCCTGATGGTTACATTAAAGACATTAAAGACAGCCTGTTCCTGATTGACAGACACATTAAAGACAGCCTGTCCCTGGTGGACACATTGAAGACAGCGTGTCTCTGATGGACACATTAAAGACAGCCTGTTGCTGATGGACAGACAAATTAAAGACAGCCTGTCCCTGAAGAACACATTAAAGACAGCCTGTTCCTGATGGACAGACACATTAAACACAGCCTTTCCCTGATGGACAGACACATTAAAGACAACCTGTCCCTTATGGACACATTAAAGAAAGCCTATTCATGATGGACAGACACATTAAAGACAGCCTGTTCCTGATGGACAGACACATTAAAGACATTAAAGCCATCCTTTTCCTGATGGACAGACACATTAAAGACATTAAAGACATCCTGTTCCTGATGGACAGACACATTAAAGACATTAAAGACAGCCTGTTCCTGATGGACAGACACATTAAAGACAGCCTGTCCCGGGTGGACAACACATTAAAGACAGCCTGTTCCTGATGGACAGACATATTAAAGACATCCTGTTCCTGATGGACAGACACATTAAAGACAGCCTGTCCCTGATGGACAGACACATTAAAGACAGCCTGTTCCTGATGGACAGACACATTAAAGACAGCCTGTCCCTTATGGACAGACACATTAAAGACAGCCTGTCCCTGATGGACAGACGCATAAAAGAAAGCCTGTCCCTGATGGACACATTTAAGACAGCCTGTCCCTGGCGGACACATTGAAGACAGCCTGTCCCTGATGGACACATTAAAGACAGCCTGTTCCTGATGGACAGACACATTAAAGACAGCCTGTCCCTGATGGAAAGACACATTCAATACAGCCTGTCCCTGATGGAAACATTAAAGACAGCCTGTTCCTGATGGACAGACACATTAAAGACAGCCTGTCCCTGATGGAAAGACACATTCAATACAGCCTGTCCCTGATGGACACATTAAAGAACGCCTATTCATGATGGACAGACACATTAACAACAGCTTGTCCCTGATGGACAGACGCATAAAAGAAAGCCTGTCCCTGATGGACACATTTAAGACAGCCTGTCCCTGGCGGACACATTGAAGACAGCCTGTTCCTGATGGACACATTAAAGACAGCCTGTTCCTGATGGACAGACACATTAAAGACAGCCTGTCCCTGATGGAAAGACACATTCAATACAGCCTGTCCTTGATGGACACATTAAAGAACGCCTATTCATGATGGACAGACACATTAAAGACATTAAAGTCATCCTTTTCCTGATGGACAGACACATTAAAGACAGCCTGTCCCTGATGGACACATTAAAGACAGCCTGTCCCTGATGGACACATTAAAGACAGCCTCTCCCTGATGGACACATTAAAGACAGCCTGTCCCTGATGGACAGATACATTCAATACAGCCTGTTCCTGATGGACAGACACATTGAAGACATTAAAGACATCCTTTTCCTGGTGGACAGACACAGTAAAGACATCCTGTCTCTGATTGACATATTAAAGACAGCCTGTTCCTGATGGACAGACACATTAAAGACATCCTGTTCCTGATGGACAGACACATTAAAGACAGCCTGTCCCGGGCGGACAGACACATTAAAGACAGCCTGTCCCTGATGGACACATTAAAGACAGCCTGTTCCTGACGGACACATTAAAGACAGCCTGTTCCTGATGGACAGACACATTAAAGACATCCTGTTCCTGATGGACAGACACATTAAAGACAGCCTGTCCCGGATGGACAGACACATTAAAGACAGCCTGTTCCTGATGGACAGACACATTAAAGACAGCCTGTCCCTTATGGACAGACACATTAAAGACAGCCTGTCCCTGATGGACAGACAAATTAACGACAGCTTGTCCCTGATTGACAGACACATTAAAGACAGCCTGTCCCTGATGGACACATTAAAGACAGCCTGTTCCTGACGGACACATTAAAGACATCCTGTTCCTGATGGACAGACAAATTAAAGACAGCCTGTCCCGGATGGACAGACACATTAAAGACAGCCTGTTGCTGATGGACAGACACATTAAAGACAGCCTGTCCCTTATGGACAGACACATTAAAGACAGCCTGTCCCTGATGGACAGACACATTAACGACAGCTTGTCCCTGATTGACAGACACATTAAAGACAGCCTGTCCCTGATATACACATTTAAGACAGCCTGTCCCTGATGGACACATTAAAGACAGCCAGTTCCTGATGGACAGACACATTAAAGACAGCCTGTCCCTGGTTGAAAAATTAAAGACAGCCTGTCCCTGGCGGACAGACACATTAAAGACAGCCTGTTCCTGATGGACACATTAAAGACAGCCTGTCCCTTATGGACACATTAAAGACATTAAAGACAGCCTGTTCCTGATGGACACATTAAAAACATTAAAGACAGCCTGTTCCTGATGGACACATTAAAGACATTAAAGACAGCCTGTTCCTGATGGACACATTAAAGACATTAAAGACAGCCTGTTCCTGATGGACAGACACATTAAAGACATCCTGTTCCTGATGGACAGACACATTAAAGACAGCCTGTCCCGGGCGGACAGACACATTAAAGACAGCCTGTCCCTGATGGACACATTAAAGACAGCCTGTTCCTGACGGACACATTAAAGACAGCCTGTTCCTGATGGACAGACACATTAAAGACATCCTGTTCCTGATGGACAGACACATTAAAGACAGCCTGTCCCGGATGGACAGACACATTAAAGACAGCCTGTTCCTGATGGACAGACACATTAAAGACAGCCTGTCCCTTATGGACAGACACATTAAAGACAGCCTGTCCCTGATGGACAGACACATTAACGACAGCTTGTCCCTGATTGACAGACACATTAAAGACAGCCTGTCCCTGATGGACAGACACATTAAAGACAGCTTGTCCCTGATGGACAGACACATTAAAGACAGCCTGTTCCTGATGGACAGACACATTAAAGACAGCTTGTCCCTGATGGACACATTAAAGACAGCCTGTTCCTGATGGACAGACACATTAAAGACAGCCTGTTCTTGATGGACAGACACATTAAAGACAGCCTGTTCCTGATGGACAGACACATTAAAGACAGCCTGTTCCTGATGGACAGACACATTAAAGATAGCCTGTCCCTGATGGACAGACACATTAAAGACAGCCTGTCCCTGAGTGACACATTAAAGACAGCCTGTCCCTGATGGACAGACACATTAAAGACAGCTTGTCCCTGATGGACACATTAAAGACAGCCTGTCCCTGATGGACAGACACATTAAAGACAGCCTGTTCCTGATGGACAGACACATTAAAGACAGCTTGTCCCTGATGGACAGACACATTAAAGACAGCCTGTTCCTGATGGACAGACACATTAAAGACAGCCTGTCCCTGATGGACAGACACATTAAAGACAGCCTGTCCCTGATGGACAGACACATTAAAGACAGCTTGTCCCTGATGGACACATTAAAGACAGCCTGTTCCTGATGGACAGACACATTAAAGACAGCCTGTTCCTGATGGACAGACACATTAAAGACAGCTTGTCCCTGATGGACAGACACATTAAAGACAGCCTGTCCCTGATGGACAGACATATTAAAGACAGCCTGTTCCTGATGGACACATTAAAGACAGCCTGTTCCTGATGGACAGACACATTAAAGACAGCCTGTCCATGATGGAATGACACATTAAAGACAGCTTGTCCCTGATGGACAGACACATTAAAGACATCCTGTCCCTGATGGACACATTAAAGACAGCCTGTCCCTGATGGAGAGACACATTCAATACAGCCTGTTCCTGATGGACACACACATTAAAGACATTAAAGACATCCTGTTCCTGATGGACAGACACATTAAAGACATTAAAGACAGCCTGTTCCTGATGGACAGACACATTAAAGACAGCCTGTCCCGGGTGGACAACACATTAAAGACAGCCTGTTCCTGATGGACAGACACATTAAAGACAGCCTGTTCCTGATGGACAGACAAAATAAAAACAGCTTGGCCCTGATGGACAGACACATTAAAGACAGCCTGTCCCTGATGGACACATTAAAGACAGCCTGTTCCTGATGGACAAACAAATTAAAGACAGCCTTTCCCTGATGGACACATTAAAGACAGCCTGTTCCTGATGGACAGACACATTAAAGACAGCCTGTCCCTGGTAGACACATTGAAGACAGCCTTTCCCTTATGGACACATTAAAGACAGCCTGTTCCTGATGGACAGACATATTAAAGACAGCCAGTCCCTGATGGATACATTAAAGACATTAAAGACAGCCTGTTCCTGATTGACAGACACATTAAAGACAGCATGTCCCTGATGGACAGAGACATTAAAGACATCCTGTCCCTGATGGACACATTAAAGACAGCCTGTCCCTGATGGAGAGACACATTCAATACAGCCTGTTCCTGATGGACACACACATTAAAGACATTAAAGACATCCTGTTCCTGATGGACAGACACATTAAAGACATTAAAGACAGCCTGTTCCTGATGGACAGACACATTAAAGACAGCCTGTCCCGGGTGGACAACACATTAAAGACAGCCTGTTCCTGATGGACAGACACATTAAAGACAGCCTGTCCCTGAAGGACACATTAAAGACAGCCTGTTCCTGATGGACAGACACATTAAAGACAGCCTGTCCCTGATGGACACATTAAAGACAGCCTGTTCCTGATGGAAAAACAAATTAAAGACAGCCTGTCCCTGATGGACACATTAAAGACAGCCTGTTCCTGATGGACAGACACATTAAAGACAGCCTGTCCCTGGTAGACACATTGAAGACAGCCTTTCCCTGATGGACACATTAAAGACAGCCTGTTCCTGACGGACAGACCAATTAAAGACAGCCTGTTCCTGATGGACAGACACATTAAAGACAGCCTGTTCCTGATGGACAGACATATTAAAGACAGCCTGTTACTGATTGACAGACACATTAAAGACAGCCTGTCCCTGGTGGACACATTGAAGACAGCGTGTCCCTGATGGATACATTAAAGACATTAAAGACAGCCTGTTCCTGATTGACAGACACATTAAAGACAGCCTGTCCCTGGTGGACACATTGAAGACAGCGTGTCTCTGATGGACACATTAAAGACAGCCTGTTGCTGATGGACACACAAATTAAAGACAGCCTGTCCCTGAAGAACACATTAAAGACAGCCTGTTCCTGATGGACAGACACATTAAACACAGCCTTTCCCTGATGGACAGACACATTAAAGACAGCCTGTCCCTTATGGACACATTAAAGAAAGCCTATTCATGATGGACAGACACATTAAAGACAGCCTGTTCCTGATGGACAGACACATTAAAGACATTAAAGCCATCCTTTTCCTGATGGACAGACACATTAAAGACATTAAAGACATCCTGTTCCTGATGGACAGACACATTAAAGACAGCCTGTTCCTGATGGACAGACACATTAAAGACAGCCTGTCCCTGATGGACAGACACATTAAAGACAGCCTGTTCCTGATGGACAGACACATTAAAGACAGCCTGTCCCTTATGGACAGACACATTAAAGACAGCCTGTCCCTGATGGACAGACGCATAAAAGAAAGCCTGTCCCTGATGGACACATTTAAGACAGCCTGTCCCTGGCGGACACATTGAAGACAGCCTGTCCCTGATGGACACATTAAAGACAGCCTGTTCCTGATGGAAAGACACATTCAATACAGCCTGTCCCTGATGGACACATTAAAGAACGCCTATTCATGATGGACAGACACATTAACAACAGCTTGTCCCTGATGGACAGACGCATAAAAGAAAGCCTGTCCCTGATGGACACATTTAAGAGAGCCTGTCCCTGGCGGACACATTGAAGACAGCCTGTCCCTGATGGACACATTAAAGACAGCCTGTTCCTGATGGAAAGACACATTAAAGACAGCCTGTCCCTGATGGAAAGACACATTCAATACAGCCTGTTCCTGATGGACAGACACATTAAAGACATTAAAGTCATCCTTTTCCTGATGGACAGACACATTAAAGACAGCCTGTTCCTGATGGACAGACACATTAAAGACATCCTGTTCCTGATGGACAGACAAATTAAAGACAGCCTGTCCCGGATGGACAGACACATTAAAGACAGCCTGTTCCTGATGGACAGACACATTAAAGACAGCCTGTCCCTTATGGACAGACACATTAAAGACAGCCTGTCCCTGATGGACAGACACATTAACGACAGCTTGTCCCTGATTGACAGACACATTAAAGACAGCCTGTCCCTGATATACACATTTAAGACAGCCTGTCCCTGATGGACACATTAAAGACAGCCAGTTCCTGATGGACAGACACATTAAAGACAGCCTGTCCCTGGTTGAAAAATTAAAGACAGCCTGTCCCTGATGGCAAGACACAATAAAAACAGCCTGTCCCTGGCGGACACATTGAAGACAGCCTGTCCCTGATGGACACATTAAAGACAGCCTGTCCCTGATGGACACATTAAAGACAGTCTGTTCCTGATGGACAGACACATTAAAGACAGCCTGTCCCTGGCGGACAGACACATTAAAGACAGCCTGTTCCTGATGGACACATTAAAGACAGCCTGTCCCTTATGGACACATTAAAGACATTAAAGACAGCCTGTTCCTGATGGACACATTAAAGACATTAAAGACAGCCTGTTCCTGATGGACACATTAAAGACATTAAAGACAGCCTGTTCCTGATGGACACATTAAAGACATTAAAGACAGCCTGTTCCTGATGGACAGACACATTAAAGACATCCTGTTCCTGATGGACAGACACATTAAAGACAGCCTGTCCCGGGCGGACAGACACATTAAAGACAGCCTGTCCCTGATGGACACATTAAAGACAGCCTGTTCCTGAAGGACACATTAAAGACAGCCTGTTCCTGATGGACAAACACATTAAAGACATCCTGTTCCTGATGGACAGACACATTAAAGACAGCCTGTCCCGGATGGACAGACACATTAAAGACAGCCTGTTCCTGATGGACAGACACATTAAAGACAGCCTGTTCCTGATGGACAGACACATTAAAGACAGCCTGTCCCGGGTGGACAACACATTAAAGACAGCCTGTTCCTGATGGACAGACACATTAAAGACAGCCTGTTCCTGATGAACAGACACATTAAAGACAGCCTGTCCCTGATGGACAGACACATTAAAGACAGCCTGTTCCTGATGAACAGACACATTAAAGACAGCCTGTCCCTTATGGACAGACACATTAAAGACAGCCTGTCCCTGATGGACAGACACATTAACGACAGCTTGTCCCTGATGGACAGACGCATAAAAGAAAGCCTGTAACTGATGGACACATTTAAGACAGCCTGTCCCTGGCGGACACATTGAAGACAGCCTGTCCCTGATGGACACATTAAAGACAGCCTGTTCCTGATGGACAGACACATTAAAGACAGCCTGTCCCTGATGGACAGACACATTAAAGACAGCCTGTTCCTGATGGACAGACACATTAAAGACAGCTTGTCCCTGATGGACACATTAAAGACAGCCTGTTCCTGATGGACAGACACATTAAAGACAGCCTGTTCTTGATGGACAGACACATTAAAGACAGCCTGTTCCTGATGGACAGACACATTAAAGACAGCCTGTTCCTGATGGACAGACACATTAAAGATAGCCTGTCCCTGATGGACAGACACATTAAAGACAGCCTGTCCCTGAGTGACACATTAAAGACAGCCTGTCCCTGATGGACAGACACATTAAAGACAGCTTGTCCCTGATGGACACATTAAAGACAGCCTGTCCCTGATGGACAGACACATTAAAGACAGCCTGTTCCTGATGGACAGACACATTAAAGACAGCTTGTCCCTGATGGACAGACACATTAAAGACAGCCTGTTCCTGATGGACAGACACATTAAAGACAGCCTGTTCCTGATGGACAGACACATTAAAGACAGCCTGTCCCTGATGGACAGACACATTAAAGACAGCCTGTCCCTGATGGACAGACACATTAAAGACAGCTTGTCCCTGATGGACACATTAAAGACAGCCTGTTCCTGATGGACAGACACATTAAAGACAGCCTGTTCCTGATGGACAGACACATTAAAGACAGCTTGTCCCTGATGGACAGACACATTAAAGACAGCCTGTCCCTGATGGACAGACATATTAAAGACAGCCTGTTCCTGATGGACAGACACATTAAAGACAGCCTGTCCATGATGGAATGACACATTAAAGACAGCTTGTCCCTGATGGACAGACACATTAAAGACATCCTGTCCCTGATGGACACATTAAAGACAGCCTGTCCCTGATGGAGAGACACATTCAATACAGCCTGTTCCTGATGGACACACACATTAAAGACATTAAAGACATCCTGTTCCTGATGGACAGACACATTAAAGACATTAAAGACAGCCTGTTCCTGATGGACAGACACATTAAAGACAGCCTGTCCCGGGTGGACAACACATTAAAGACAGCCTGTTCCTGATGGACAGACACATTAAAGACAGCCTGTTCCTGATGGACAGACAAAATAAAAACAGCTTGGCCCTGATGGACAGACACATTAAAGACAGCCTGTCCCTGATGGACACATTAAAGACAGCCTGTTCCTGATGGACAAACAAATTAAAGACAGCCTTTCCCTGATGGACACATTAAAGACAGCCTGTTCCTGATGGACAGACACATTAAAGACAGCCTGTCCCTGGTAGACACATTGAAGACAGCCTTTCCCTTATGGACACATTAAAGACAGCCTTTTCCTGACGGACAGACCAATTAAAGACAGCCTGTTCCTGATGGACAGACATATTAAAGACAGCCAGTCCCTGATGGATACATTAAAGACATTAAAGACAGCCTGTTCCTGATTGACAGACACATTAAAGACAGCATGTCCCTGATGGACAGAGACATTAAAGACATCCTGTCCCTGATGGACACATTAAAGACAGCCTGTCCCTGATGGAGAGACACATTCAATACAGCCTGTTCCTGATGGACACACACATTAAAGACATTAAAGACATCCTGTTCCTGATGGACAGACACATTAAAGACATTAAAGACAGCCTGTTCCTGATGGACAGACACATTAAAGACAGCCTGTCCCGGGTGGACAACACATTAAAGACAGCCTGTTCCTGATGGACAGACACATTAAAGACAGCCTGTTCCTGATGGACAGACAAAATAAAAACAGCTTGGCCCTGATGGACAGACACATTAAAGACAGCCTGTCCCTGAAGGACACATTAAAGACAGCCTGTTCCTGATGGACAGACACATTAAAGACAGCCTGTCCCTGATGGACACATTAAAGACAGCCTGTTCCTGATGGAAAAACAAATTAAAGACAGCCTGTCCCTGATGGACACATTAAAGACAGCCTGTTCCTGATGGACAGACACATTAAAGACAGCCTGTCCCTGGTAGACACATTGAAGACAGCCTTTCCCTGATGGACACATTAAAGACAGCCTGTTCCTGACGGACAGACCAATTAAAGACAGCCTGTTCCTGATGGACAGACACATTAAAGACAGCCTGTTCCTGATGGACAGACATATTAAAGACAGCCTGTTACTGATTGACAGACACATTAAAGACAGCCTGTCCCTGGTGGACACATTGAAGACAGCGTGTCCCTGATGGATACATTAAAGACATTAAAGACAGCCTGTTCCTGATTGACAGACACATTAAAGACAGCCTGTCCCTGGTGGACACATTGAAGACAGCGTGTCTCTGATGGACACATTAAAGACAGCCTGTTGCTGATGGACAGACAAATTAAAGACAGCCTGTCCCTGAAGAACACATTAAAGACAGCCTGTTCCTGATGGACAGACACATTAAACACAGCCTTTCCCTGATGGACAGACATATTAAAGACAGCCTGTCCCTTATGGACACATTAAAGAAAGCCTATTCATGATGGACAGACACATTAAAGACAGCCTGTTCCTGATGGACAGACACATTAAAGACATTAAAGCCATCCTTTTCCTGATGGACAGACACATTAAAGACATTAAAGACATCCTGTTCCTGATGGACAGACACATTAAAGACAGCCTGTTCCTGATGGACAGACACATTAAAGACAGCCTGTCCCTGATGGACAGACACATTAAAGACAGCCTGTTCCTGATGGACAGACACATTAAAGACAGCCTGTCCCTTATGGACAGACACATTAAAGACAGCCTGTCCCTGATGGACAGACGCATAAAAGAAAGCCTGTCCCTGATGGACACATTTAAGACAGCCTGTCCCTGGCGGACACATTGAAGACAGCCTGTCCCTGATGGACACATTAAAGACAGCCTGTTCCTGATGGAAAGACACATTCAATACAGCCTGTCCCTGATGGACACATTAAAGAACGCCTATTCATGATGGACAGACACATTAACAACAGCTTGTCCCTGATGGACAGACGCATAAAAGAAAGCCTGTCCCTGATGGACACATTTAAGAGAGCCTGTCCCTGGCGGACACATTGAAGACAGCCTGTCCCTGATGGACACATTAAAGACAGCCTGTTCCTGATGGAAAGACACATTAAAGACAGCCTGTCCCTGATGGAAAGACACATTCAATACAGCCTGTTCCTGATGGACAGACACATTAAAGACATTAAAGTCATCCTTTTCCTGATGGACAGACACATTAAAGACAGCCTGTTCCTGATGGACAGACACATTAAAGACATCCTGTTCCTGATGGACAGACAAATTAAAGACAGCCTGTCCCGGATGGACAGACACATTAAAGACAGCCTGTTCCTGATGGACAGACACATTAAAGACAGCCTGTCCCTTATGGACAGACACATTAAAGACAGCCTGTCCCTGATGGACAGACACATTAACGACAGCTTGTCCCTGATTGACAGACACATTAAAGACAGCCTGTCCCTGATATACACATTTAAGACAGCCTGTCCCTGATGGACACATTAAAGACAGCCAGTTCCTGATGGACAGACACATTAAAGACAGCCTGTCCCTGGTTGAAAAATTAAAGACAGCCTGTCCCTGATGGCAAGACACAATAAAAACAGCCTGTCCCTGGCGGACACATTGAAGAAAGCCTGTCCCTGATGGACACATTAAAGACAGCCTGTCCCTGATGGACACATTAAAGACAGTCTGTTCCTGATGGACAGACACATTAAAGACAGCCTGTCCCTGGCGGACAGACACATTAAAGACAGCCTGTTCCTGATGGACACATTAAAGACAGCCTGTCCCTTATGGACACATTAAAGACATTAAAGACAGCCTGTTCCTGATGGACACATTAAAGACATTAAAGACAGCCTGTTCCTGATGGACAGACACATTAAAGACATCCTGTTCCTGATGGACAGACACATTAAAGACAGCCTGTCCCGGGCGGACAGACACATTAAAGACAGCCTGTCCCTGATGGACACATTAAAGACAGCCTGTTCCTGAAGGACACATTAAAGACAGCCTGTTCCTGATGGACAGACACATTAAAGACATCCTGTTCCTGATGGACAGACACATTAAAGACAGCCTGTCCCGGATGGACAGACACATTAAAGACAGCCTGTTCCTGATGGACAGACACATTAAAGACAGCCTGTTCCTGATGGACAGACACATTAAAGACAGCCTGTCCCGGGTGGACAACACATTAAAGACAGCCTGTTCCTGATGGACAGACACATTAAAGACAGCCTGTTCCTGATGAACAGACACATTAAAGACAGCCTGTCCCTGATGGACAGACACATTAAAGACAGCCTGTTCCTGATGAACAGACACATTAAAGACAGCCTGTCCCTTATGGACAGACACATTAAAGACAGCCTGTCCCTGATGGACAGACACATTAACGACAGCTTGTCCCTGATGGACAGACGCATAAAAGAAAGCCTGTACCTGATGGACACATTTAAGACAGCCTGTCCCTGGCGGACACATTGAAGACAGCCTGTCCCTGATGGACACATTAAAGACAGCCTGTTCCTGATGGACAGACACATTAAAGACAGCCTGTCCCTGATGGAAAGACACATTAAAGACAGCCTGTCCCTGATGGAAAGACACATTAAAGAAAGCCTATTCATGATGGACAGACACATTAAAGACAGCCTGTTCCTGATGGACATATTAAAGACAGCCTGTCCCTGATGGACACATTAAGGCCAGCCTGTTCCTGATGGACAGACACATTAAAGACAGCCTGTTCCTGATGGACAGACACATTAAAGACAGCTTGTCCCTGATGGACACATTAAAGACAGCCTGTTCCTGATGGACAGACACATTAAAGACAGCTTGTCCCTGATGGACACATTAAAGACAGCCTGTTCCTGATGGACAGACACATTAAAGACAGCCTGTTCTTGATGGACAGACACATTAAAGACAGCCTGTCCCTGATGGACAGACACATTAAAGACAGCCTGTTCCTGATGGACAGACACATTAAAGATAGCCTGTCCCTGATGGACAGACACATTAAAGACAGCCTGTCCCTGAGTGACACATTAAAGACAGCCTGTCCCTGATGGACAGACACATTAAAGACAGCTTGTCCCTGATGGACACATTAAAGACAGCCTGTCCCTGATGGACAGACACATTAAAGACAGCCTGTTCCTGATGGACAGACACATTAAAGACAGCTTGTCCCTGATGGACAGACACATTAAAGACAGCCTGTTCCTGATGGACAGACACATTAAAGACAGCCTGTTCCTGATGGACAGACACATTAAAGACAGCCTGTCCCTGATGGACAGACACATTAAAGACAGCTTGTCCCTGATGGACACATTAAAGACAGCCTGTTCCTGATGGACAGACATATTAAAGACAGCCTGTTCCTGATGGACACATTAAAGACAGCCTGTTCCTGATGGACAGACACATTAAAGACAGCCTGTCCATGATGGAATGACACATTAAAGACAGCTAGTCCCTGATGGACAGACACATTAAAGACATCCTGTCCCTGATGGACACATTAAAGACAGCCTGTCCCTGATGGAGAGACACATTCAATACAGCCTGTTCCTGATGGACACACACATTAAAGACATTAAAGACATCCTGTTCCTGATGGACAGACACATTAAAGACATTAAAGACAGCCTGTTCCTGATGGACAGACACATTAAAGACAGCCTGTCCCGGGTGGACAACACATTAAAGACAGCCTGTTCCTGATGGACAGACACATTAAAGACAGCCTGTTCCTGATGGACAGACAAAATAAAAACAGCTTGGCCCTGATGGACAGACACATTAAAGACAGCCTGTCCCTGATGGACACATTAAAGACAGCCTGTTCCTGATGGACAAACAAATTAAAGACAGCCTTTCCCTGATGGACACATTAAAGACAGCCTGTTCCTGATGGACAGACACATTAAAGACAGCCTGTCCCTGGTAGACACATTGAAGACAGCCTTTCCCTGATGGACACATTAAAGACAGCCTTTTCCTGACGGAGAGACCAATTAAAGACAGCCTGTTCCTGATGGACAGACATATTAAAGACAGCCAGTCCCTGATGGATACATTAAAGACATTAAAGACAGCCTGTTCCTGATTGACAGACACATTAAAGACAGCCTGTCCCTGATGGACAGACACATTAAAGACATCCTGTCCCTGATGGACACATTAAAGACAGCCTGTCCCTGATGGAGAGACACATTCAATACAGCCTGTTCCTGATGGACACACACATTAAAGACATTAAAGACATCCTGTTCCTGATGGACAGACACATTAAAGACATTAAAGACAGCCTGTTCCTGATGGACAGACACATTAAAGACAGCCTGTCCCGGGTGGACAACACATTAAAGACAGCCTGTTCCTGATGGACAGACACATTAAAGACAGCCTGTTCCTGATGGACAGACAAAATAAAAACAGCTTGGCCCTGATGGACAGACACATTAAAGACAGCCTGTCCCTGAAGGACACATTAAAGACAGCCTGTTCCTGATGGACAGACACATTAAAGACAGCCTGTCCCTGATGGACACATTAAAGACAGCCTGTTCCTGATGGACAAACAAATTAAAGACAGCCTGTCACTGATGGACACATTAAAGACAGCCTGTTCCTGATGGACAGACACATTAAAGACAGCCTGTCCCTGGTAGACACATTGAAGACAGCCTTTCCCTGATGGACACATTAAAGACAGCCTGTTCCTGACGGACAGACCAATTAAAGACAGCCTGTTCCTGATGGACAGACACATTAAAGACAGCCTGTTCCTGATGGACAGACATATTAAAGACAGCCTGTTACTGATTGACAGACACATTAAAGACAGCCTGTCCCTGGTGGACACATTGAAGACAGCGTGTCCCTGATGGATACATTAAAGACATTAAAGACAGCCTGTTCCTGATTGACAGACACATTAAAGACAGCCTGTCCCTGGTGGACACATTGAAGACAGCGTGTCTCTGATGGACACATTAAAGACAGCCTGTTGCTGATGGACAGACAAATTAAAGACAGCCTGTCCCTGAAGAACACATTAAAGACAGCCTGTTCCTGATGGACAGACACATTAAACACAGCCTTTCCCTGATGGACAGACACATTAAAGACAGCCTGTCCCTTATGGACACATTAAAGAAAGCCTATTCATGATGGACAGACACATTAAAGACAGCCTGTTCCTGATGGACAGACACATTAAAGACATTAAAGCCATCCTTTTCCTGATGGACAGACACATTAAAGACATTAAAGACATCCTGTTCCTGATGGACAGACACATTAAAGACAGCCTGTTCCTGATGGACAGACACATTAAAGACAGCCTGTCCCTGATGGACAGACACATTAAAGACAGCCTGTTCCTGATGGACAGACACATTAAAGACAGCCTGTCCCTTATGGACAGACACATTAAAGACAGCCTGTCCCCGATGGACAGACGCATAAAAGAAAGCCTGTCCCTGATGGACACATTTAAGACAGCCTGTCCCTGGCGGACACATTGAAGACAGCCTGTCCCTGATGGACACATTAAAGACAGCCTGTTCCTGATGGACAGACACATTAAAGACAGCCTGTCCCTGATGGAAAGACACATTCAATACAGCCTGTCCCTGATGGACACATTAAAGAACGCCTATTCATGATGGACAGACACATTAACAACAGCTTGTCCCTGATGGACAGACGCATAAAAGAAAGCCTGTCCCTGATGGACACATTTAAGAGAGCCTGTCCCTGGCGGACACATTGAAGACAGCCTGTCCCTGATGGACACATTAAAGACAGCCTGTTCCTGATGGACAGACACATTAAAGACAGCCTGTCCCTGATGGAAAGACACATTCAATACAGCCTGTTCCTGATGGACAGACACATTAAAGACATTAAAGTCATCCTTTTCCTGATGGACAGACACATTAAAGACAGCCTGTTCCTGATGGACAGACATATTAAAGACAGCCTGTCCCTGATGGACACATTAAAGACAGCCTGTCCCTGATGGACAGACACATTAAAGACAGCCTGTCCCTGATGGACACATTAAAGACAGCCTCTCCCTGATGGACACATTAAAGACAGCCTGTCCCTGATGGACAGATACATTCAATACAGCCTGTTCCTGATGGACAGACACATTAAAGACATTGAAGACATCCTTTTCCTGGTGGACAGACACAGTAAAGACATCCTGTCTCTGATTGACATTTTAAAGACAGCCTGTTCCTGATGGACAGACACATTAAAGACATCCTGTTCCTGATGGACAGACACATTAAAGACAGCCTGTCCCGGGCGGACAGACACATTAAAGACAGCCTGTCCCTGATGGACACATTAAAGACAGCCTGTTCCTGACGGACACATTAAAGACAGCCTGTTCCTGATGGACAGACACATTAAAGACATCCTGTTCCTGATGGACAGACACATTAAAGACAGCCTGTCCCGGATGGACAGACACATTAAAGACAGCCTGTTCCTGATGGACAGACACATTAAAGACAGCCTGTCCCTTATGGACAGACACATTAACGACAGCTTGTCCCTGATGGACAGACACATTAAAGACAGCCTGTCCCTGATATACACATTTAAGACAGCCTGTCCCTGATGGACACATTAAAGACAGCCAGTTCCTGATGGACAGACACATTAAAGATAGCCTGTTCCTGATGGACACATTAAAGACAGCCTGTTCCTGATGGACAGACACATTAAAGACAGCCTGTCCCTGGTGGAAAAATTAAAGACAGCCTGTCCCTGATGGCAAGACACAATAAAAACAGCCTGTCCCTGGCGGACACATTGAAGACAGCCTGTCCCTGATGGACACATTAAAGACAGCCTGTCCCTGATGGACACATTAAAGACAGTCTGTTCCTGATGGACAGACACATTAAAGACAGCCTGTCCCTGGCGGACAGACACATTAAAGACAGCCTGTTCCTGATGGACACATTAAAGACAGCCTGTTCCTGATGGACACATTAAAGACATTAAAGACAGCCTGTTCCTGATGGACACATTAAAGACATTAAAGACAGCCTGTTGCTGATGGACAGACACATTAAAGACAGCCAGTCCCTGATGGATAGACACATTAAAGACAGCCTGTCCCTGATGGACAGACACATTAAAAACAGCTTGTCCCTGATGGACAGACACATTAAAAACAGCTTGTTCCTGATGGACAGACACATTAAAGACAGCCTGTCCCTGATGGACAGACACATTAAAGACAGCCTGTCCCTGATGGACACATTAAAGACAGCCTGCTCCTGATGGACAAACACATTAAAGACAGCCTGTCCCTGATGGACAGACACATTAAAGACAGCCTGTCCCTGTTGGACAGACACATTAAAGACATTAAAGACAGCCTGTCCCTGATGGATACATTTAAGACAGCCTGTCCCTGTTGGACAGACACATTAAAGACATTAATGACAGCCTGTCCCTGATGGATACATTTAAGACAGCCTGTCCCTGATGGACAAACACATTAAAGACATTAAAGACAGCCTGTTCCTGATGGACAGACACATTAAAGACAGCCTTTCCCTGATGGACACATTTAAGACAACCTGTCCCTGATGGACACATTAAAGACAGCCTGTCCCTGATGGACAAACACATTAAAGACAGCCTGTCCCTGTTGGACAGACACATTAAAGACAGCCTGTCCCTGATGGATACATTTAAGACAGCCTGTCCCTGATGGAAAGACACATTCAATACAGCCTGTCCCTGATGGACACATTAAAGAACGCCTATTCATGATGGACAGACACATTAACAACAGCTTGTCCCTGATGGACAGACGCATAAAAGAAAGCCTGTCCCTGATGGACACATTTAAGAGAGCCTGTCCCTGGCGGACACATTGAAGACAGCCTGTCCCTGATGGACACATTAAAGACAGCCTGTTCCTGATGGACAGACACATTAAAGACAGCCTGTCCCTGATGGAAAGACACATTCAATACAGCCTGTTCCTGATGGACAGACACATTAAAGACATTAAAGTCATCCTTTTCCTGATGGACAGACACATTAAAGACAGCCTGTTCCTGATGGACAGACATATTAAAGACAGCCTGTCCCTGATGGACACATTAAAGACAGCCTGTCCCTGATGGACAGACACATTAAAGACAGCCTGTCCCTGATGGACACATTAAAGACAGCCTCTCCCTGATGGACACATTAAAGACAGCCTGTCCCTGATGGACAGATACATTCAATACAGCCTGTTCCTGATGGACAGACACATTAAAGACATTAAAGACATCCTTTTCCTGGTGGACAGACACAGTAAAGACATCCTGTCTCTGATTGACATTTTAAAGACAGCCTGTTCCTGATGGACAGACACATTAAAGACATCCTGTTCCTGATGGACAGACACATTAAAGACAGCCTGTCCCGGGCGGACAGACACATTAAAGACAGCCTGTCCCTGATGGACACATTAAAGACAGCCTGTTCCTGATGGACACATTAAAGACAGCCTGTTCCTGATGGACAGACACATTAAAGACATCCTGTTCCTGATGGACAGACACATTAAAGACATCCTGTTCCTGATGGACAGACACATTAAAGACAGCCTGTCCCGGATGGACAGACACATTAAAGACAGCCTGTCCCGGATGGACAGACACATTAAAGACAGCCTGTTCCTGACGGACACATTAAAGACAGCCTGTCCCTGATGGACACATTAAAGACAGCCTGTCCCTGATGGACAGACACATTAAAGACAGCCTGTCCCTGATGGACACATTAAAGACAGCCTCTCCCTGATGGACACATTAAAGACAGCCTGTCCCTGATGGACAGATACATTCAATACAGCCTGTTCCTGATGGACAGACACATTAAAGACATTAAAGACATCCTTTTCCTGGTGGACAGACACAGTAAAGACATCCTGTCTCTGATTGACATTTTAAAGACAGCCTGTTCCTGATGGACAGACACATTAAAGACATCCTGTTCCTGATGGACAGACACATTAAAGACAGCCTGTCCCGGGCGGACAGACACATTAAAGACAGCCTGTCCCTGATGGACACATTAAAGACAGCCTGTTCCTGACGGACACATTAAAGACAGCCTGTTCCTGATGGACAGACACATTAAAGACATCCTGTTCCTGATGGACAGACACATTAAAGACATCCTGTTCCTGATGGACAGACACATTAAAGACAGCCTGTCCCGGATGGACAGACACATTAAAGACAGCCTGTTCCTGATGGACAGACACATTAAAGACAGCCTGTCCCTTATGGACAGACACATTAACGACAGCTTGTCCCTGATGGACAGACACATTAAAGACAGCCTGTCCCTGATATACACATTTAAGACAGCCTGTCCCTGATGGACACATTAAAGACAGCCAGTTCCTGATGGACAGACACATTAAAGATAGCCTGTTCCTGATGGACACATTAAAGACAGCCTGTTCCTGATGGACAGACACATTAAAGACAGCCTGTCCCTGGTGGAAAAATTAAAGACAGCCTGTCCCTGATGGCAAGACACAATAAAAACAGCCTGTCCCTGGCGGACACATTGAAGACAGCCTGTCCCTGATGGACACATTAAAGACAGCCTGTCCCTGATGGACACATTAAAGACAGTCTGTTCCTGATGGACAGACACATTAAAGACAGCCTGTCCCTGGCGGACAGACACATTAAAGACAGCCTGTTCCTGATGGACACATTAAAGACAGCCTGTTCCTGATGGACACATTAAAGACATTAAAGACAGCCTGTTCCTGATGGACACATTAAAGACATTAAAGACAGCCTGTTGCTGATGGACAGACACATTAAAGACAGCCAGTCCCTGATGGATAGACACATTAAAGACAGCCTGTCCCTGATGGACAGACACATTAAAAACAGCTTGTCCCTGATGGACAGACACATTAAAAACAGCTTGTTCCTGATGGACAGACACATTAAAGACAGCCTGTCCCTGATGGACAGACACATTAAAGACAGCCTGTCCCTGATGGACACATTAAAGACAGCCTGCTCCTGATGGACAAACACATTAAAGACAGCCTGTCCCTGATGGACAGACACATTAAAGACAGCCTGTCCCTGTTGGACAGACACATTAAAGACATTAAAGACAGCCTGTCCCTGATGGATACATTTAAGACAGCCTGTCCCTGTTGGACAGACACATTAAAGACATTAATGACAGCCTGTCCCTGATGGATACATTTAAGACAGCCTGTCCCTGATGGACAAACACATTAAAGACATTAAAGACAGCCTGTTCCTGATGGACAGACACATTAAAGACAGCCTTTCCCTGATGGACACATTTAAGACAACCTGTCCCTGATGGACACATTAAAGACAGCCTGTCCCTGATGGACAAACACATTAAAGACAGCCTGTCCCTGTTGGACAGACACATTAAAGACAGCCTGTCCCTGATGGATACATTTAAGACAGCCTGTCCCTGATGGACAAACACATTTAAGACAACCTGTCCCTGATGGACACATTAAAGACACTGAGGACCTACCATGATGATGGAGTTGGTCACGCTGGGGTTGTGCACAGACCAGGCGGCCATCAAACAGGCCATCGCAGTGACACTGAGCTCAGCCCTGAGACACACTGCAGCCCGGAGTCCTGGCCCCGCCCCCCGAACTAACCCCTCCCACTGGTGCTGTGACCCCGCCCCCTCCGGGCAGAGGACAGCCTGTATAACTTGATGGTAAAACAGCCTAAAGGAACCCAAACTTTGGCAGGTTGAACTGGTTAAAGTATGAAGCTGGTATTAAGTATTCAAACTGTTTATTTCACAGAATTCGGCTCGTCTTTTATTACTGTTCAAACGTTTTATCTTTTAAACTGAAGATGCTGCTGAATAACTGCAGGAAGTGTGAGACTCATACAGCAGGCCAACATGACCTGGAATTAGCATTTTTAGGTTCTCTACAGCTTCTTCTCATCTCATGCTGCAGTCACCTTTTCAGCAACAGTAGCGGAGCTCCACCTGGTGGCTGAGCGGTGCCACTGCAGCACAGACACTGAAACTGTTTGACTGAGGAACCGGTCCCACACACACCTTAACTGGTTCAGGTCCTACTTAGAAGGCCGGAGTTATTTTGTTACAATTGGCAGCCATGAATCTGAGCGAGTGGCCATGACTTGTGGAGTCCCCCAGGGGTCAATTCTTGGACCTCTTCTGTTTAACTTGTATATGCTCCCTTTGGGTCAGATATTACAGAACTTTAACATCAATTATCACAGTTATGCAGATGATACACAACTTTATGTGTCTCTGTCACCATGGCGACTGCAGCCCAGCAGACGTACTGTGTCAGTGTCTGGAGGAAGTAAACACCTGGATGAGAGAACTTTCTACAATTAAATGAAGACAAAACTGAGAGTATTAAACATCTGCAGCTCATCCAGAACGCTGCTGCTGGAGTTTTAACAAGTGGAACAAACTGCCAGTGGAGATTAAACTTTCACCAAATGGAGACATTTTTAAATCCAGGTTAAAAACATTTCTGTTCTCATGTGTCTATGCATGAAATCTGCACGATATCTTTGAACTTATCTGGACTGTTGCTGGTTTTTAAATTCATTTAAATCATTTTATTTGTTTCTCTTTATATTCTTTCATGCATTTCTAATGCTTCTTCCACTCCCTGCTGCAATGCTTTTATTTTATGTGAAGCACTTTGAACTGTTTTGGACATGAAATGTGCTATACAAATAAATTTGATTTGATATGTGAGAGCCTTCAGATGAAGCATCTGGAGAAGATTTACTGAACATCTGGAGTTTCAGACCCATTCAGCTCCACCCAGCACCGGTTCTGGATCGGTTCCACCACAGTTCTATACTGTTTTCCCTGACCGTCAGTGGGGCGCCCCTGTAGGGTGAAGCCTCCCTGTGGGGCGGAGCCTCCCTGAGGGGCGGAGCCTCCCTGTGGGGCGGAGCCTCCCTGAGGGGCGGAGCCTCCCTGTGGAGCAGAGCCTCCCTGTGGAGCAGAGCCTCCCTGAGGGGCGGAGCCTCCCTGAGGGGTGAAGCCTCTCTGTGGGGCGGAGCCTCCCTGAGGGGCGGAGCCTCCCTGTGGGGCGGAGCCTCCCTGAGGGGCGGAGCCTCCTTGTAGGTCAGAGCCTCCCTGTGACCCAACTCAGACACAACAAGTTGCAGAGTTTTGGTAACAACATCCGTCTTTAATAGAACTTTCTGACAGAAGTCACAGAACATAAAAAAATAAAGCGGACCTTCAGTCCACCTCCTGCTGCCCGAGGATGATGAAGATCAAACGGTTCTGTCCATTCCTGCAGGTGGAACCGGCCGCTCCGACCCAAACTTTTGACCAAATAAACCCAACAGCTGCCCTCACTGGTTCTGCTCCGGCTTAACAAACACAAAATCTTTCTAACAGAAAATACCGATTTGGACCAGCTCCACCGGGCCAGCAGCCAAGTTCTGCTCCTTTAAACCAGATTAAAACAGGAACCGGGCCGGCGGTTCTGACCGCAGAGTGTTGGACTCGACACGGTTCAGGACAGATGACAGCGTTAGAGTCACTCCTTCTCGGGTTGGTTTCAGTTTGTCTCCAGAACCAGATGACCCAGCAGGTTCTGACCCAGCAGGTTCTGACCCAACCCGCCAGAAACCGTTTTAACTGAAGGTGTGAGCGATTTCTGTTCGTCACTCTGCGTAGATCAGGGTCCGGTTCTGACCGGTCCACAGGAGCTGGACCAGGAAACAAACCCTTCTGTGGTCAGAACCTGGCTGGAGTCACCAACAGAACCGGGTCAGCCGTCTGAGTCCAAACTGAAACCAACAAACCGAAGGAGGACGGGACAGACGAGTCGGGGCGGCAGCTGCTGGGATTATTTGGTTTTCTTGTCCGTGGCCAGCGTGTCGTGCAGTTTGGAGACGCACTTCTCGAACTGGTCCATCACCAGCGTCCCGTTCTCATCGAAGAACACCGACACCGACTTGGTGAACTCTGCGTCCCGCGAGTTCTTCGTGTTCCCGTCGGTGAAGGAAACTCTGAGGGTGTACAGATCATCGAACCTGGAGAACATCGGAGACACGGATTTAATCACATCAGAAACACGGATTTAATCACATCGGAAACACAGATTTAATCTCATCGGAAACACGGATTTAATCTCATCGGAAACACAGATTTAATCTCATCGGAAACACAGATTTAATCTCATCGGAAACACGGATTTAATCTCATCAGAAACACGGATTTAATCTCATCAGAAACACGGATTTAATCTCATCGGAAACACGGATTTAATCTCATCAGAAACACGGATTTAATCTCATCGGAAACACAGATTTAATCTCATCGGAAACACGGATTTAATCTCATCAGAAACACGGATTTAATCTCATCAGAAACACGGATTTAATCTCATCGGAAACACAGATTTAATCTCATCGGAAACACGGATTTAATCTCATCAGAAACACGGATTTAATCTCATCAGAAACACGGATTTAATCTCATCGGAAACACGGATTTAATCTCATCGGAAACACGGATTTAATCTCATCGGAAACACGGATTTAATCTCATCGGAAACACGGATTTAATCTCATCGGAAACACGGATTTAATCTCATCGGAAACACGGATTTAATCTCATCGGAAACACGGATTTAATCTCATCGGAAACACGGATTTAATCTCATCGGAAACACGGATTTAATCTCATCGGAAACACGGATTTAATCTCATCGGAAACACGGATTTAATCTCATCGGAAACACGGATTTAATCTCATCGGAAACACGGATTTAATCTCATCGGAAACACGGATTTAATCTCATCAGAAACACGGATTTAATCTCATCGGAAACACGGATTTAATCTCATCGGAAACACGGATTTAATCTCATCGGAAACACGGATTTAATCTCATCGGAAACACGGATTTAATCTCATCAGAAACACGGATTTAATCTCATCGGAAACACGGATTTAATCTCATCAGAAACACGGATTTAATCTCATCGGAAACACGGATTTAATCTCATCGGAAACACGGATTTAATCACATCGGAAACACGGATTTAATCACATCAGAAACACGGATTTAATCACATCAGAAACACGGATTTAATCACATCAGAAACACGGATTTAATCACCACAGGGAGAGAGCGGTCCATCGTTTAAAGTGAGCCGGTGCCTACGGACAGAGCGGCGCGTTTAAGGGCAGTTTGAAGGAGTTTAAAGGCCTTTTGAACGAGTTTAAAGGCCGTTTGAACGAGTTTAAAGGCCGTTTGAACGAGTTTAAAGGCCATTTGAACGAGTTTAAAGGCCATTTGAACGAGTTTAAAGGCCATTTGAACGCGTTTAAAGGCCGTCTGAATGCCTTTATAACGAGTTTAAAGGCCTTTTGAACGAGTTTAAAGGCCTTTTGAACGAGTTTAAAGGCCGTTTGAACGAGTTTAAAGGCCGTTTGAACGAGTTTAAAGGCCGTTTGAACGAGTTTAAAGGCCTTTTGAACGAGTTTAAAGGCCTTTTGAACGAGTTTAAAGGCCTTTTGAACGAGTTTAAAGGCCATTTGAACGAGTTTAAAGGCCTTTTGAACGAGTTTAAAGGCCATTTGAACGCGTTTAAAGGCCATTTGAACGAGTTTAAAGGCCTTTTGAACGAGTTTAAAGGCCTTTTGAACGAGTTTAAAGGCCGTTTAAGTGCGTTTAAGGGCCTTTTCTGCACGTTTAAATGCCTTTTCTGCAGGTTTATGGCCTTTACTCCAACTCAGATTAAAGTTAGAATTCTTATGTCTGATTATATATGAAATGAAGAGGAGTGGCCCCAGGACTGAGCCCAGAGTAACACCCTCGTTTAGTGTTGTGCACTGTTGTGTTCTGACCGTTTGAGGGAGGACGACAGCTGCCAGATGTGATCTGGATCCATCCCGGCCGGATCTCTCTGCAGGGACATCAGGAAGATGTTCTTCTCCTTGTAGGAGGTGTACAGAGTCAGGATGCCCATCATGAAGAAGTACGTGATGAAGACGAGTTAAGGAGCACGCAGGACAGATGGAACACAACCCAGTTCAGACCGGTTCAGTCAGACTGAGGCCTTCAGTGAACGGTGATCCAAACATTTAATGATCGTTTCTGTGCGTTCTACATGCAACAGAAGCCCGCTTACCTGACAGGAAACATCTCCTCCTTGGATCTCCTACAGAGCTGTTTAACCCTCCTGTTGTCTTGCAGGTAATAAGTGAGCCACCACCATGTTTAGCTGTAGAAAAAACACCTTAAACTATCTTTCTCCAACTTGAAATGTTATGACTTTTCCTAAAGGGACCCCATCATTAGAAAAAGTCACACTTTATTTTTGTTTATGTTTCCATGTGGGCTGTACACCACTAGGGTACAAAGATTGTCTAATGGGTCATTTTTGACCCGTGAATTATAAAAACATTTAAACACCAGAAAAAAGTTCAGTTTTTTTTTGACAGTTTTTTTTAACAGTTTTTTTTTTTTACTGTTTTAAACTGTTTTTTTCCCTTTCAATATAATTAATTCAGAATTAATTACTTCACATTTATATAATAGCAATAATAAACCTTTATTATGTAAAAGAAAACTGAGAAAACAAGAAAACTGTTGGTCCAACTGACAGTAAAAAAAAAAAAGTGTAATCCTGAAAACTGCTGATTGTCTTTTTGTATTGTGTAACAAAAATACATGATAAAAAATATATTTAATTGAGTTGAATAGATAAATAACAGGTGGTTTCATCATACAAAATAGATTTTGGATTTAAAATTAAATTAACTTGCTTTATTTTGGGGCTTTGGTAGGGCGGCTCATTTCTGACCCGTAGGACAAAGGGAGTAAACACAATGTTAAGACCAAACAAAGGGTTAAAGGATGTTAAAGGATATGAGACGACGCAGCAGGCCAGGACGGGTCTGGACTCTGGGAAGGGGTGCAGGTAGTCCCAGACCAGAGCCACCATGGCGAACAGACAGGACACCGTGCAGATCAGCAGGCGGCCGTCCACCAGCTGGAAGTTCTCAGCGTAGCCATACTTCTCCAGCAGCACCTGCAGGGTTACCGACGGGTGAGGACACGCCTCCAGCAGCCTGGTGGGCCGGCATCAATCAATCTGACTTTACTCTGATTCTAATCAATCAATCTGACTTTATCTGATACTAATCAATCAATCTGACTTTACTCTGATTCTAATCAATCAATCTGACTTTACTCTGATACTAATCAATCAATCAATCTGACTTTATCTGATACTAATCAATCAATCTGACTTTACTCTGATTCTAATCAATCAATCTGACTTTACTCTGATACTAATCAATCAATCAATCTGACTTTATCTGATTCTAATCAATCAATCTGACTTTACTCTGATTCTAATCAATCAATCTGACTTTACTCTGATTCTAATCAATCAATCTGACTTTACTCTGATTCTAATCAATCAATCTGACTTTACTCTGATTCTAATCAATCAATCTGACTTTATCTGATACTAATCAATCAATCTGACTTTATCTGATACTAATCAATCAATCTGACTTTCCTCTGATACTAATCAATCAATCTGACTTTCCTCTGATTCTAATCAATCAATCTGACTTTACTCTGATACTAATCAATCAATCAATCTGACTTTACTCTGATTCTAATCAATCAATCTGACTTTACTCTGATACTAATCAATCAATCTGACTTTACTCTGATTCTAATCAATCAATCTGACTTTACTCTGATACTAATCAATCAATCTGACTTTATCTGATACTAATCAATCAATCTGACTTTACTCTGATACTAATCAATCAATCTGACTTTACTCTGATACTAAATCAATCAATCTGACTTTATCTGATACTAATCAATCAATCTGACTTTCCTCTGATACTAATCAATCAATCTGACTTTCCTCTGATTCTAATCAATCAATCTGACTTTACTCTGATACTAATCAATCAATCAATCTGACTTTACTCTGATTCTAATCAATCAATCTGACTTTACTCTGATACTAATCAATCAATCTGACTTTACTCTGATTCTAATCAATCAATCTGACTTTACTCTGATACTAATCAATCAATCTGACTTTATCTGATACTAATCAATCAATCTGACTTTATCTGATACTAATCAATCAATCTGACTTTACTCTGATTCTAATCAATCAATCTGACTTTACTCTGATACTAATCAATCAATCTGACTTTACTCTGATTCTAATCAATCAATCTGACTTTACTCTGATACTAATCAATCAATCTGACTTTATCTGATACTAATCAATCAATCTGACTTTCCTCTGATTCTAATCAATCAATCTGACTTTACTCTGATACTAATCAATCAATCAATCTGACTTTACTCTGATTCTAATCAATCAATCTGACTTTACTCTGATTCTAATCAATCAATCTGACTTTACTCTGATACTAATCAATCAATCTGACTTTATCTGATACTAATCAATCAATCTGACTTTATCTGATACTAATCAATCAATCAATCTGACTTTACTCTGATACTAATCAATCAATCTGACTTTACTCTGATTCTAATCAATCAATCTGACTTTACTCTGATTCTAATCAATCAATCTGACTTTATCTGATACTAATCAATCAATCTGACTTTATCTGATACTAATCAATCAATCTGACTTTACTCTGATTCTAAATCAATCTGACTTTACTCTGATACTAATCAATCAATCTGACTTTATCTGATACTAATCAATCAATCTGACTTTATCTGATACTAATCAATCAATCAATCTGACTTTACTCTGATTCTAATCAATCAATCTGACTTTACTCTGATTCTAATCAATCAATCTGACTTTACTCTGATACTAATCAATCAATCTGACTTTCCTCTGATTCTAATCAATCAATCTGACTTTACTCTGATTCTAATCAATCAATCTGACTTTATCTGATACTAATCAATCAATCTGACTTTACTCTGATTCTAATCAATCAATCTGACTTTACTCTGATTCTAATCAATCAATCTGACTTTATCTGATACTAATCAATCAATCTGACTTTATCTGATACTAATCAATCAATCTGACTTTACTCTGATTCTAATCAATCAATCTGACTTTACTCTGATACTAATCAATCAATCAATCTGACTTTATCTGATACTAATCAATCAATCTGACTTTATCTGATACTAATCAATCAATCTGACTTTACTCTGATACTAATCAATCAATCTGACTTTACTCTGATACTAATCAATCAATCTGACTTTACTCTGATACTAATCAATCAATCTGACTTTACTCTGATACTAATCAATCAATCTGACTTTACTCTGATTCTAATCAATCAATCTGACTTTACTCTGATACTAATCAATCAATCAATCTGACTTTATCTGATACTAATCAATCAATCTGACTTTATCTGATACTAATCAATCAATCTGACTTTACTCTGATACTAATCAATCAATCTGACTTTACTCTGATACTAATCAATCAATCTGACTTTATCTGATACTAATCAATCAATCTGACTTTCCTCTGATACTAATCAATCAATCTGACTTTCCTCTGATTCTAATCAATCAATCTGACTTTACTCTGATACTAATCAATCAATCAATCTGACTTTACTCTGATTCTAATCAATCAATCTGACTTTACTCTGATACTAATCAATCAATCTGACTTTACTCTGATTCTAATCAATCAATCTGACTTTACTCTGATACTAATCAATCAATCTGACTTTATCTGATACTAATCAATCAATCTGACTTTATCTGATACTAATCAATCAATCTGACTTTACTCTGATTCTAATCAATCAATCTGACTTTACTCTGATACTAATCAATCAATCAATCTGACTTTATCTGATACTAATCAATCAATCTGACTTTATCTGATACTAATCAATCAATCTGACTTTACTCTGATACTAATCAATCAATCTGACTTTACTCTGATACTAATCAATCAATCTGACTTTACTCTGATACTAATCAATCAATCTGACTTTACTCTGATACTAATCAATCAATCTGACTTTACTCTGATTCTAATCAATCAATCTGACTTTACTCTGATACTAATCAATCAATCAATCTGACTTTATCTGATACTAATCAATCAATCTGACTTTATCTGATACTAATCAATCAATCTGACTTTACTCTGATACTAATCAATCAATCTGACTTTACTCTGATACTAATCAATCAATCTGACTTTATCTGATACTAATCAATCAATCTGACTTTCCTCTGATACTAATCAATCAATCTGACTTTCCTCTGATTCTAATCAATCAATCTGACTTTACTCTGATACTAATCAATCAATCAATCTGACTTTACTCTGATTCTAATCAATCAATCTGACTTTACTCTGATACTAATCAATCAATCTGACTTTACTCTGATTCTAATCAATCAATCTGACTTTACTCTGATACTAATCAATCAATCTGACTTTATCTGATACTAATCAATCAATCTGACTTTATCTGATACTAATCAATCAATCTGACTTTACTCTGATTCTAATCAATCAATCTGACTTTACTCTGATACTAATCAATCAATCTGACTTTACTCTGATTCTAATCAATCAATCTGACTTTACTCTGATACTAATCAATCAATCTGACTTTATCTGATACTAATCAATCAATCTGACTTTCCTCTGATTCTAATCAATCAATCTGACTTTACTCTGATACTAATCAATCAATCAATCTGACTTTACTCTGATTCTAATCAATCAATCTGACTTTACTCTGATTCTAATCAATCAATCTGACTTTACTCTGATACTAATCAATCAATCTGACTTTATCTGATACTAATCAATCAATCTGACTTTATCTGATACTAATCAATCAATCAATCAATCTGACTTTACTCTGATACTAATCAATCAATCTGACTTTACTCTGATTCTAATCAATCAATCTGACTTTACTCTGATTCTAATCAATCAATCTGACTTTATCTGATACTAATCAATCAATCTGACTTTATCTGATACTAATCAATCAATCTGACTTTACTCTGATTCTAAATCAATCTGACTTTACTCTGATACTAATCAATCAATCTGACTTTATCTGATACTAATCAATCAATCTGACTTTATCTGATACTAATCAATCAATCAATCTGACTTTACTCTGATTCTAATCAATCAATCTGACTTTACTCTGATTCTAATCAATCAATCTGACTTTACTCTGATACTAATCAATCAATCTGACTTTCCTCTGATTCTAATCAATCAATCTGACTTTACTCTGATTCTAATCAATCAATCTGACTTTATCTGATACTAATCAATCAATCTGACTTTACTCTGATTCTAATCAATCAATCTGACTTTACTCTGATACTAATCAATCAATCAATCTGACTTTACTCTGATACTAATCAATCAATCTGACTTTACTCTGATACTAATCAATCAATCAATCTGACTTTACTCTGATTCTAATCAATCAATCTGACTTTATCTGATACTAATCAATCAATCTGACTTTATCTGATACTAATCAATCAATCTGACTTTACTCTGATTCTAATCAATCAATCTGACTTTACTCTGATACTAATCAATCAATCAATCTGACTTTATCTGATACTAATCAATCAATCTGACTTTATCTGATACTAATCAATCAATCTGACTTTACTCTGATACTAATCAATCAATCTGACTTTACTCTGATACTAATCAATCAATCTGACTTTACTCTGATACTAATCAATCAATCTGACTTTACTCTGATACTAATCAATCAATCTGACTTTACTCTGATTCTAATCAATCAATCTGACTTTACTCTGATACTAATCAATCAATCAATCTGACTTTATCTGATACTAATCAATCAATCTGACTTTATCTGATACTAATCAATCAATCTGACTTTACTCTGATACTAATCAATCAATCTGACTTTACTCTGATTCTAATCAATCAATCTGACTTTACTCTGATACTAATCAATCAATCAATCTGACTTTACTCTGATTCTAATCAATCAATCTGACTTTACTCTGATACTAATCAATCAATCTGACTTTACTCTGATACTAATCAATCAATCAATCTGACTTTATCTGATACTAATCAATCAATCTGACTTTATCTGATACTAATCAATCAATCTGACTTTACTCTGATTCTAATCAATCAATCTGACTTTACTCTGATACTAATCAATCAATCAATCTGACTTTACTCTGATTCTAATCAATCAATCTGACTTTACTCTGATACTAATCAATCAATCTGACTTTATCTGATTCTAATCAATCAATCTGACTTTATCTGATACTAATCAATCAATCTGACTTTACTCTGATTCTAATCAATCAATCTGACTTTACTCTGATACTAATCAATCAATCTGACTTTACTCTGATACTAATCAATCAATCAATCTGACTTTATCTGATTCTAATCAATCAATCAATCTGACTTTATCTGATACTAATCAATCATCAGACAGCAGCTACACAAACCCCACACCACCCGTTTGGACCAATCAAACCTTCTTGGCGGCGTCATCGAGAGAGTTCTTCACCGCCGCTCCGTCCCATTTATCGATCTTCACCGGCTTCTCATCGATCCTCCACTGAAACAGACACAGGATCAATGGATCAGGATCAATGGACCAGGATCAATGGACCAGGATCAATGGACCAGGATCAATGGATCAGGATCAATGGATCAGGATCAATGGACCAGGATCAATGGACCAGGATCAATGGACCAGGATCAATGGATCAGGATCAATGGATCAGGATCAATGGATCAGGATCAATGGATCAGGATCAATATCTCATTTCATCAGACATGTATCTGTAACATCAGAGGCTGCTGGTTAACCTGGTAGCACCCACAGTTGCAGATATGCAACAAGCTTTTTATTCATTTACATTATATTTTTATTTACATTACATTATTTGATTTTTTAAATATACAGACATTATTTACATTCATGTGTAATATTTTTTACATAACATTTTATGTCCCAGCATCATTTTCTTGGCTCAGTGATTACACTCTGCTCTGCGGTGCTCTGTTCCAGTTGGTTCTGCTCTGGTTTGGTGTGCTCTGCTTTGTCCACCTTTCACAGCGCTAATGGGAGCTCAGCTCTCCAAACTGTATTATTAGGATTATTTTTTTGCATTTTTTTATTAGCTTCTTCATGTGCACATTTTTTATTTACATGACATTTTTTGCATTTTATATGTGCTTCACTTTTTCACAACAAAGATCTGTGAAATCTGTTTGATTTGTTGTTGAATGGAAAGTTTATGATGGGTGCGTTCCGCACTTTGTATTAAGAATGTTCAATAAAGGTTTATTTTATACATTTTATTGTGGCAGCAGCAGTTACTGCTGAACTTTCACTAAAACCTTTTCTGCCAAACGATCTGCAGAGAATGACTTGGTTTTTTTGAACAAAATGAATCAGGAAAGCCCACAGCTGCAAATATGCAACATGGCCTAAAATGATCAAAAATAGCCCAATTCTAAAAATATTGGTTTATTCCCACCCAAAAAGATGCAAGAAGAGCCAAAATGATTTTTTTCAATGATTATTCATATGCTTGGGTGCTACAAGGTTAAGCTGCTGTTATTCTGAGTCACTGTGCTGTCTGATAACAGACAATAAAACAGGAAATAAGAGGCTTTAACAGGATTTCAGCTGCATTCAAACACAGTTTATGAGAGAAGCTAACAGATGCTAGCACAGCTGGATGTTAGCTAGAAAGCTAACAGCTGCTGTTCTGTAGTCCTGTTATCAGTATCAGGAGGAATGTTTGGAAATAAAAGTACATTTTCTGACCATAAACACCCAGTAATAACTGTGGCTCTACGTACAAGATAGTTTTTAATAATTCTATTGTTTCTCTTTTAAAGTTATAATTGCAAATGTATCTTTTATCTGATTAATCGATGGAATTATTGATACATAACTCTGGAATACTGCCTCACAGATATCATTAAAGCTTGCGTTGAATCTGATGTTTAACAGGAAATTAAAGTTTCTGTGATTTAAGAAGAACATCTTCAGTTTCTGAGGCTTCATCTAGCTCACTGTCTGATGGACGCCGGTTCATTCAGTTCCACTTTAAGACAACAGAACCAGAACCTGAGAACCTGGATGCTGCAGCAACACGTCACCAGCTCAGCTGAGTGTTTGCACGTGCAAAAATAAAGACGATCAACTGCATTGATCATCGCTTAAAACACTGGCATCACATCTCGTCTGTTTGTAATTTAACGGTTTTAAATATATGTACATTTAGGATAAATTCAGTATTTTCTGAGCGGAGTTTGGTGCAGCTGTCACAGCTGGAAACAGAAACCGCGGACAAAGAGCTGCATTCTGAACTCAGACGGATTCATCCGGACACAGAAAAGACAAAGAGCTGCAGCCGACTCTGAGCTTTGTTTTTATTTTTATTCAAAACACAATTTAATTTAATTAATTTAATGAAATCTGCTAGATTAGCTTAGCACATGTTAGGATTAGCTTAGCCGCTAACACCGGATGCTCTGACGCGGAACATTAAAACTACTGTCCGCACAGAGCGCTGCAGTCTATAACCTCCGAGAGAAAGTACAAACCAAAGACTTTTTATCTGAAACCCATCTCAGAACTCAGAGTTTAACTCTTACTTTCTCCAGCAGCCCGCTCTTCCCGTTGCGCGCAGCAGCAGCAGCAGCCATCTTCTGTTCCGCTACAAACACGGAGCCTGAGACCTGGAGCCACCTGATTGGCTCATCTGAAGTCACGTTCGACGTGGCGTTCCGGCGCGCGTAGCCGAGGAGGAAGCGTGCGCGCTCATGTAAAAGTATAAGATGAAATGACGGCAAACATCCAGAATGTATGGAAGCCCGTTTCCGCCACTTAATAAAAGTAGATTTAGAAATACTATCTCATAAATATGAGATACTAAGTCAAAATTATGAGATACTAAGTCAAAATTATGAGATACTAAATCAAAATTATGATACTAAGTCGAAATGATGAGATAGTATCTCATAATTTTGACTTAGTATCTCATAATTATGAGATAGTATTTCTACATTTATTTTTATTAAGTGGCGGAAACGGGCTTCCATAAAAATAAATAAAGGTATACAGATAAAACATATAAAACAAAGATTAAATGATGAAATGGGTTGAAAAGGCTGTTGGGAGTTTCAGAAATAATCAGACCAGTTTGTTTCTGACTGGACCGCCAGCTCACAGTAGTCTCTGCTCTGAGCTAATTGGTATTACAAACACAACGTTTTTTATTTTGCAGAGAAAGAGGCTTTAAACATTAGCTCCACTGCAGAGTGAACGCACAGAAAGACCAACTTCTTGACTCCACTGGCTGAGGAGGGGCTGTTTCTAAGGGTGACGGAGGTTACCCCCCCAACTCTCAAACCCCATTACCCCTGGGCCGTGTCGTTATGTCAGAAAACACAAATTCATACTTCATGGCAATATTCACATTGCAAAAGCTAAAGAAAAAAGTCTAAATGCTAGTTAGTAGCTTAGCACTAGCTTAGCTAGGCTCCTCCTATCTAAGGCCCCTCCTACCTCAGGCTCCTCCTACCCCAGGCCCCTCCTAAATCAGTCTCTTCCTACCTCTGGCCCCTCCTACCTCAGGCTCCTCCTACCTCAGGCTCCTCCTACATCAGGCCCCTGCTAAATCAGGCCCCTCCTACCTCAGGCCCCTCCTACCCCAGGCCCCTCCTACCTCAGGCTCCTCCTACCCCAGGCCCCTCCTACCTCAGGCTCCTCCTACCCCAGGCCCCTCCTAAATCAGGCCCCTCCTACCCCAGGCTCCTCCTACCTCTGGCCCTTCCTACCTCAGGCTCCTCCTACCTGAGGCCCCTCCTAAATCAGGTTCCTCCTACCTCAGAGGGCCCTCCTACCTCTGGCTCCTCCTACCTGAGGCCCCTCCTAAATCAGGCTCCTCCTACCCCATGCCCCTCCTACCTCAGGCTCCTCCTAAATCAGGCCCCTCCTAAATCAGGCCCCTCCTAAATCAGGCTCCTCCTACCCCAGGCCCCTCCTACCTCAGGCACCTCCTACCTCAGGCACCTCCTAAATCAGGCTCCTCCTACCTCAGGCCACTCCTACCTCAGGCACCTCCTACCTCAGGCCCCTCCTGCCTCAGGCACCTCCTACCTCAGGCACCTCCTACCTCAGGCACCTCCTACCTCAGGCACCTCCTACCTCAGGCCCCTCCTGCCTCAGGCACCTCCTACCTCAGGCACCTCCTACCTCAGGCACCTCCTACCTCAGGCACCTCCTAAATCAGGCTCCTCCTGCATCAGGCTCCTCCTACATCAGGCCCCTCCTACCTCAGGCTACTCCTACATCAGGCCCCTCCTACCTCAGGCTACTCCTACATCAGGCCCCTCCTGCATCAGGCTCCTCCTACCTCAGGCTACTCCTACATCAGGCCCCTCCTACCTCAGGCTACTCCTACATCAGGCCCCTCCTACCTCAGGCCACTCCTACATCAGGCCCCTCCTACCTCAGGCCACTCCTACATCAGGCCCCTCCTACCTCAGGCCACTCCTACATCAGGCCCCTCCTACCTCAGGCTACTCCTACATCAGGCCCCTCCTACCTCAGGCCCCTCCTACCTCAGGCTACTCCTACATCAGGCCCCTCCTACCTCAGGCTACTCCTACATCAGGCCCCTCCTACCTCAGGCTACTCCTACATAGGGCCCCTCCTACCTCAGGCTACTCCTACATCAGGCCCCTCCTACCTCAGGCCACTCCTACATCAGGCCCCTCCTACCTCAGGCCCCTCCTACATCAGGCCCCTCCTACCTCAGGCTACTCCTACATCAGGCCCCTCCTACCTCGGGCTCCTCCTGCCTCAGGCCCCTCCTACCTCGGGCTCCTCCTACCTCAGGCCCCTCCTACCTCTGGCCCCTCCTACCTCTGGCCCCTCCTACCTCTGGCCCCTCCTACCTCTGGCCCCTCCTACCTCAGGCTACTCCTACCTCAGGCCCCTCCTACCTCAGGCTACTCCTACCTCAGGCTACTCCTACATCAGGCCCCTCCTACCTCAGGCTCCTCCTGCCTCAGGCCCCTCCTACCTCAGGCCCCTCCTACCTCAGGCCCCTCCTACCTCAGGCCCCTCCTACTTCAGGCTACTCCTACCTCAGCTCCCTCCTACCTCAGGCTACTCCTACATCAGGCCCCTCCTACCTCAGGCTACTCCTACATCAGGCCCCTCCTACCTCAGGCTCCTCCTACCTCAGGCTCCTCCTACCTCAGGCTACTCCTACATCAGGCCCCTCCTACCTCAGGCTACTCCTACATCAGGCCCCTCCTACCTCAGGCTACTCCTACATCAGGCCCCTCCTACCTCAGGCTACTCCTACATCAGGCCCCTCCTACCTCAGGCTACTCCTACATCAGGCCCCTCCTTCCTCAGGCTACTCCTACATCAGGCCCCTCCTACCTCAGGCTACTCCTACATCAGGCCCCTCCTACCTCAGGCTACTCCTACATCAGGCCCCTCCTACCTCAGGCTACTCCTACATCAGGCCCCTCCTACCTCAGGCCACTCCTACATCAGGCCCCTCCTACCTCAGGCCACTCCTACATCAGGCCCCTCCTACCTCAGGCTACTCCTACATCAGGCCCCTCCTACCTCAGGCTACTCCTACATCAGGCCCCTCCTACCTCAGGCTCCTCCTGCCTCAGGCCCCTCCTACCTCAGGCTCCTCCTGCCTCAGGCCCCTCCTACCTCAGGCCCCTCCTACCTCAGGCCCCTCCTACCTCAGGCTACTCCTACCTCAGGCCCCTCCTACCTCAGGCTACTCCTACCTCAGGCCCCTCCTACCTCAGGCTACTCCTACCTCAGGCCACTCCTACCTCAGGCCCCTCCTACCTCAGGCTACTCCTACCTCAGGCCCCTCCTACCTCAGGCCACTCCTACCTCAGGCCCCTCCTACCTCAGGCCCCTCCTACCTCAGGCCCCTCCTACCTCAGGCTACTCCTACCTCAGGCTACTCCTACCTCAGGCCCCTCCTACTTCAGGCTACTCCTACCTCAGCTCCCTCCTACCTCAGGCTACTCCTACATCAGGCCCCTCCTACCTCAGGCTACTCCTACATCAGGCCCCTCCTACCTCAGGCTACTCCTACATCAGGCCCCTCCTACCTCAGGCTACTCCTACATCAGGCCCCTCCTACCTGAGGCTACTCCTACATCAGGCCCCTCCTACCTCAGGCTACTCCTACATCAGGCCCCTCCTACCTCAGGCTACTCCTACATCAGGCCCCTCCTACCTCAGGCTACTCCTACATCAGGCCCCTCCTACCTCAGGCTACTCCTACATCAGGCCCCTCCTACCTCAGGCTCCTCCTGCCTCAGGCCCCTCCTACCTCGGGCTCCTCCTACCTCAGGCCCCTCCTACCTCAGGCTCCTCCTGCCTCAGGCCCCTCCTACCTCGGGCCCCTCCTACCTCAGACTCCTCCTACCTCCTAACCGGGTTTTGGTACCTGCAGCTGCTGAGCGGATCGGAGGAACCTTTAAGCTCCAGAACATCAGAACCTTTTGGTGAAACCGGGTCGATGATGTTAAAGCTGCAGAAACAAACCAACACTTCTCTGGACCTGTCAATCATTTAATAGATCAGATGAAAACAACTCGAGTTGATCGGGTTCTGGTTCAGAACCGGGCTCAGTCAGGCCCGGTGGGTCGTCAGATTCTGGTTCAGAACCGGGCTCAGTCAGGCCCGGTGGGTCGTCAGTGGAACCCGCTGAGCCCGGTTCTGTCAGGCCCGGTGGGTCGTCGGTGGAACCCGCTGAGCCCGGCTTTTGGTGCTCTGCTGGTGTTTGGAAGACATTCGGGGACTTTGCATATTTCAGTGCTTCTTGTTGATCCGCCTGGACCTCCTCAGGCCCCGCCTCCTGTGGTTCTGTGTGGACCGGCGGTTCTGTGTGGACCTCCAGGACCGCAGGAAGTACTGGTCGGGGCTGGGCCGGCGGCCGGCGCCGCGGCTCTCCAGGTCGAACTGTCTCTGCAGCTTCAGGGCGAGCGCCCGGTCCTGCTGGATCTGACCGAGGCGCCGGTCCTGCGCCGCCCGGCTGCCGGGCCGGACCCTCTTGGGTTCCGGGTCCAGGTGTTTGGTCTTCTGGTTCCTCTTTGTGCCCCTCCTGGAGGTAGACTGGTTGTGGGCGCCGCCGCTCTGCGGCTCGTTTGGCACCAGTTTACGCTGGAAACCCGAGTTCTTGCTGAATGGGGAGAAGGACGCCTTCCGGCTGAGCGGCGCCGCCCCGCTGCAGGACTCCGGCGTGCCGCCCGCCGCTTCAGAGTCCGAACGCCCGCGCGGAGCGGCGCCACTGCCGTAGCGGATGGCGGGGACCCGGATCTTTACAGAGTCTACGGCCGGAGGCTCGAACAGCAGCCGTCTCTTGTTGGACGCGGCGCCGTCCGCCGCTCGCCACGGGTCCCCGCCGCCGTTGGTCCTCTCGCAGACCGGGCTGGTCAGCGTGGCCTTGGAGTTCACCTTCAGGTTCTGGCGGTCCAGCTCAATCTGGCGCCACTTCTGCAGGACGGCCGGGCTGGCCTCGTAGCTGGTGGCCTTCTGCAGCCCGCGGGTCAGGTTCCGCGGCGTGGATTTCACGATGGCGGGCTCCAGCAGCCGGCCATCCGGCAGGCGCTTGGGCGGCGTGCACGGCGAGCACACGATGGGCTTGAAGTGGTTGAGCTCCTCGGAGATGCTGTCGTTGCTTTCGGGGCTGATGGAGCGCTCGGGCCGGGTCGGGGCGAGGCCCAGCGGCGTGGACGAGGTCAGAACCGCCCGCCAGGTGAGCCGCCGGTCCGGCGCGGTGATGGGAGCCGAGATGGAGCGGCTATTCTCCGAGGAGAGGAGGATCCCCGCCGCCGAGCTGTGGCTGATCCCCACCTGAGAGAGAGAGGGAACCAGGGTCAGAACCAGGGTCAGAACCAGGGTCAGAACCAGGGACAGAACCAGGGTCAGAACCAGGGTCAGAACCAGGGTCAGAAGCGGGTGAGAACCAGGGTCAGAACTAGGTTTAGAACCAGGATCAGAACCAGGGTCAGAACTAGGTCAGAACCAGGTCAGAACCAGGGACAGAACCAGGATCAGAACCAGGTCAGAACCGGGTCAGAACCAGGATCAGAAGCGGGTCAGAACCGGCCTGCGACCGGAGCCTGAAGAACTGACGCTAACAGAAACGTACCCGCTCCATGGCGGCCGCCGGCTGGACCACCACCTTCAGCTTTCCTCCTCGGTCCTCCATCGGGTCGGTGCAGCTGCGACTCCTCTGACAACCACTGAAGAAGACGCACACAGGGGTCAGAGGTCACACAGCGCCTGCTCCCACCAGCTGATATCGGCTGTGTTCGAAACCGCATACTTCTCCTACTACTCCTACTACTACTACTTCTACTACTAATACTACTCCTACTACTAATACTTCTCCTACTACTCCTACTACTAATACTACACCTACTACCTTTTTGTTGGAGTTTGAGTTTTGAGATTCTCCTAAATGTTGGGTATGCATCATGAGGTTACTACTCATACTCAAACTACCCAAGATGCAACGTGACGTCGCCGATCGTCATTTCCTGTCAAAACGGCAGTTTCAAGCTAGCTACAACGAGGGTAGGTTCACTTCCTGTTTTCAAAACAAAAGCACCAATTGTATGGTAATGGCTTTCCCTATGATAAAAGGCAATGGGTATTTTATTTTGTGAAAATAACAGGAAGTGCGTTAGCTCACTGCGGCTAGCTTTAGTAGCGCCGAATTCGTGGGAACAAAATTGTAAACAGCCGGTATTTTGTCAGGTTTTCAACACGTTGGGGATCTAAACGACTACTTTCTCACCTGAAAATGTTTCAAATGTTGCTGAAGTTTACAGAGTTTAGAGCTTAAGAGAAATCAGCTTCAGGCCGGCTGATTTCGGCTCGGGCAGGAGCCAAATGCATTGTGGGTAAACGCTCTGCATACTGTCTGATCGATCAGTATGTAGTATGTAGTATGTAGTATGTAGTATGTAGTATGCAGTATGTAGTATGTAGTATGTAGTATGTAGTATGTAGCATGTAGTATGCAGTATGTAGTATGTAGTTTGTAGTATGTAGCATGTAGTATGCAGTATGTAGTATGTAGTATGTAGTATGTAGTATGTAGCATGTAGTATGCAGTATGTAGTATGTAGCATGTAGTATGCGGTTCCAAACACAGCCACTATGAAAATTTCTCCTGATTTTCCCATGATGCCACAGAGAGGCTCTGAGTTTGAAGTGTGGCAACAGTTACGTCAGGTGGTCTCCTTGAACCAATCAGAAGCTGCTAAAGCTCAGACTGGAATCACCTGGAACACACCTGGAATCACCTGGAACACATGTTGGTGATCCTGACCGATTTAATGATGGACCGCTCGCTTTAATCGGACCGAACCGATCCCTCATTTCTGCCCGTGATGAGTTCAGGGTCTGTGGGAAAGCTCACCTGCTGAAAGCTGAGGAGTTCTTGGTTTTCCTGATGAAGGCTGAGATGTTTCGGATCCTCCGGCTGATCGGCTCCTCGTTCTCAGAGTCTGACAGAACTCCCTGAGAAGGAAAAGCAAAGCTCAGAGAGACAGACCAGAAGGAGAAGAAGAAGCTGAGACAGAAATCTTGTCCCGCGCATTTGTGAATCTTGTCCCGCGCATTTGTGAATCTTTTCCCGCACATTTGTGAATCTTTTCCCGCACATTTGTAAATCTTTTCCCACGCATTTGTGAATCTTGTCCTGCGCATTTGTAAATCTTTTCCCGCGCATTTGTAAATCTTTTCCCGCGCATTTGTAAATCTTGTCCTGTGCATTTGTAAATCTTGTCCTGCGCATTTGTAAATCTTTTCCCGCGCATTTGTGAATCTTGTCCTGTGCATTTGTAAATCTTTTCCTGCACATTTGTAAATCTTTTCCCGCGCATTTGTAAATCTTGTCCTGTGCATTTGTAAATCTTGTCCTGCGCATTTGTAAATCTTTTCCCGCGCATTTGTGAATCTTGTCCTGTGCATTTGTAAATCTTTTCCCGCGCATTTGTAAATCTTTTCCCGCGCATTTGTAAATCTTGTCCTGCGCATTTGTAAATCTTTTCCCGCGCATTTGTGAATCTTGTCCTGTGCATTTGTAAATCTTTTCCCGCGCATTTGTAAATCTTTTCCCGCGCATTTGTAAATCTTTTCCCGCGCATTTGTGAATCTTTTCCCGCGCATTTGTAAATCTTTTCCCGCGCATTTGTAAATCTTTTCCCGCGCATTTGTGAATCTTTTCCTGGGCATTTGTGAATCTTTTCCCACACATTTGTGAATCTTTTCCTGGGCATTTGTGAATCTTTTCCCGCACATTTGTGAATCTTTTCCTGGGCATTTGTGAATCTTTTCCCGCACATTTGTGAATCTTGTCCCGTGCATTTGTGAATCTTGAAGGAGAAGAAGAACCCGATCAGAACCAGACTCACCAGTTCTGGTACCGACCCGTCTCTAAGGACCACAGAGCTCCTCCTCCTCGTCTCCTCTCGGTCCTCAGAAACCAGCAGCTGGAACACAGCAGCCACAGAGCTCAGTTTTCCCACAGTCACTGAGGTCAGTGAAGCAGACATCAGCCTCAGAAAGCTGCTCTTCATCAGCCTGAAGCAGAACCAGGACCAGAAACAGAACCAAGACCAGAACCAGAACCAGGACCAGAACCAGGACTGATCCTGGGTCAGGTTACAGAACCTGATCCTGGGTCAGGTTACAGAACCAGAACCTGGGTCGGGTTCCAGAACCAGAACCTTGGTCAGGTTAAAGAACCGGAACCAGGGCTGATCCTGGGTCAGGTTACAGAACCAGAACCTGGGTCGGGTTAAAGAACCAGAGCCAGGGCTGATTCTGGGTCAGGTTACAGAACCAGAACCAGGGCTGATCCTGGGTCAGGTTACAGAACCAGAACCTGGGTCGGGTTCCAGAACCAGAACCTGGGTCATGTTCCAGAACCAGAACCTGGGTCGGGTTAAAGAACCAGAACCTGGGCTGATCCTGGGTCAGGTTACAGAACCAGAACCTGTCCTCTGACTCACCTTGTGTTTCCCCATGGGGCCGGACAGAACCTCTGCAGACTTTGGGATGAGAGCCGGACAGACGAAGACTTCTGAGGAGAGGGCGGCGAGTTTAGGTCACCGACAGGAAGGAGAGAAGAGTCAGAGTTAATGAAGGAAAACTGTTTCACACTTTTCTGATTCAGACTTTAGTCTCTGAAGGATTACTGTGGTGACATGTTAAAGGTTTAACTCCGGCTCAGCTGAACTTACAGCTGTCTCACCCAGTGTTACTCTGCTGTAACTCTGGGTGGGACAGCTGAGCTCCTCCTCCAGCTCAACAAGTCCGGACAAGTCCTCAGAGTCCCTGAACCCACCAGAGTCCCTGAACCCACCAGAACCTGCTGACCAGACACGGGTCAGTCACAGGGGCATGGTTACGTGGGGCTGGGGGGGGGTGCCCTGTCCATCCAAAGAAAACTGGCCAGATAAAAGGCCACAATTTATTATCTCTGTTTGTGTCTTGTATTGATAGAATAAATGCAGGAGGAAAGTTTATAGCTTCCCCCCTCTGTAACCTTAACCCCGGATGTTTTTGTAATGATCTGAAATGTAGACTTAATGAAGGTAATAAAAAGCTGGAGTTGGCTGTTCTACATTTCTTTACAAAAAAACAAACAAAAAAACAAAAGAAAACTTCATTAAAAAATCCCACACACACATTTATGCTAGTGTGACCATATTTTCATTACCAAATTGAATTATTACAATTATTATTATTATTATTATTATTATTTTTATGCTTAAAGTTGTAGTAGTGGTTTTCAAATATTGTTTTCTGCCCCCCCCAGATGAGCTAACTGCCCCCCCACACATGCCATTCTGCTCACACCTCTGGTCAGTCATGTGACCCGTTCACCTGACTGAAGTCCAGGATGAAAACCATCCTTTAACCTCCTGACTGATGACGCTGCTTTAAACCTGCTAGTTTTGGTTAACTAGCCTGCTTTAAACCTGCTAGTTTCGGTTAACTAGTCTCCAGTAATCAGTTGTTAAACTGTCCGGCCTCGGGCTGCTTAAACTTTATTAAAGTTTTGCTCCTGAGCAGCTAAAATCCGCCATAAAACCCAGAACCGCGGCTGAAGCCGGACTTTCCCCCGCTCACAGACACCCACCTTTGCGGTCCCTCCTGCCCGCTCTGCCGCCGCTCCTCTCGGGCTCACTCCTCCTCCGGAGCCGCTCCTCGCTGCCCGAGTGTCTCCGGGCCGGGCCGAGCGGACAGGCCGGGTGTCCGCAGGCCGGGCTCCCGCCGGGCTGGAGCTCCGCGCAAGCTGCGCACGTCTGTGCGTCGTTTTCCGGCGGGCTGGAGCCGGACCGGAACTGGCCTCCGGGCCCGGACCCGGACCGGGACGCGTCGGCGGCGGGGCTGGCCGGATCGCCAGGGTGTTCGGCGGACCCTGCGGTCGCCATCTTGCTCTCTCCGGTCCGCTCTCACAACAAACCCCGCCCTGCCGCGAGCAGAAACAGCGCGAGCGCGGAGTGGACGCGCGTGCAGCCCGCCAACCGCGGAGCCGGCGCACAGCAGCGCGAGCCCGAGGTGTGGCCTTCAAAGTAAAAGCTCCGACACAGGTGGGTCATCACAGAAAGTCATCAGGGAGAGATGCACGAAGAAGAAATGGTAGACACACAGTTACCCCGATGCCTTACGGAAAAAATGTAGAAATGTGTAGGAAAATAAATCATTTAACATCCAGTTTATTAAATAAACTATATTATATATATTATAAAGAAAATAAATCATTCAACATCAAGTTTATTAAATAAACTATATTATATATAATGTATATTATATATATATATAATATATATTATATATAATATAATATATATTATATATGATATAAAGAAAATAAATCATTTAACATCCAGTTTATTAAATAAACTATATTATATATAATATATATAATATATTATAAAAAGATCCAGTTTATAATATAATATCTAAATAATTATGATTACAATTATTTGAATTCCAGTTGGCTTGAATTGGAATTTATTATCTAAGTGCCTTGAGATGACATTTGTTGTATTTGGCGCTATATAAATAAAAATGAATTGAATTGAAATTGAATAAATTAAACTGATTATGAGTCAGAAACCACTTTTCCTCTTTATTTTTTCTCTTTTACTTACAGAAACGGGCGTTTTATGGATTAAATATTTGATTAAATACTAAATTCTGTTTTAGTTGTTTGAACTTCTGAACATTTTCACACCATTTTTAAAGCTTCCATCTTCATATATCGATCGATCGAGAATAAAATGAACAACACTGTAAATAAAGTGTCACGTGACTCCGGCACATGATTGGTTACATTTGTTTACATAAAACAACTTTCTGTATGGAAGAAAAGCCATTTGTAGTCACATTCATTACAGTTTGGTTTTAATTAAATAGTGTCCACTGTTTAAGAACAAAGAAAACCTCAGAAATAACCCCAGACTGATCTTTTTTTACCACTTCTTACTTATTTCTTATTGGTGTAGATGGCTTTCCGTCACACTGTAAATATGTTTTCCAAAAAGTTCAGATGAAATCAGATATTAGCAACAGATGATTTATTGTGAAAGGGCTTATTAATTTCCGGGTGGGACGTGCGGCAGCGACGCGCTGCGTCACCCGGAAGTCGACATGGATTTCACACCAGAAGAAGAATGGAGACGCGAATCCAGCGGGTGGAGGCGGATTCCTGAACTCGTGCTGTCCCTTTAGGCAGGTACCAACCATGAAATGAAATAAACTGACAGAAGAAGCGACTTTAATCTGAAATGACTTTAATCTGACTCTGTCCGGCTTCCGTTGAGCGTGTCACGGAGGTCAAACGGCTGCTCAATGACACGCTGAGAACCAGCACTGAGGTAACCAACTCACCAGTTGGGAAAATATGTTTTGACCCATCTTCTAGCAAGAACAATTGTAAAATTCGTGCTCTTTTCCAATGTAATATCAGATTTGTTTCTCCTGTAATTTTTCACTGAAATAGGCAAGGCAAGGCAATTTTATTTATAGAGCACAATTCGTACACAAGGCAATTCAAAGTGCTTCACAGCTACATAAAATCACAAGAGGCAATAAAATAATTAAAAATAAATAAAAATAATAATATATAAATAATAATAATAAAAAATTTAAAAATTTAAAACCCATTAAAAATAATCATTCATTAATGCATTTAAAAGTGAAGAGTGCAGAAAAAATACTTTCAGGTGTCATATGCCTGGATTTAAACATTGTCAGAGTTGAGGCTATTTGAGAATAGTTGTGTAAATGATTTATGCTGGGATAAAATTTGGTCTCTTCCTCAAAAATTCTTTGTGCTTAATAAGGTTAAAGAAGTGTCATTCAAAATTATTCATAGATGTTACCCGGTTAAATAATTCTTTATCATGTTCAATTTTGTTGATCTTGATCTGAAGTGTGCCTTTTGTGACACTCATACTGAGACCATTAATATACCCGTAAAGCTGTGGCAAGATATTTGTAGATTTATTTTAGATAATACATGCTGTGATTTTGAGCTTCTTCTGCAAAATGTCATTTTTGGTTTTATAAAGAGTGATGCTCCCACTGAAAAAGAATAATTTTTTAATTGATCTCATTTTAATTCTTGCTAAGTATTACATCCACAAATGTAAATTTGCCAAAGTGAAACCCAATTTTTGTGCTTTCATGATAGAACTCCGGATGTATTTCAAGTCAATTTCCTCCTCTAATAACAAGAAAGCTATCAAAACTATAAATCTAGTCTCCCACTTTGAAATCTTTAACTCAGTGTAATCCTCATTGTTCATGTCCCCTGGTATATTTTCTCTCTCTCTCTCTCTCTCTCTCTTCATTTATTATTTAAACTACTTGTGTAAGTATTTATTTTGGTATGCTTATTTGTTCTTCATTTATTATTAATGATACTTGTCATGTTTTTGCACTGTTTTTGTATCTTGTAAAGCAAAATAAAGTTGTATTAAAAAAAAAAAAAAGACACGCTGGGAACCACCACTGCAATGCCTTTTTGAGTCTTGTAGAAGTTTATATCCAGTGGAAAAAGAAAGCCGAATTCTCCGTAAGCATCAGCTGTTTGCGGCGGACACGTGTTTGTTCAGATAACAGTAAAGGGATTTGTGTGATACTGTAGAAAATCTAAAAACAGGAAGATTCTCAGGCAGATTCTGCTCTGAGTTTAAAGTTGATTTCAGGAAGTTTGTTGTGGATTTACTTGAGATCTAATAATCTCCTCAGGAAGAGGGACTGAAACATGTTTCATATCTGAGTTCAGGTGTTTCTGACAACTAAACTTAACTGTTTTAAAGGGAAAGTTTCTATGTTTTTAATCATGACTTAATGTTTTCGTGTTCTGAACATGTTTCTCAGAGTAATAACAACAACATTGTGACGTTTTTCCTGAGTTCTCGACTATGGAAGTTTTTCTGTGCCATCAGAGTTTGAATACGAATTTCTAATGTTGAATTTTTACAGCATCAAAATCAGACTTTGAATGTGAAAAACCAACAGTGGAAAAAAATAAAAAATTCTAAAAACAAAAATCAGTGGAAAAAAATTCAACTTCAAAAAATCCAATGGAAAAAAAATTCAAATGGAAAAAGAACCAGACTCAACATCTTGAATTTGTTGAAGTTGAATTTTTTTTCCACTGAATTTTTAGATGTTGAATTTTTTTACACTGATGGTTTTTCAAATTCAAAGTCTTATTTTGATGCTGTAAAAATTCAACATTAGAAATTCGTATTCAAACTCTGATGGCATAGAAAAACTTCCATACTCGTCTGTCTTCACTGAATGATCTTCATGTTTTTCTGGTTTCAGTTTTTGATGCAGGGCGGCCGGCCCCTGGTGGAGGTGGTCCGCCTGGGACTGGTTTCCTATCAAGAGGGTCTACGGCTGCAGCAGGTCTACGTGAACCGGCACCGGTCGGTTCCGGCTCACGCTCTGCTGCTGTGCCAGCACCCGCCGGTCTACACCACCGGGATCCGCCACAAACCGTACCCGAGTCACCTGCTGGACAAGCTCCGTCCGCTGGGGGCCGATGTTCACCGCGCCAACCGAGGCGGGCTCATAACCTTTCATGGACCGGGTCAGCTTGTGTGCTACCCGGTCCTGAACCTGGGCAGCTTCAAGAAGGTGAGCAGATGACAACGGTGTGCTGTGGAGGATCTGGACACGTTCTAAAGAGTTCTTTCCCCTCAGAGTGTTCGCTGGTATGTGGATCAGCTGGAGAAGACCATCATCACACTCTGCGGCGGCTTCAGTATCCAAGCTTCAAAGTCTCCTCACACGGGAGTTTGGGTTGGAGACAACAAGATCTGTGCTATCGGTACGTAGACTCAGGCTCAGTCGTTCTAAACACAGAAACTCTGTGTGTGTGTGCATCAGAAATACATGTGAATCTTTTCCCGCGCATTTGTAAATCTTTTCCCGCGTATTTGTAAATCATCCTGCGCATTTGTGAATCTTTTTCCGCGTATTTGTGAATCTTTTCCCGCTCATTTGTGAATCTTTACCGTTGCATTTGTAAATCTTGTCCTGCGCATTTGTGAATCTTTTCTCGCGCTTTGTAAATCTTTTCCCGCGCATTTGTGAATCTTTACCTGCGCATTTGTAAATCTTGTCCTGCGCATTTGTAAATCTTTTCCCGCGCATTTGTGAATCTTGCCCCGCGCATTTGTAAATATTTTCCCGCGTATTTGTAAATCATCCTGCGCATTTGTGAATCTTGTCCTGCACATTTGTGAATCTTTTCCCGCGTATTTGTGAATCTTGTCCCGCGCATTTGTGAATATTTTCCCGCGCATTTGTGAATCTTGTCCCAGGCTTTTTGTAAATCTTTTCCCGCGCATTTGTAAATCTTTTCCTGTGCATTTGTAAATCTTGTCCTGCGCATTTGTAAATCTTGTCCTGCACATTTGTGAATCTTGTTCAGTTCATAATGCTGCGTGTACACCAAGAGCGACCTACGCTACCTGAGCGCCGGAAATAATCTTTTCCCGCGTATTTGTGAATCTTGTCCCGCGCATTTGTGAATCTTTTCCCGCGTATTTGTAAATCATCCTGCGCATTTGTGAATCTTGTCCTGCGCATTTGTGAATCTTGTCCTACGCATTTGTGAATCTTTTCCCGTGCATTTGTAAATCTTGTCCTGCGCATTTGTAAATCTTTTCCCGCGCATTTGTGAATCTTGCCCCGCGCATTTGTAAATATTTTCCCGCGTATTTGTAAATCATCCTGCGCATTTGTGAATCTTGTCCTGCACATTTGTGAATCTTTTCCCGCGTATTTGTGAATCTTGTCCCGCGCATTTGTGAATATTTTCCCGCTCATTTGTGAATCTTTTCCCGCGTATTTGTAAATCATCCTGCGCATTTGTGAATCTTGTCCTGCGCATTTGTGAATCTTGTCCTACGCATTTGTGAATCTTTTCCCGTGCATTTGTGAATCTTTTCCCGCGCATTTGTGAATCTTGTCCCAGGCTTTTTGTAAATCTTTTCCCGCGCATTTGTAAATCTTTTCCTGTGCATTTGTAAATCTTGTCCTGCGCATTTGTAAATCTTGTCCTGCACATTTGTGAATCTTGTTCAGTTCATAATGCTGCGTGTACACCAAGAGCGACCTACGCTACCTGAGCGCCGGAAATAATTATTTCTCTATGGAGGGTGAGCTACCTGGGCTACCAGAGTGGATTCAAGCGATTAAACTCAAGCTAACATTATGGTAATGAGCTATGACGTGTTTCGGCGAAAACCAATGACAATCCACAGATTGTAGGGGTCCGACAATCCGCGGGGTTCGCGGAAACAGACGTGTAAACTTTGGTTCCTATCCAAACAATAGTCGTTTAATCCTGAGACTGTTGCAATTGCCGTGTCGAGTGCTTCAATACAATAGTGGAGTGACCCCACGCATACCTTTCTCACTGCAATTAAGTTTTATTTCGGATTTATTTCGTATTTTATTTCGAATTTAGTTTATTTTCACAGCTGCCTCTGCTATTCCTGCTCTTCTCAGGTGTACCTAATGTAGTTTTACATAATTTGTAACGTGATGTATATCTTGTATAACAAATTGTAAATAACAACACGTTTATTCGTGTCCCTGCCCTTTCTTTCCTCATGTTTTTTTCCGCGGGGGTGCTGCACAGCCTTTAAGAATTGAACATTCTAAATGTGACGTCACGAGCTACCAAAGCTACCAAAGCAAATTCTCAAGCGAAGCTTCTCCAGGTAGCGGAGGTCGCTCTTGGTGTACACGCAGCATTAGAGTTGTATTATATAAGGCCAGTTCAAAAAAATGTTTAGCTAATGAAACAAACCAATCACATCAAACATTCAGTTCTAACTTGAAAAGACCTCCAGCAGAATCGGCAATGGTGGCCAATGCTTCGGTCCAATGAACTTAGAGCCAGGATGAACAAAAACAAAAGCTATGATTGATCATGTTGGTGAAAATAATGTTGTTGTTGTTGTTGTCAGGAATCCACTGTGGGCGTTACGTCACATCTCACGGTTTGGCTCTGAACTGTAACACCGATCTGTCGTGGTTCAGTCACATCGTCCCGTGTGGTATCGAAGGTAAAGGCGTGACGTCGCTGAGCCGTGAGCTGCAGAGAGACGTCGGCGTGGAGGAAACCATCCCACACCTGCTGGCCGCCTTCAGAGACCAGTTCAGCTGTCAGTTGACCGAAGGAACAGCGCCTGAACCTGACGAGGTCAGCGGCGTGATCTGAGGGGACCTCACGCGGTTAAGGTGTCAGAGTTTTTTTTATCTGTTCTTTTACAGACACTCTGATGGCACCAGAAGCTTTTGAACTCTTTGAAATCCAATGATTAGCTTTGAAAGTAGCTCTGAGTGGGTACCCTGAAATAACCTTTTATTTATTGAAAGTTCACTTTCATCTCTGATAGTTCAACCTAAACTCGGGTTGATTAATGGATCATTTCACAAACTAACTCCCAACATTCAACAAAAGGTTCTCTCAGACTGGTTCATTAGAAATTCAATGAACAGATTGAGGCTTTATCGTGGTATTTTTACCCATAAAATATCATCAAACTGTACAAAACCATCAATAACATCATGATGCCTGTTTTCCTGTTGTTGAGACAGCCTGATGGAGCTCAGCTCCAACATCTGTAACACTTTGGTGTTTTTGTAAATAAAGATTTCACAGATATGAAAGTGTTGAATGTTCCCTCCATTCAATCCAGTTTTATTTATAAAGCGCCAAATCACAACCAGTGTCATCTCAACATACTTCAAAGATGCAGTCCAATTCAAGCCAATTAGAATTCAATTCATTGTAATGCAATTATAATCCAATCAAACCCAATTCATTAAATTCTAAATATGTCTTAATTCATACAGAGCCAATTTAAAAAGTAGCCTAGCTAAGGAAACCAACAGATTGCATCTAAACTTCAGTTAGAACGAATGCCCCGTCCATCTGTTGTTTTCAAGCTGACTGTATCGACTTGAATGGTGCTCCATTTATCGCATTTATCATGTAGAGTTAATGCTGTGAGCAGGAAGGTCCTCCTGTATCTCTCTGTGTGGCAGTGGAGCTGAAGAAGCCTCTGACTGAACACCGTTATGCTGAGCAGCTTTTACAACATTCTTCTTTGCACAGTGAACTCCAGAGTTTATCAGTTTGTTGCTTAGACATTAAATATTTTCTCTTAAAGGTGTTTTTAATGCTATTTTCAAGTCTGTATTTTGCCGTAAAACTATAAAAGGTCGTAAATCATCCTGTAATCAAAGGTTATAATTTACTCAAATGACACACTTTTTGATGCATAATGGTGGGCGGAGCCTGGTCAGACCAGTTCAGCTGACCAATGGTAGAGAACTAAGTTTTGTTTCAAAAGTGACCCATTTTTAAAGGAAACAGTGGAGAAGTAGAGATGTAACTATTATTCCACATTTAAACACCAGCTCTCTGACATCAAAACAGTCCCGAATACTTTTAAAAAAATGGTCCTAAAGTCCCTGTTGTTACGAATAACATAAACTAGCCTTTGTTGTTGTTGTTGTTTGTTGCCTTGTGAATTACACGGCCAAGCCGGTTAAACTGTAAACAAATAAATTTACAATATTTAGCATTTTATTACATTCAACTTTTAAACACATTTTAATGCTTCACAGTAAAACATATGAGCACATCAGAGCCAGTTGAGCTGGCCTTAACTCACATTTTACAACATTATAAGCCATATAATTTCACTTTGAACACATCAGAGTACATAACACATCATCCTCAATCTGTTTGGGGCAATAAACAAGTGCTAGCATATCGCTAACTAGCCGCTAATGTACAGAACCCATAGAAACCGCTAGTATATTTCAATATCTTAATGCTAATCTGCCAAACAACCCATGTAGATAAAAACACATTTCCCGATTGTTTATAACGTTCAAAATGAACTTACCACGCTGGGCAATGTATCAGAAAGTAAGTGAAAGTATTCTTAAGTTTCATGTTGCTGCTATGCTTATTTTAATGACGGCAAAGAAGTTCCCCTTTTATTTTCTTAACTAAAATTATTTACGTTTTTCGCCAAGACCCAAATCGAACCGTTTCTCAATACCACGTACGCCAAGTACATACTTGTGTACTTACAAGTACGTACTTCTGAGTACACAAGTACGCAAGTACGCTCATTGTGCATTTGGAACGGAAGCGTCATCATCGCTCGTGCCGCACTGCTTTCTGGGATAGCAAGCTGTCTGAAGTCCACACGAGTCACCACAGAAGCAAACTCGATAAAATGGGCGGAGCCAGTACACATCCGGGGATGTTGAGCTACTTGTCAGGATGCGTACTTTGAATTGGAACAGTACTTGGTCCTTCAGTGATGACGTTTCAGAAGTACACGAGTACGCAAGTACAGACAAGTACGCATATTGAGAAACGGCAATAGATATTGTCCTTAGAGCCTTTTCATTAGTAGAGTCTGTTATTGATTTGAAATATAGTTCTATATTTTTATTAAAATGGGGAAAATATGGCATTTTATCAGCAAATTTCCATTTGAAGTCCACACAAGTCACCACAGAAGCAGACTCGATAAAATGGGCGGAGCCAGTACACATCCGGGAATGTGGAGCCTATGGCTGTGTTCGAAACCGCCTACTGCATACTACATACTACATACTAGAAGAAGAAGAAGAACTTTTATTTATATAGCAACTTTCATAGATAAAAATCACAAAGTGCTTTACACAGTAAAACAAAAACCACCAAGAGAAAACAAGTTCATATATGGATACAAAAAAGTGACATCGGGCCAATCAACTAAAAGCCTGTCTAAAGAAGAATGTCTTCAGCTGCTTCTTAAAAGAATCCACAGACTCCGCCTCACGAAGGGACACAGGGAGCTTGTTCCATAATTTAGGAGCAAAAGCCTGGAAAGACAAGTCTCCCCTAGTTTTAAAGGAAGTCCTTGGGACCATGAGGAGGTTCTGGCCTGAGGACCGAAGGGAGCGGCCGGAGCTGTAGGGACACAGCAGATCAGAGACATAACTGGGGGTCTGCCCGTGCAGGGCTCTAAAAGTCAACACTAAAATTTTAAAATCTGTACGATATTTGATCGGCAGCCAATGCAAGTGAGATAAAATTGGGGTAATATGAGTCCGTCTGCTTGATCCTGTTAAAAGTCGAGCTGCTGCATTTTGGACCATTTGAAGACGATTTAAAACAGATTTGTTAAGACAAATAAAAAGAGAATTGCAATAATCCAAACGTGAAGAGATAAAAGCGTGAATCACAATTTCCAGGTCAGAGTTGGACAGGATTGGCCTTAACTTTGCAATATTTCTTAAATGATAAAAGCAGTTTTTTACTAAGTGTCTAGAATGGCAGTCAAGAGACAAAGACTGACCAAACCAGGCAACAAGATTCCTGATGCTCGACTGAACGGACGAGCCCAGAGAACCGAGGTGGTTCAGGACCAGGGGAATTTTTTGCTCTGGAGCAATGATCAGAGTCTCAGTGTTTTTACTATTTAACTGGAGGCAGTTTTCAGTGAGCCAGTTATTTATGCTTGAGAGACAATCCAATAGCTCAGACAGTTTGTGCAACTCTGACTCCTTAAAAGAAAAATACAATTGAATGTCATCTGCATAAAAATGATAGGAGACATTTTTAAAATGACTAATGACTTTGCCAAGAGGGCTGATGTACAGCAAAAACAAAATGGGACCAAGAATTGATCCTTGAGGAACACCATACACCAACTGTTCTGCCACCACCTTCTCCACAACTTTGGAAACAAAGGGCAGTTTAGAGATGGGCCTATAATTATGAGGCTCAGCCGGATCCAAGTTTGGCTTTTTTAAGATGGAACTCATTGCTGCCTGTTTAAAAAAGCTTGGAAAAGACCCAGTAGACAATGAAACATTAATCAAATCAACAATATGAGGTGCAACAAGATCGATGACATTATAAAGCAAGGATGTAGGCATGACATCAAAAGGACAAGAAGAGGGTTTCATCCTTTTCAACAACCCCATAACCTCCTCTATTGATACAAGAGAGAACACAGACCATGAGAAAGGACTAGAACGTACAGGAGTTATGGTCCCTTTGAAAGGCAACACATTTGCCCTGAACTCCTCCACTTTATCTACAAAGTGTTTCAAAAATTGGTTACAGTCCCCAATTGTTGAAACTGGCACCAGAGGAGTAGAAGGTGACACAATTTTATGAATAGTGTCAAAAACAACCTTGGGATTCCTTTTATGTTAATTGACAAGTTTGGCAAAGTAGGCAGATCGAGCCTGTTTTATCATAATATTTAGAGACATGATAAGGTCTTTTAAATGTAGTCTGTACACCTCCAGTTTTGTGGATCTCCATAGACGCTCCACCCTCCTTTTGGCTTTATAGGGGCCACCATGTTCAACACAGCTTCACAGTGTTCATTGAAGGAATTTATGTAAGATTCTGCATCATTACAGGCTCCATTAAAGCTGGGTTGAAATTTTGGGGAAAAATTGGCAACAGTAGTCTGATTTATAAAGCGCTTTTGGGAGACCACATGTTGAGTGCAAGAATCAGCTTTAAAAGATACATTAAAATACACACAACTAAGATCGGACACCTGGATATCCACAACATTCAGACAATTTAAGTCCAGGCCAAAGGAGAAAACTAAATCCAAAGTGTGGCCTTTTTTATGTGTTGGGCCAGAAACATGTTGCTTTAAGTGAAAAGTACTGTCTGATCGATGAGTATGCAGTATGCAGTATGTAGTACTGCATACTGCATACTCATCGATCAGACAGTATGCAGAGCGTTTACCCACAATGCATTTCACTCCTGCCTGAGCCAAAATCAGCCGGCCTGAAGCTGTTTTCTCTTAAGCTCTAAACTCTGTAAACTTTAGCAACATTAGAGACATTTTCAGGTGAGAAAGTAGTCGTTTAGATCCCCAACGTGTTGAAAACCTGACAAAATACCGGCTATTGACAGGAAATGACGATCGGCGACGTCACGTTACGTTGCATCTTGGGTAGTTTGAGTATGAGTAGTAACCTCATGATGCATACCCAACATTTCGGAGAATCTAGTATGCATCCTGGAACTTAAAAAAAGTTGAAGTTAGTAGGAGTAGTAGGAGAAGTATGCGGTTTCGAACACAGTCAGGGAAGTATTCTTGACAGTGTTACAGTGTACAAAACCGAACGTGAAGTGAAAAAGAAAGGAAAAAAAGTACAATAAGAACAAACGTGGCGTGGGCTGAGCATCATATTTAAAACAGCAAGGATTTAGCAATATTTTGATAGATTACAGCTGTTTTCTTGCTTGGATTAGAGACTTATTTAAGTGATTTAAAATACTGAACAATGTAGTTTAGAAAGACGGTAAACAGCGGAACAGTATCTTTCCATTTACATGTATGAATAAAATATTTACTCAAAATGATCACAAGATTAATGACATCAGAGACATCAGAGTCCAGGTTGTCCATGAAATAAAGAATGTCCTTAGATGTGAAAAAAGGTATATTAGAAATTTTAAGTGAGACCCAACTATGAATATCAGACCAGAAAATATTAACATGTTGACAGCTGTAGTTTCTATTTCAGAGGAGCTACTTCTGGATGCTACTTTGAATTGGAACAGTAGTTGGTCCTTTAGTGATGACGTTTCAGAAGTACAGAGAACACAAGTACGCATGATGAGAAAGGAAAAAACAAAAATATAGAACCTCCCTGAAGGAGTGAAAGTCAGGCAGAAATGTTCTGGAAGTGACGTTTGTGGTTGATTTTAAAGCTTTATGAGGGTGATATTCACACATGATTTAACGCTTTTATTTGGTGTTTTTAACAATGCAATATGAAAAAGGAAAAGCAACATTAACAAATAAAACAGTTTTGTTTCCAGTTTCCGGTTTGTTTGATGGATGTGAGTTCTTTTTTTCTTAAAGGTTCTCTTAATTTGACCGGAAGTTGTTTGTGTTTCGGGTCTTCGTTTGTGAACTTTAGTGGAAAACATTGCGGTCATATGAAACTTCTCACATTGTTTAAACAAAGAGGAATATTCGGGGTTAGCTCTGAGTTATCCGGCTGCTGTCGGCCCCGGTGTTACACCGCGTAGCTGCGGCTAATATTAGCCCGGGTGTGAGGAGGTGAGCGGACAGTTGGTCAGCCATAACGCCCGGACGGTGTGAGTGTGATGTCCGGCAGCCGGGCCGGCTGAAAGCTGCAAACTAACGCCGAATCACCCGCATCCGTTAGCTTTGGTCTGATGGCCGCCTGTTAGCCGGCCTGATCCGGTCTGTCAACATGGAGGATAACGGAGGAAACGGGGACCTGAACGCCAACCTGAGGTGGCAGAGCACCGGCGACCCGCAGCTGGACAAGGCGGTGCAACAGTGGTTAATCTGGGACAGGGTGAGTGCTCAGACCCGGCTGTGCTGCCGCAACCTGCGGCATACCGTTATCCCAGGGTTCCCCGAAAAAACAAGCATTTTAACGCATTTTAGCCTCAAGTGAGCAAAAAATACAATAAAAACAGGATTTAACGGCTAATTTTAAAGTAAATGAGCTCTTTCCGATAAATCGGCACATAAAAACCTCCAAATCAGCACTTTTTCGTCATTAAACCGTCTCTGTGAACTGATTTAATCGTTTGATCGCAGTTTGCTGCCGTTTCGGCAACCTGCGGCATACCGTTATTCCAGGGTTCCCTGAAAAAACAAGCATTTTAACGCATTTTAGCCTCAAATGAGTAAAAATACAATAAAAACAGGATTTAACGGCTTTCCGATAAATCGGCACATAAAGAACTCCAAATCAGCACTTTTTCGTCATTATTAAACTGTCTCTGTGAACTGATTTAATCGTTTGAAGTCTGTATGAAACGTGTCGGATTATAAAAGGAAAAGATGAATTTTAATCCCGAACTGCTGATCTGAATATGCCGAATGTTTCCTCATATCAGGTCAGGCCAGGAAATCGATAAAAGTGCTTCTTCGGTCCGTTATTTTTTATTTTTTTTACAAGAATCCAGAATCAGGTGTGCCTGTTTGTACATGATAGATCTGGAGGGGTCGAGCTTCGCCTCTGGGGTCAGTGAGTGTGTTGTGGCCGGCTGACAGGAGTCAGGAGCGCCGGTGGCTTTCTGGGTGATTCAGAAGAACAAAGTGGGTAGTCAGGCGATTTAACAGCTGGGTGAGTCAGGGTTTGGATAACCAGCTGGTAGGTGTTCCATGCTGTTAAAGGTGCCATGGCATGAAAATAAATGGAGGCTTTTATATATTTTTACAGGCTTTAGTGTTCCCCTAATACTGTATCTGAGTTTTTTTTCCACAAAATTCTGCCTTGGTGCAGAATTACAGCCAGTCCCAAAAATGAGCTTTCCTTACGGTGCGTTCACACCAAACGCGATGCGAATATTCGCACCGCCTTCATCGCGCCATCGTTGCCGCAGGTGTAAATTAAATTCCATCGCCTCAAACGCCTCTTTCGCGCGAGTAAAAAACGAGTGAATAACTCAAGGGGCTATCCATGGCTGATCGCGTCCTTGTACCTGCTGTGGCAGTCCGAGATTCGTCTGAAACGCACACGCCGTCGTGTCTGGGTCAGTGACATCATCCGGTGGTGCATTCAGCTCGGATAATTTCATCGCCTTCTCCAGGAGTTGCGTCTGGATGACGGCCGCTTCCAGCGGCACCCCAGGCCCACCAGGACCCAGCCCGACGACCCGCTCGGGAGGACCGGCGCCGCGATCTCTCGGCAGGACACCATGCCACTGGCGCCCCGCAGCTGAAACGGAGCCGCGGCCCCGGTGGGCCTGGGGTGCCGTCATCCAGACGGAACTCCTGGAGAAGGCGGTGATTTAATTTTTTTATTTTATTTTGTCAGGGACCATGTGCAAAGTACATTAATAACAAAGTAAAGAGATGACCTGCACCAGATTGTAGCTTAGAAGCTAATTTCCATCTGCAGTCCCATCTGCATGTCACACACAGCGCCTGTCCATCTGTCTCCACGTCACTGTCGTCCAGAATCCCAACGCTGATAGGCTGTCTGGCGCGAATATTTCGCCAAAGTTGGATTTTTTGAACTCGCGCGAATCGCATATTTTCACTCGCGCGGCGGCCACCGCATCACCGCACCGCCTCACCGCTCCTCACCGCATCACCGCACCGCCTCACCGCTCCTCACCGCTCCTCACCGCGCCGCCCCACCGCTCCTCACCGCGCCTCATCGCGCCGCCGGCTCGAATCCGCGTCTAATCGCGTCTTTGCATTGACTTTGTATGTAATCGCGTCGCCCGACCGCGTCTGGTGTGAACGCACCGTTAGGATCCTCAGAATGAGCTGTTTAGGGTCTGCAGCTTTAAATGCAAATTAGGAGGAGAATGACGGGGCAAAGCAGAGGGTGGGGGTGTGGCCTTACTTACGCCCGTGGTACCATGCGCAAATGTTTTGTGAATCTTTTCCCGCGCATTTGTGAATCTTTTCCCGCGCATTTGTAAATATTTTCCCGCGCATTTGTAAATCTTTTCCTGCGCATTTGTAAATCTTTTCCCGAAAAGAGCTCCCAAATGACAAAATGGGAGCTCACCTCTCCTCACCGAACATCACAAAAAAGAGGAAGAGTTTTGGCGGGACCGTGTCTTTTGTCACAAATGTTGCTCCCCCATAAAAGAATGTACAGAAACATACATACTAGATTTCGGAGAATCTAGGATGCATCCGGGAACTTCTCGCTTACTCAAACTCGCATACTAACTCAAAAAGTTAGTAGGAGTAGTATGAGAAGTATGCTGTTTCGAACACAGCCATGGAGCTGACGACGGCTTCTTCTTCTATGTTGGAGGTTCTGATGACATCATCTCTGCAGGTGGAGATGAAGTTCAAAGTGACAAAGAAGAGGAGTCAGTTTCTGTGTCCTTCGTCGGATCCTTTAAAGCGGAACCAGAGCAGTTTCACTCCTGAGGTGCACCACAAGGCTCAGCGTGAGGACCTCTGCTTGTTTTAAGTTACAGTAAATATCCGCTTCTATGCAGATGAGACTCTGATCATCAGCTCACACCTTAAACAAGTTAAACCAGCTGCTACAGACACAGAGAAGGAAAGAGGATCCAAGAATCAGAACCACTTCAGCTGAAACATGAACTGGACCAACATTCATCCAGTGAACCAAACTGAGTTTGTCCACAGGGTGGCGCTGCTGCTGTTAAAGAGTGAGGCTGAATAAAAAGGATGGGGTACTTTTGTCCCTGCGTGTTGGTGCAGTTATTTACAGAAACACCCTGCTGCCCTCGGAGCTGTGAGGACTGAAAAGGTCGCGGCTGCCACGGACCTCCCTGACCTCGTCTGTAAATGTCAGCAGCCCGGAAAAGATCCACACATGTTCACATTTCTATCTTTATCCTCTGGGCAAAGACACCTGGAGAATAGAATTTATTTCACTTGGCAGGCAGCAGTTGAGGATGAGGTGCCTCCTTCTACGAAGCAGGTACTTCTAATTTAAGTCATTTCCATGTCTGAAGATTAAAACTCTGCTGGGTCACATGACCCTGAAAGGATCAGTTTATTGGCTAAATTACAATCAAACAGAGTTAATAACTCAGTCTGATTGTGATTTAGCCAATAATCCGATCCTTTCAGTGCCATGTGACCCCACTGAGTGTGACATGAAGGGATAATTCATTTCTCAGCCTCTCAGCCTGTGGTGTTCACGTGGGAAGTTATTAACCTCTAAAGATGAGAACAATATGAAGGTAAACTCCAGTAGATCTCCTGACCTGGAGGCGAACCTCCGGAGCCATTTCTGTAAAATTGCTCAGATTTGATGTGTTGGTTCAGGCTGCTGATTGGCTGCCTGACCTTAGAGACCGACCAACCCCCCCTCTGTTCTGCAGAACCGATGGACTCGGGCTCAGGTGGACTCCCTGCTGGCAGCCGGTCGTCTGGAGGACCTGAAGTCCAGACTCTGCAGCCGGATGAGCTTCGGTACGGCCGGCCTCAGGGCACCGATGGGGGCCGGATTCAACCGGATCAATGACCTCACCGTCATCCAGTCCACTCAGGTGGGGACCGGTTTATAACCCAGAACCGGTTTATAACCCAGAACCAGTTTATAACCCAGAACCAGTTTATAACCCAGAACCAGTTTATAACCCTGAACCAGAACCAGTTTATAACCCAGAACCAGAACCAGTTTATAACCCAGAACCAGTTTATAACCCTGAACCAGAACCAGTTTATAACCCAGAACCAGTTTATAACCCTGAACCAGAACCAGTTTATAACCCAGAACCAGAACTAGTTTATAACCCTGAACCAGAACCAGTTTATAACCCAGAACCAGTTTATAACCCTGAACCAGAACCAGTTTATAACCCAGAACCAGAACTAGTTTATAACCCTGAACCAGAACCAGTTTATAACCCAGGACCAGTTTATAACCCAGAACCAGTTTATAACCCAGAACCAGAACTAGTTTATAACCCAGAACCAGTTTATAACCCAGAACCAGAACCAGTTTATAACCCAGAACCAGTTTATAACCCAGAACCGGTTTATAACCCAGAACCAGTACCGGTTTATAACCCAGAACCAGTTTATAACCCAGAACCAGTTTATAACCCAGAACCAGGTTATAACCCAGAACAAGAACCAGTTTATAACCCAGAACCAGGTTATAACCCAGAACCGGTTTATAACCCAGAACCAGTTTATAACCCAAAACCAGTTTATAACCCAGAACCAGTTTATAACCCAGAACCAGAACTAGTTTATAACCCAGAACCAGTTTATAACCCTGAACCAGAACCAGTTTATAACCCAGAACCAGTTTATAACCCAGAACCAGGTTATAACCCAGAACCGGTTTATAACCCAGAACCAGTTTATAACCCTGAACCAGAACCAGTTTATAACCCAGAACCAGAACCAGTTTATAACCCAGAACCAGTTTATAACCCAGAACCAGTTTATAACCCAGAACCAGGTTATAACCCAGAACCGGTTTATAACCCAGAACCGGTTTATAACCCAGAACCAGTTTATAACCCTGAACCAGAACCAGTTTATAACCCAGAACCAGGTTATAACCCAGAACCAGGTTATAACCCAGAACCAGGTTATAACCCAGAACCGGTTTATAACCCAGAACCAGTACCGGTTTATAACCCAGAACCAGTTTATAACCCAGAACCAGGTTATAACCCAAAACCAGTTTATAACCCAGAACCAGTTTATAACCCTGAACCAGAACCAATTTATAACCCAGAACTAGTTTATAACCCAGAACCAGAACCAGTTTATAACCCAGAACCAGTTTATAACCCTGAACCAGAACCAGTTTATAACCCAGAACCAGTTTATAACCCAGAACCAGGTTATAACCCAAAACCAGTTTATAACCCAGAACCAGTTTATAACCCTGAACCAGAACCAGTTTATAACCCAGAACCAGAACCAGTTTATAACCCAGAACCAGTTTATAACCCAGAACCAGGTTATAACCCAAAACCAGTTTATAACCCTGAACCAGAACCAGTTTATAACCCAGAACCAGTTTATAACCCTGAACCAGAACTAGTTTATAACCCAGAACCGGTTTATAACCCAGAACCGGTTTATAACCCTGAACCAGAACTAGTTTATAACCAAGAACCAGTTTATAACCCTGAACCAGAACCAGTTTATAACCCAGAACCAGTTTATAACCCTGAACCAGAACCAGTTTATAACCCGGAACCAGAACCAGTTTATAACCCAGAACCAGAACCAGTTTATAACCCAGAACCAGGTTATAACCCAGAACCAGTTTATAACCCAGAACCAGGTTATAACCCAGAACCAGTTTATAACCCAGAACCAGAACCGGTTTATAACCCAGAACCAGTTATAACCCAGAACCAGTTTATAACCCAGAACCAGAACCGGTTTATAACCCAGAACCAGTTTATAACCCAGAACCAGTACCGGTTTATAACCCAGAACCCGTTTATAACCCAGAACCAGTTTATAACCCAGAACCAGAACCGGTTTATAACCCAGAACCAGAACCAGTTTATAACCCAGAACCAGTTTATAACCCAGAACCAGTTTATAACCCAGAACCAGAACCGGTTTATAACCCAGAACCAGTTATAACCCAGAACCAGAACCAGTTTATAACCCAAAACCGGTTTATAATCCAGAACCAGGTTATAACCCAGAACCAGTTTATAACCCAGAACCAGAACCGGTTTATAACCCAGAACCAGTTATAACCCAGAACCAGAACCAGTTTATAACCCAGAACCAGTTTATATCCCAGAACCAGGTCATAACCCAAAACCAGAACCGGTTTATAACCCAGAACCGGTTTATACCCAGAACCAGGTTATAACCCAGAACCAGTTTATATCCCAGAACCGGTTTATAACCCAGAACCGGTTTATAACCCAGAACCGGTTTATAACCCAGAACCAGAACCAGGTTATAACCCAGAACCAGAACCAGTTTATAACCCAGAACCAGAACCAGTTTATAACCCAGAACCAGTTTATAACCCAAAACCGGTTTATAACCCAGAACCAGAACCAGTTTATAACCCAGAACCAGTTTATAACCCGGAACCAGGTTATAACCCAGAACCAGAACCAGTTTATAACCCAGAACCAGTTTATAACCCGGAACCAGGTTATAACCCAGAACCAGAACCGGTTTATAAGCCAGAACCAGAACCGGTTTATAATCCAGAACCGGTTTATAACCCAGAACCAGAACTGGTTTATAACCCAGAACCAGAACTAATTTATAACCCAGAACCGGTTTATAACCCAGAACCAGAACCAATTTATAACCCAGAACCGGTTTATAACCCAGAACCAGTTTATAATCCAGAACCAGGTTATAACCCAGAACCGGTTTATAACCCAGAACCAGTTTATAATCCAGAACCAGTTTATAACCCAGAACCGGTTTATAACCCAGAACCAGAACCAATTTGTAACCCAGAACCGGTTTATAACCCAGAACCAATTTATAACCCAGAACCAGGTTATAACCCAGAACCGGTTTATAACCCAGAACCAGAACTGGTTTATAACCCAGACCCAGAACTAATTTATAACCCAGAACCGGTTTATAACCCAGAACCGGTTTATAACCCAGAACCAGTTTATAACCCAGAACCGGTTTATAACCCAGAACCAGTTTATAACCCAGAAGCAGAACTGGTTTATAACCCAGAACCAGTTATAACCCAGAACCAGGTTATAACCCAGAAGCAGAACTGGTTTATAACCCAGAACCAGGTTATAACCCAGAACCGGTTTATAACCCAGAAGCAGAACTGGTTTATAACCCAGAACCGGTTTATAACCCAGAACCAGGTTATAACCCAGAACCGGTTTATAACCCAGAACCAGTTTATAACCCAGAAGCAGAACCGGTTTATAACCCAGAACCGGTTTATAACCCAGAACCAGTTTATAACCCAGAACCAGTTTATAATCCAGAACCGGTTTATAACCCAGAACCTTCCAGTCCACTCAGGTGGGGGATCAGGACAACTTCCTCCAAAGTTCTACATGGATCATTCATCTGATTTCAGTCTTCATGTGTCTGTAAAACAAAGACGGGTGAACAAAGGTCAGAGTCTGACGCTTTCTCCCTCTGCCCTCAGGGTCTGTACTCATACCTGTGCAGGTGTTCTGCAGACTTCAGCAGCAGAGGTTTGGTCGTTGGATACGACACCAGAGGACAGGAGGAGAGCGGCTGCAGCAGTCAGAGGTAACGCACCCGGATACACCACAGATACACCACACTTTATCACCTCAGGACCGGCAGAACCTGCAGAACTGCAGAACCACACTGCATACTACATACTGCATACTGCATACTGCACACTGCACACTGCATACTGCATACTGCATACTGCACACTGCATACTGCATACTGCACACTGCATACTGCATACTGCATACTGCACACTGCATACTGCATACTGCATACTGCACACTACATACTGCATACTACATACTGCATACTGCATACTGCACACTGCATACTGCATACTACATACTGCATACTGCACACTGCATACTGCATACTGCACACTGCATACTGCATACTGCACACTGCATACTGCATACTGCATACTGCACACTACATACTGCATACTACATACTGCATACTGCACACTGCATACTGCATACTACATACTGCATACTGCATACTGCACACTGCATACTGCATACTGCATACTGCACACTACATACTGCATACTACATACTGCATACTGCATACTGCATACTACATACTGCACACTGCATACTGCACACTGCATACTGCACACTGCATACTGCACACTGCATACTGCATACTGCACACTACATACTGCATACTACATACTGCATACTGCATACTGCATACTGCATACTACATACTGCATACTGCATACTGCATACTGCACACTACATACTGCATACTACATACTGCATACTACATACTGCATACTGCATACTACATACTGCATACTGCATACTGCATACAGCCGAAATCAGCCGGCATGAAGCTGATTTCCCTTAAGCTCTAAACTCTGTAAACTTTAGCAACATTTGAAACATTTTCAGGTGAGAAAGTAGTCGTTTAGATCCCCAACGTGTTGAAAACCTGACAAAATACCGGCTGTTTACAATTTTGTTCCCACGAATTCGGCGCTACTAAAGCTAGCCGCAGTGAGCAACGCACTTCCGGTTATTTTCACCAAAATAAAATACCCGTTGCCTTTTATCATTACGTTGCATCTTGGGTAGTTTGAGTATGAGTAGTAACCTCATGATGCATACCCAACATTTCGGAGAATCTAGTATGCATCCGGGAACTTCTCGCTTACTCAAACTCACATACTAACTCAAAAAGTTAGTATGAGTAGTAGGAGTAGTATGCGGTTTGGAACACAGCCAAAGTGTTGCTGAATGTGAGAACACCTGCTGACAGGAAGTCTGTGTTTCCGTCTGCTGTCGTTGTGTTTCAGGCTGGCGAAGCTGACGGCCGCCGTGATGCTCAGCAGAGACGTTCCCGTCCACCTCTTCTCCTCCTTCGTCCCGACGCCGTACGTGGTGAGGAAACAGTAACGCATCACTTCCTGCCGACAGGCGGCTGACGGACTTTAATGTTCCTGGAGCTCAGTTCTTATGTTCGGGGTTATTTACAGCAAAGTGCTGCACGGCTGGAGAAAGGAAACAACTCGTAAAATCCAATAGAATCAGCTAAAAGTAACATAAACTCAGACTAAAACTCAGTAAAAACCAACAATAATGGGAATAGAAATAGAAAAATACTTTAGTCATCCCCTAATGGGGGAAATTCAAATTAGTCAAGTAGCTCAAATTTTTTTTTAAATATTTACAATGATTGTATTAACAACAACAATAATAATACCAATTCTAGTTAAAAAAAAAAAAAAACTACTACTAACCAATAATAATGAAAAATGACTAAATAAAAAAAAATAAAAAAAAACAATCAATCAATTTGAGAAGAACATGTCAGCAGTCACTGTTATAAAGCCTTATGGCTGTGGGAATAGAACATATCTCAGCAGTAATAAACCAAATAAAGGCAGAGCTCATAATAAAATCATCTAAAAGGAAGTCAGACTGGAGCCAAAAGCCAAGAAGAAGAAGAGATGTGAGCTGAGGTGTACAGATGTGGAGAAGTAAACTGTTCCACCATCATGTGGCTGTTTCAGGGAGTTTCTGGGATGTCTCAGAGCATCTGGTGGGTGGACCTCAGAGCTCTGACCGGGCTGTGAATGGGAAGCAGCTGACAGGGAGGATGGTGCTGATCCATTTAAAACCTTAAAGTGAGCATTAAAACCGGTCTAAAAACAGATGTGGAGCTCCCAGTTAAAGAGGAGCTGCTCAGTTTGGATCACCAAAATCATGATCTGCCCGATTGCCGATCACGGAAGGAATCGGACATTTCCATGCCTTTCATCTAGCAGAGAGTGCACCATTTAGAGAAATGAAACCGCCAGAGGTAGCTGGGGACATGTAGAACAAGAATCTGGTGGAGTTTGCAGAAAACAATTGTTTTTTTTATTTTCTATTAATATTTTAATCTGCCCATATACACCATTCATTGGGTATGATTTCAGCATCAGATTATTAAACAATGATGCAGTGGAATGACTTGAAAATTACCACAGAGGTAGCTGGGGACATGTAGAACAAGAATCTGGTGGAGTCGGCAGAGAACATTTTGATTTGGTTCTAAAGGAAGTTTTCAAATCTGACCATGCAGAAATGAGTTTGATTCTGAATATGCTTCAATAATTTTGTTCTATCATTTTGTTTTAATCATTAAAAAGAATGTAGTAAAAAAACAACCAAGTAATGACAGGTGTATGTATTCCAACAAATGAAAAATCAACTTCGATATAGATTTCTGAGTTTACGGGGTGCACTTGAATGCACCATAAATCGCTCACACGCTTTACCGTACAACGCGATGTAAACGGGCACTAGATTTTCAAGTGTAGCTAGCGCGACCGTGCCTCTCCGAAGCGCAGATGGCGTGACCGCAGTGAGTTTCACATCTTTCTGACACACTTTTGAAGAAATTCCAGACAGGAGAGGTCATGTTGTCCAGATGCACTGTGGAGGTTTTGCCTGTTCGGTTCTGTACACACGTCACGTACCACATTAGAAAGTGGTCGCTAGTAATTTACGTCACGTGATCGTTTTTTTTGGGCATTATCGGCCGATCATGATCGGCAGCCGATCGATCGGAGCATCACTACTTTGGACCAATAGAACACTGATTTATGCCCAAATCCACAGAATCCCATCAGTATGGAAGTTTTTCTGTGCCATCAGAGTTTGAATACGAATTTCTAATGTTGAATTTTTACAGCATCAAAATAAGACTTTCAATTTGAAAAACCATCAGTGTAAAAAAAAAAAAAAAATTCTAAAAACAAAAATTCAGTTCAGATGTTAGATGTTGAGTCTGGTTCTTTTTCCACTGAATTTTTTGACGTTGAATTTTTTTACACTGATTTTTGTTTTAGAATTTTTTTTTTTTTGTTGTTGTTGGTTTTTCAAATTGAAAGTCTTATTTTGATGCTGTAAAAATTCAACATTAGAAATTCGTATTCAAACTCTGATGGCACAGAAAAACTTCCATACATCAGTCCCAGAACCAGAAGAGGAAACGATGAAGGACTGTTTCAGCCCCTCTGGGGGCAGAGAGTGTTTCACCCCGGTAGTAACTCACTGATAAACCGTTTTATCCATTTTAAATGATTCCCAGGTTTCTCAGCACATCATGACAGTAAAGAGCAGAATGTGGATTAAAGTTACCCTGAGTCAGAGGAAGAAAAGCTGAGCTTTCCTTAACTCTTTGACTGTGAAAGTGACATCACACAGTACATGATGTGTTTGTTTGTAGCCTTACGCTGTGAGGAAGCTGGGAGCAGCAGCTGGAGTGATGATCACCGCCTCACACAACCCCAAAGAGGACAACGGATACAAGGTGAGACCTTCCGGCTTCTTCAGGTGTTTCAATTCAATTCAAAATGTATTTATATAGCACATTAACACAACCTCAGCTGACCAAAGTGCTTCACAACAGCAACTGCATCACAAGAGAGTCATCAATAAAAGCAATAAGAATGACTTAATCACAGATAAAAATTAAATTGGAGAAAAAATTAGCAATAAAATAAGGTAAAGTAAAAATAATACAGTAATACAGTAAAAATAAAAGTAGCAAGTCAAGGTAAACTCCATTTCAGCTAGTGGAAGTTTCCTCCGAGTTGAACTTTGCTTCTTTGAAACCTGTCAGGAACTCAAACACGTCCTGATTTCCACCAACAGCACTGATACCTGCAGGTCGCTTGTCTCTCCTGGCAGGTTTACTGGTGTAACGGCTCCCAGATCGTGGCGCCTCATGACAAAGAGATCTTACGCAGTATAGAGGAGCAGCTGGAGCCCTGGAGCGCCTCCTGCTGGGAGGAGGAGCTGGTGGACCACTGCTCCCTGAGGACCGACCCCCTGACCCAGATCAACAGCTACTACATGGACGAGCTGAGCTCGCTCTGCTTCCACAGGTATGCCCCCCACTTGGCTCAGGTGTGATGAAGAGTGATAAAGGTGTGATAAAGAGTGATAAAGGTCTAATAAAGAGTGATAAAGGTGTGATAAAGGTGTGATAAAGAGTGATAAAGGTGTGATGAAGAGTAATAAAGAGTGATAAAGGTGTGATGAAGAGTAATAAAGAGTGATAAAGGTGTGATAAAGGTGTGATAAAGAGTGATAAAGGTGTGATGAAGAGTAATAAAGAGTGATAAAGGTGTGATGAAGAGTAATAAAGAGTGATAAAGGTGTGATAAAGAGTGATGAAGGTGTGATAAAGAGTGATAAAGGTGTGATAAAGAGTGATAAAGGTGTGATAAAGGTGTGATAAAGAGTGATAAAGAGTGATAAAGGTGTGATAAAGAGTGATAAAGGTGTGATGAAGAGTAATAAAGAGTGATAAAGGTGTGATGAAGGTGTGATAAAGAGTGATAAAGAGTGATAAAGGTGTGATGAAGAGTGATAAAGGTGTGATGAAGGTGTGATGAAGGTGTGATAAAGAGTGATAAAGAGTGATAAAGGTGTGATAAAGAGTGATAAAGGTGTGATGAAGAGTGATAAAGGTGTGATGAAGAGTAATAAAGAGTGATAAAGGTGTGATAAAGAGTGATAAAGGTGTGATGAAGAGTAATAAAGAGTGATAAAGGTGTGATAAAGGTGTGATAAAGAGTAATAAAGAGTGATAAAGGTGTGATGAAGGTGTGATGAAGAGTGATAAAGGTGTGATGAAGGTGTGATAAAGAGTGATAAAGAGTGATAAAGGTGTGATGAAGGTGTGATGAAGAGTAATAAAGAGTGATAAAGGTGTGATAAAGGTGTGATAAAGGTGTGATAAAGAGTAATAAAGAGTGATAAAGGTGTGATGAAGGTGTGATGAAGAGTGATAAAGGTGTGATGAAGGTGTGATAAAGAGTGATAAAGAGTGATAAAGGTGTGATGAAGGTGTGATGAAGAGTAATAAAGAGTGATAAAGGTGTGATAAAGGTGTGATAAAGGTGTGATAAAGAGTAATAAAGAGTGATAAAGGTGTGATGAAGGTGTGATGAAGAGTGATAAAGGTGTGATGAAGGTGTGATAAAGAGTGATAAAGGTGCAATGTGTCTCTTAGGGATCTGAACAGCAACTATCCCTTAAAGTTCATCCACTCGTCCTTCCATGGAGTTGGACACACCTTTGTTCAGCAGGCCTTCCAGGTGTTCGGCTTTGCTCCGCCCATCCCAGTCCCCGAGCAGAAAGACCCCGACCCCAACTTTTCCTCCGTGCGCTGCCCCAACCCAGAGGAGGGAGAGTCAGTCCTGGTGAGAGAACCGGGGAACCCATCTGTCGGGGAACCCATCTGTCGGGGAACCCATCTGTCGGGGAACCCATCTGTCGGGGAACCGATGTGTTGGGGAACCCATCTGTCGGGGAACCGATGTGTTGGGGAACCCATCTGTCGGGGAACCGACCTGTTGGGGAACCCATCTGTCGGGGAACTGACCTGTTGGGGAACCCATCTGTCGGGGAACCGACCTGTTGGGGAACCCATCTGTCGGGGAACCCATCTGTCGGGGAACCGTTGTGTTGGGGAACCCATCTGTCGGGGAACCGTTGTGTTGGGGAACCCATCTGTCGGGGAACCGATGTGTTGGGGAACCCATCTGTCGGGGAACCCATCTGTCGGGGAACCGATGTGTTGGGGAACCCATCTGTCGGGGAACCGATGTGTTGGGGAACCCATCTGTCGGGGAACCCATCTGTCGGGGAACCGTTGTGTTGGGGAACCCATCTGTCGGGGAACCGATGTGTTGGGGAACCCATCTGTCGGGGAACCGATGTGTTGGGGAACCCATCTGTCGGGGAACCCATCTGTCGGGGAACCGTTGTGTTGGGGAACCCATCTGTCGGGGAACCGATGTGTTGGGGAACCCATCTGTCGGGGAACCGTTGTGTTGGGGAACCCATCTGTCGGGGAATCCATCTGTCGGGGAATCCATCTGTCGGGGAACCGATGTGTCGGGGAACCCATCTGTCGGGGAACCGATGTGTCGGGGAACCCATCTGTCGGGGAACCGATGTGTCGGGGAACCCATCTGTCGGGGAACCGTTGTGTCGGGGAACCGATGTGTTGGGGAACCCATCTGTCGGGGAACCCATCTGTCGGGGAACCCATCTGTCGGGGAACCCATCTGTCGGGGAACCGTTGTGTCGGGGAACCGATGTGTTGGGGAACCGATGTGTTGGGGAACCCATCTGTCGGGGAACCCATCTGTTGGGGAACCGATGTGTTGGGGAACCCATCTGTCGGGGAACCCATCTGTCGGGGAACCCATCTGTCGGGGAACCCATCTGTTGGGGAACCGACCTGTCGGGGAACCCATCTGTTGGGGAACCGACCTGTCGGGGAACCGATGTGTTGGGGAACCCATCTGTCGGGGAACCCATCTGTCGGGGAACCCATCTGTTGGGGAACCGACCTGTCGGGGAACCCATCTGTTGGGGAACCGACCTGTCGGGGAACCGATGTGTCGGGGAACCGATGTGTCGGGGAACCCATCTGTCGGGGAACCGATTTGTCGGGGAACCGTTGTGTCGGGGAACCCATCTGTCGGGGAACCCATCTGTCGGGGAACCGATGTGTCGGGGAACCCATCTGTCGGAGAACCCATCTTTTGGGGAACCCATCTGTTGGGGAACCGACCTGTCGGGGAACCCATCTGTTGGGGAACCCATCTGTAAAATTCTGTGTTTGTTGTGATTCTCTTCTTCTGCGTTCCAGGAGCTCTCTCTTCTTCTGGCAAATAGTGAAAACGCACGGGTCGTCCTGGCAACGGATCCTGATGCCGACCGTTTGGCGGTGGCAGAGAAATCAGACGGGTGCGTTTGCTCAAAGGCACTTCAGAGCATTTACCTGTTTACAGATGTTACAGGTGTATTTACCTGTTTACTGGTGTTACAGGTGTATTTACCTGTTTACTGGTGTTACAGGTGTATTTACCTGTTTACAGCTGTTACAGGTGTATTTATCTGTTTTCAGCTGTTACAGGTGTATTTACCTGTTTTCAGCTGTTACAGGTGTATTTACCTGTTTTCAGCTGTTACAGGTGTATTTACCTGTTTACTGGTGTTACAGGTGTATTTACCTGTTTACAGCTGTTACAGGTGTATTTACCTGTTTACAGGTGTTACAGGTGTATTTACCTGTTTACTGGTGTTACAGGTGTATTTACCTGTTTATAGCTGTTACAGGTGTATTTACCTGTTTACAGCTGTTACAGGTGTATTTACCCGTTTTCAGCTGTTACAGGTGTATTTACCTGTTTACAGGTGTTACAGATGTATTTACCTGTTTACAGGTGTTACAGGTGTATTTACCTGTTTTCAGCTGTTACAGGTGTATTTACCTGTTTTCAGCTGTTACAGGTGTATTTACCTGTTTACTGGTGTTACAGGTGTATTTACCTGTTTACAGCTGTTACAGGTGTATTTACCTGTTTACAGGTGTTACAGGTGTATTTACCTGTTTACTGGTGTTACAGGTGTATTTACCTGTTTTCAGCTGTTACAGGTGTATTTACCTGTTTTCAGCTGTTACAGGTGTATTTACCTGTTTACTGGTGTTACAGGTGTATTTACCTGTTTACAGCTGTTACAGGTGTATTTATCTGTTTTCAGCTGTTACAGGTGTATTTACCTGTTTTCAGCTGTTACAGGTGTATTTACCTGTTTTCAGCTGTTACAGGTGTATTTACCTGTTTTCAGCTGTTACAGGTGTATTTACCTGTTTACTGGTGTTACAGGTGTATTTACCTGTTTACTGGTGTTACAGGTGTATTTACCTGTTTACTGGTGTTACAGGTGTATTTACCTGTTTACAGCTGTTACAGGTGTATTTACCTCTTTACAGCTGTTACAGGTGTATTTACCTGTTTACTGGTGTTACAGGTGTATTTACCTGTTTACTGGTGTTACAGGTGTATTTACCTGTTTACAGGTGTTACAGGTGTATTTACCTGTTTACTGGTGTTACAGGTGTATTTACCTGTTTACAGCTGTTACAGGTGTATTTACCTGTTTACTGGTGTTACAGGTGTATTTACCTGTTTACAGGTGTTACAGGTGTATTTACCTGTTTACTGGTGTTACAGGTGTATTTACCTGTTTACAGCTGTTACAGGTGTATTTACCTGTTTACTGGTGTTACAGGTGTATTTACCTGTTTACAGGTGTTACAGGTGTATTTACCTGTTTACTGGTGTTACAGGTGTATTTACCTGTTTTCAGCTGTTACAGGTGTATTTACCTGTTTACAGCTGTTACAGGTGTATTTACCTGTTTACAGGTGTTACAGGTGTATTTACCTGTTTACAGGTGTTACAGGTGTATTTACCTGTTTTCAGCTGTTACAGGTGTATTTACCTGTTTACAGCTGTTACAGGTGTATTTACCTGTTTACAGGTGTTACAGGTGTATTTACCTGTTTACTGGTGTTACAGGTGTATTTACCTGTTTACAGCTGTTACAGGTGTATTTACCTGTTTACAGGTGTTACAGGTGTATTTACCTGTTTACAGCTGTTACAGGTGTATTTACCTGTTTACAGGTGTTACAGGTGTATTTACCTGTTTACTGGTGTTACAGGTGTATTTACCTGTTTACTGGTGTTACAGGTGTATTTACCTGTTTACAGGTGTTACAGGTGTATTTACCTGTTTACAGGTGTTACAGGTGTATTTACCTGTTTACTGGTGTTACAGGTGTATTTACCTGTTTACTGGTGTTACAGGTGTATTTACCTGTTTACTGGTGTTACAGGTGTATTTACCTGTTTACAGCTGTTACAGGTGTATTTACCTGTTTTCAGCTGTTACAGGTGTATTTACCTGTTTACCTGTGTTGCAGGTCCGGTTGGAAGGTGTTCACAGGTAATGAGCTTGCAGCTCTGCTGGGTTGGTGGATGTTCTTTAACTGGAAGGAGAATCATCCGGATCCAGCGGACACTCAGAAAGTTTACATGTTGGCCACCACGGTATCATCTAAGATCCTGCAGGCGCTGGCTCGGATAGAGGGTTTCCACTTCGAGGTCAGTCGGGTTTACCTTGTAAAGGACTCAGCCAGCTGAAAACCTTTTGTGATGATGATGATGATGATGATGATGATGGTGGTGGACTGCTGTCCCTCTGCTCAACAGGAAACTCTTCCTGGCTTCAAATGGATCGGAAACAGAATCCACGAACTCTCCAAAACGGGAAACCGGGTCATCTTTGCCTTTGAGGAGTCGATCGGTAACATTTTTTAAATTATTTTTACGTATAATTATATCATTTTTTTTATTTTAAATGATTATAATTTATTTCATTTGTTTATTACTCATATCTCTGCGCTGCAGGACTGAGAGGTTCAGGAGGTCCTTTGTACCCACAGCCATAAGTCTTAATAACAGTGACTGCTGAGTTCTTCTCACATTGATTGATTTATTATTTTTATTTATTTGTTCATTTAGTCATTTATTATTATTATTATCAGTTAGTAGTAGTGTTTTTTTTTTACTAGAATTGGTATTATTATTGTTGTTGTTAATACAATCATTGTAAATATTTAAAAAAAATGTTGAGCTAATTTGAATTCCCCCCCATTGGGGATGAATAAAGTATTTTTCTATTTCTATTCTGTTTTTATCACTTACTGCTTCATGTTTTCAGAAAGTTTCAGAGTTCAACATCAGGGGGTTTATTGACATTTAGTCTGATTCCAACAACTTTTATTTGAAGTTATTGGCTTTTTTCTGGAGTGAACCCGTCTGAAACGCCCGTCTTTCCTCAGGCTTCCTGTGTGGCAGCTTGGTCCCGGAGAAAGACGGCGTGAGCGCAGCGGTGGTCGTGGCAGAAATGGCCGCATACCTCCACAACCAGAAGCTGAGTCTGAACCAACAGCTGCACAACATCTACCAGACGTAAGCTGCTTCCTGTCGTCAGGGACTCTGTTCACTTCAGGTCAGAGAATCCATCCGGTTAAAATCAGCCGGACAAACGGTGGGTTCAGTCACTTCATCTGGTCATTGGTCTGTTTGACCAGCAGGGGGCAGCAAACACTCAGTTCTGGCTGTTTAAATCCTGACTGATGTGTTTCTGTGGGGTGAACGTCAGATTCAGTTCATTTAAACAGTTCAGATCTGTTCACTTTAATCATAAAACACCAGAAAGATGCTAAACATCGTTACAAGTAAATAAGTTAAATATATTTTAAATAACTTTAAAAATGTGAGAAAAGTGAGAAAAAGTTTAAAAAAAAACAGCAACAATAACAGAAAATGGATCCGAATCCTTTATTTCTTTCACATTGAATTAATTTATCTTTTATTTCTTATTTATAACGTTTTTTATTTACATTTAAATGTATCATCATAGAAAATGAAATATTCAGCTAAATCTAAAACGGTGAATTCTGCAGAACTTTTTCATTCTGCAAACAGGAGAAAAAATAAAATACGGAAGAAATAAATAGATTAATACAGAACTAAATGAAATCTATTTTAAATAGCTTTAAAAATGTAATAAAAGTGAGAAAAAGTTTTTAAAAAACAGCAACAATAACAATAACAACTTCTTTCACATTGAATTAATTTATCTTTTATAACTTTTTTTTATTTTCATTTAAAAGTATCGTCATAGAAGATGAAATATTCAGCTAGTTATACATGTTTGTGTTTATTTATGGCAGCTTCAGTCCTCCGTAGCCCCAGAGCTCCGGTTTAAATATCTGAGCTACTTTTGGACCTAAAATGCTGAATTTTGCAAACAGGAGAAAAAATAAAATAAACAGATTAATACAGAAATTAGTGAAATATGTTCCAGTTAAAATAGAAACAAAGAAAATAAACAGCAACACAAACTTAACTTCAGTTAAATTCAGACTTTCTTTGGGTTTCAGTCCGAACTGAACGAAGCTGCGCTGGTTGTTTTGTTGGATTCTGTTTCCTGGGAGGAGTCTCAGGCTCCGCCTCCGTTTGTCCCGGCGCCGGATGATGTGCTCGTTTGTCTCCAGGTACGGTTACCACGTGTCTAAAACCTCCTACGTCATCTGCAACGACCCCCCCACCATCCAGAGGATCTTCGGCCGCATCAGAAACTTCGATGGGGACGGGTCGTACCCGAAGGCGTGCGGCGGCGTGCGGATCCTCCACGTCAGGGACGTGACCACGGGATACGACAGCAGCCAGCCCGACCTTAGATCGGTAAGATTTAACGGCTGTTTATTAACCTGCGGCTGCTGTCGAGGAATTTTCAGTGCACGGCAGAAGAATTGAACAAAGTCGTTGCGGCCTTCATAGATTTATTAAACACACAAATACATGCTCATTACTGAACATGGAGAGAGGTGTTTGTCTCTAACTGGAGTGGCTTAAAACCGGTCTAATATAGGCTGGTGTGACACTAACTGGTGACAGGGCGCATTCCACATCTGCCAATCACACACAACTGCTCCTTGGAACGACTGTTAATGATAATAATTTATTTATATAGCACCTTTCATACATGAAATGTAGCTCAAAGTGCTTTACAAATAAGATCAATATACAAAGTAAATAAAGTAAAAACTACAAGAATAACAAAATAGAGCACAATAGAACATGATAATAAAATTAAAGATAAAGTACTAAAAATACAAAAATGAATTTACCAATAAAATAGAGAAACAATAAATGTAATATATAAATAGTAATAATAATAGAATCCATAAAACTAGTAGAAGGCAGGGGTGTATAGATGTGTTTTTAGCTGCTTTTTAAAGTTTGTAATATCTGTTGACTGGCGAATATACGCTGGTAGAGAGTTCCAGATTTATGGTGCATAAAAACAGAAAGCAGCTTCACCCGTCTTTTTATATTTCATCCCAGGAACACTTAATAAAGTAGCACCTGATGATCTCAGAGCTCCATTTGGAACATATTCTGTGAGTTCTGAAACATACGGAGGTGCTAATCCATTCAGAGATTTAAAAACCAGTAAGAGAATCTTAAAATCTGTTCTAAAAGACACAGGGAGCCAGTGTAGTGAAGCCAGAACAGGTGTGATGTGTTCTCTCTTTTCAGTGCGGGTTAGCATTCTGAACAAGCTGGAATCTGTCAGTAGCAGATTTTGGGAGCCAGTAAACAGCGCATTACGGTTGTCAGGTCGTGAGAAAACGAAAGCATGGATCAGTTTCTCAGCATGCTTCTGTTTGAGGAACGGTCTAACCCGTGTAATATTTAGAAAGTGATAGAATGCTGTTCTTGTAACATTTCCAATGTGAGGTTTAAAAGTTAATTTGGAGTCTAGAATTACACCCAGATTTTTTATTGCATTGAAGGACTGTTGAACGGACACAGGATGTGTGCATGTGATAACAGATGAGAGAAATAAAAGTGGTTACATCTCATGCCTTTCCAGGTCGGCTCACAGTTCACACCATGAAGACACACGTTCCACACGGATTATGATGCATTTAAAAGGCTCCACAATGCTTTCACACTTAGTCACCTTTACGCTGCTCACCTGTGCAGGTGCTTCCCGTGTCCAGGAGCAGTCACATGATCACCTTCACGCTGCAGAACGGCGTCGTGGCCACGCTGCGGACGAGCGGCACGGAACCAAAGATCAAATACTACACCGAGTTCTGCGCCGCGCCGGGGAAAAGGTCAGCTGGTGGCGCCTCAGATTTCTGTGACATCATGGTAGGGATGGGAATTGATGAGATTTTTACGATTCCATTTTCGATTCTGCTTAACAATTCGGTTCTTTGTCGGTTCCCTTATCGATTCTCATTTGGAGAAAAAGGAAAACAAACCGGTCGATTAGCATCAACTTTGTTTAGTTTAGAAGTAACTCGAGTCATGACCTCACAAACCCAACAACGGTGAGGTCCACATTGGTCTATCCTGGCCTGGGTAATTGAACTCTTCCTGCTCTGGTGAAAGGAGAAGCTGGAGGTAGAGGTGAACTGGGGGTAGTACCACCAGCCTCTGGCTCTGAGCCAGTCAGGCTCTGTCTCTCATGATTTCATCTAAATGTAATGCCTGAGAAGGCATTCATTTAACCTTAACCGTTACTAACAGCAGCTTTTACAATCAGGCAAATGGCGCTAACATGATAGGCAGTGTTTGTTAGTTAGTTACCTGCAGTGTTAGCCGAGGACATGCTAACGTTGCTAACGTTGCTGGGTTCAGATTCACCAACGTTAATCATTCATTCATAGTTATTGCATGTTGGTAGTATTTCCTCCCTTTGGTGAAATATTCACTTTGCAAGTTGCCCTGTTGTCGTCTTTTTTAGGGATGTGGAACCAAACTTTCGAGCGTTTGTACCGCTTGGGCGCCATGTTTACTGTTGGCTGCTGGCTGCGCTGGACTCGCCACGCAGCGTTGCGTGGTGACGTCATTCACGCCCACTGGAATCGATAAGGGAATCGTTTGAAAAATCGCCAAAACGATTCCAAGGAATTGAAACACTGGGAACCGGTTCTCAACAAGAACCGGTTTTCGATTCCCATCCGTACATCATGGTGACATCATGGTCTGTGGGTGGGGCTTCTGTCATGGCTCTGTCTGTCTGCAGCGACGTGTCCGGGCTGGAGGAGGAGCTCAGGAAGGTCACCGACGCTCTGCTGGATGAGTTCCTGGAGCCCGAGAAGAACCAACTGACCCGGCGCGCCGTGTAGCCCCGCCCACTCCCGCCTGTTTCACGTCGTGTTCGCTGACCAATCACAGCAGCTGTTAAAGTTATTGAACACTTATAAGCTTCAGTTGGATCTGTGTTGATGTTGATTACCATGCAGCAAAGCATGATGGTTAAGAGGTTCTGTCCTGTGATTGGTTGTCAGACAATTAGCTTCAGTACGGAAGTTCATTGACGACAAAACAGCAGGAACTCCTCACAGATTGATTAAATTATTAAAAAGTTTTGTTTACAGAGTGATCAGCTGATTCGTTGATTAGATCTTTGAGTTCAGGATGAAAAAGATTTCCTGGTCGGAGGTTTTCAAATTGAGTTTTTCTTAATTAACTATAAATTTAGTATTTGGCGGTTGGAACATTTCCAGCTCGTCACTAAAGTATTGATCCAACGGTTGATGGACAGACTGAGCAGAAAGAAAGAAAAAAAAACAAAGAAAACCAGCTGAATGTGTTTGTAGTTTGAAATGAAATCGATTTTTTTATTTCAGAGACGAGGAAAGATCTTATTTTTGTGTGGAAACTCATCTTGAAATATTTCTGCTGCTTCAGTCAAAAATGTTTTTTTTCTTTCATTAATCCAGTTTGTGACAGAAACTTTAGAGAAAATCTGAGCGAATGTCTGCGTTGAGCCGTCCGAACGAGGCTCTCTGATTGGATGATGGACCCAACAACAGTCTGAGCCACCTGAACGAGGCTCTCTGATTGGATGATGGACCCACCAACAGTCTGAGCCACCTGAACGAGGCTCTCTGATTGGATGATGGACCCACCAATAGTGTGATCGGATCATCGTTTCAGGGTCGTTTTCGTTTCTGAAAGGAAAATGAATATTTTCTGTTTGCTGCTGCTGAAATTCCAGGGTTTTCTGGGTTTAAATGCTTCGATGACAGTTGCTCTCTCTTCAGATTAAAGAGTTTGTTTATTTTAAAAGGAGAAACGGTCGTTAGCTGCAGCTAAAGGTCGAATGTTTCAGGTTTATATTTTGATCCGTTTTGATCACGCTTTTGTTGTTGATGAACTTCCTGAAAGTGAAAACGAGCGAATGTTCCTTTAAGAGAAGGAGCTCTTCTTCTGTCTTTGCTGAGATATTTATCTGAATGTCACGTTGGAGTTATTTATTTTTATACCTGCTGAGATGTTGCTGCTGTTTCTGCTTCCACTTTGTGCTTCGCCTCATTCGAATCGAAGCTGCAGCTGCTGTTGACCTCTGACCTGAAATAAAGTTTCCTTTGAACCACAACAAATAGTCTCCAAACGTTTGTTCACTGTGGGACGTGAGTCCTGAACCTGAGGCGGATGTGAGTCCTGATCTGCTGCAGGTTCATGCCGTAGATGATGGGGTTGATGAAGGGCGGCACCACCAGGAACTCAGCAGCCAGCGCGTTCCGCGCCGCATCGGCTGAGCCGCCGCCGTAACGGGAGAACAGGATGTCGAACAGCAGCGAGGCGGTGAAGACGAGCAGCGTGACGAGGTGCGGCACGCACGTCTGAATCAACTTCCTGCGGCCGGAGTGGGAGCGAGCAGCCGTCCGGACCAGGTGGGCGTAGGAGAAGAGGATGAGTCCGGTCTGCGACACGTGGAAGAACGCGAGCAGGAACCCGTACGTGTTGTTGGCCGCTGTGTCGGAGCACGACAGCTTCACCACCTCCCAGTTGGTGCAGAAGAGCTTGGGGATGTGGCGCCCACAGATGGGCAGCCTGGCGATCAAGATGGCGCCCACCATGGTCTCCGTCAGCGAGACGCACCAGGTGAGCAGCAGGAGCCGCGCCACCCTCTGCGCAGACATCAGCACCTGGTACCGCAGCGGCCGGCAGACGGCCACGTGGCGGTCGTACGCCATGACGGCCAGAGTGTGGAACTCGCAGAAGATGTAGCTGTACGTGGCGCACATCTGAGCCAAACAGCCGCCGTACGTGATGACGTGAGCGTCGGCGAGAAGGTCGTGAAGCAGCTTGGGGAAGAAGCACGATGTCCCGCAGATCCCGTTGACACACAGGTTGCACAGGAAGACGTAGATGGGCTGGTGGAGCGTTTTCTCCAGGCAGACGGTGACGATGAGCATCAGGTTCACAAAGACGGTGCAGAGGTACGCCGTCAGAGCCAGGGCGGCGTAGATCTGACGGTTCGTCCGCGAGCCGTTCAGACCCTGAAGCTGGAACACGATGCGCGAGTTGTTCTCCATCAGGTCAAAGATCGGTGAGGACCTCAGAGCCATTTTAATCAGGCAGCACTGACAGACCGCTGAAGTAATCTGAGGGCAGAGTTCAATAGGAATCCAGTTTTAATCCAATTTTATTCATAAAGCTTCGACCAAAGTGCTGTACAGAAAAATAAAAACAAAAAATTAAAAGAATAAATTAAAAGACATAACAACAGCTATATCATTTAAAACAATAATAATACTAAAGTAAATAAATAAATAAATAATAATCATACAGTCAAACGCTGCTGCCCGATTTTTAACAAACACTTGTAGGCGCGAACACATTACTCCTGTGCTATCGTCTCGCCATTGGCTTCCGGTCCGATTCAGAATCGATTTTAGGCAAGGCAAGGCATCTTTATTTATATAGCGCATTTCATACCACAGGCAACTCAAAGACAAGGCATTTAAAAGAACAGCAAAAAGCAGCAATTTAAAGAGAAAAAAAATGGAATAAAAATTAAAAACACAGTTAAAAGCAATCAAAGAAGAGGGGAAAAAGAAAGATATACTTAAACTCCTGTTGTTTGATTTTAACGTCACTAATGGCTCGGCACCTTCTTATCTGTCGGACATTTTAACTTTTGGCAGCTGCGGTAGAGCCCTGTGCTTTTCGGGTCAGCTACTTTTAGAGGTCCCACGGTGGAGATCTAAGCTGTGGGGTGATGGTTCCTTTCCCTTTGCTGCTCCTGGACTGTGGAACAAACTGCCCCCTGACACCCGCCCCATCACTGATCTCGGCCTTTTTAAATCAAAGCTTAAGAACTTTTTAGAACTCTGATTAGGGCCACTATGCATCCATTCTACCCGCTCCTTTTTAATTATCTTAATTTTATACAAATTCTATTCAATTCATTGTATTGCACTTGTGGAAGGCTTTTAATGCCCTGCAGCACTTTTAGCACTTTTACCATTTCTGAATCGTGTTTTATGTATTGTTGTTTTTATCCTGTTGGCTATTGTAAAGGGCTGTATAAATAAAGTTTGATTGATTGATTCAACATCTCACATCGTGTCGAAAGCCAAGGAGAAGAGACGTGTTTTAAGATTTAAAAACAGACAGAGAGGCAGATTGTTCATCCAAGCCATTCAACACTGATGCTGCGGCTGTAATGACCGTAAATAAATCATAAATAAACACTATAAAGAGTGTCCCAGACTGACAAAGCACTGACCTGCACCTGCTGGGTGAGAGCAGAGGACGGATGCTCAGACAAAGAGAAAAGCACCAGACCACACGTACATTTCACTGGAGAGAAGAAACAGCAGAAACCTTTAAATGTCCATCTGCTGAGAATCAAACGCACGATAGAAGAAACAGCAGAAATCCAGAGAAGCATTCGGAGGATGTTTGGATGTCTTATTGGAGGAATCAGAGGAACACTTCATAACCTTAGATATAAACAAGGTGCCCCATCAGCTGTTTATCTGCACACTGAAACCCAACATGATGCTTTCTTCTTCTGTGGTTTGAAATGTTCCATCCAAGATCAGCTGACCAACATAAGGAGCCGACTCCAGTCCTCTGAATGATCTGAAATTCAAAGGAAAAAACATCTGTTTCAGGTGTTTAAACAGGAAAAGTGTCTTTAACCCCCAAACTGGGAAGGTTTAACACCAAAGAAGAGCAGCCAGAGATGAAGAGCTAAACCTGTTCAGCAGAGTGTAAACATGGTCCACCTCAGAGCATCAGAAACTCTCCGACTGAACCTCAGCTGAACTCTGATCTGGACCAAACACACGAAAATCTGCTGAAATTTAACAACACTGTCAGGACGATAAAAGTAAAAGTGAAATTTAATGAAAACGGAGCTCATTCTGTAGAGAGAGGAGCAACATTCAGCTGCTGCGAACACTCAGAGAGCTGCAGCTCTTATCCAGCCGAAGACCCGCGTCACCATGGAGCAGGCCGAGGCCACGCCCCCTTCTTCTTCTTCAGGACCCACGTCTGATGTCACCATGGAGCAGGCCGAGGCCACGCCCCCTTCTTCTTCTTCAGGACCCACGTCTGATGTCACCATGGAGCAGGCCGAGGCCACGCCCCCTTCTTCTTCTTCAGGACCCACGTCTGATGTCACCATGGAGCAGGCCGAGGCCACGCCCCCTTCTTCTTCTTCAGGACCCACGTCTGATGTCACCATGGAGCAGGCCGAGGCCACGCCCCCTTCTTCTTCTTCAGGACGCTCATCTGATGTCACCATGGAGCAGGCCGATGGAGGGAGGGATGGATGGAGGGATGGGTGGAGGGATGGGTGGATGGAGGGATGAAGGGATGGATGGAGGGATGGAGGGATGGATGGAGGGATGGAGGGAGAGATGGGTGGATGGATGGATGGAGGGATGGATGGAGGGAGAGATGGGTGGATGGATGGAGGGATGGATGGATGGAGGGATGAAGGGATGGATGGAGGGATGGAGGGATGGATGGAGGGATGGGTGGATGGATGGAGGGATGGATGGAGGGATGGATGGATGGAGGCATGAAGGGATGGATGGATGGATGGATGGATGGAGGGAGGGATGGATGGATGGATGGAGGGATGGATGGAGGGATGGATGGATGGAGGGATGAAGGGATGGATGGAGGGATGGATGGAGGGATGGAGGGATGGATGGATGGATGGAGGGATGGATGGATGGATGGAGGGATGGATGGAGGGATGGATGGATGGAGGGATGAAGGGATGGATGGAGGGATGGATGGAGGGATGGAGGGATGGGTGGATGGATGGATGGATGGAGGGAGGGATGGATGGATGGATGGAGGGAGGGATGGATGGAGGGATGGATGGAGGGATGGATGGAGGGATGGGTGGATGGATGGATGGATGGATGGATGGATGGATGGATGGATGGATGGAGGGAGGGAGGGAGGGATGGATGGATGGAGGGATGGATGGAGGGATGGGTGGATGGATTTAGGGAGGGATGGATGGATGGAGGGATGGAGGGATGGATGGATGGATGGATGGAGGGAGGGATGGATGGATGGATGGAGGGATGGATGGAGGGATGGAGGGAGAGATGGGTGGATGGATGGATGGAGGGATGGATGGAGGGATGGGTGGATGGGTGGATCGATGGATGGATGGAGGGATGAAGGGATGGATGGAGGGATGGAGGGATAGATAGATGGATGATGGATGGATGGATGGATGGATGAAGGGATGGATGGATGGATGGATGGATGGATGGATGGATGGATGGAGGGATGGATGGATGGAGGGATGTTAAATGGACATGCAGGGCTGGTTGTCCTTTGACAGTAAACTTGTCTCCAATCCTCCAATCTTCTGTTGTTACCCTGGTACTCCCCTTTACATGGCACCAACAGGGTGTCCATGCCCCTGGTACTAAATACCACCGCCATGTACCACCATTCATCTGATGGGCACTGTTGGGCTTCACATCCAATATTGGGGGCGAACTTGCTCAGTATACCACCAAGCTGACCCAGATAGAGACTCAAACGTGGGTTACCATCATAACCCACCCTTTTTCAATATTACTTAATAATTTTTAACTTTATTTTGCCTCATGTTTTGGTAAACCTTTGACCTCTATTTTCTCACCGTGGTACTCCACTGGTGGGTGAGCACCAGAGAGTTCGCTTCCCTGTCCTTTGTAGCGTTTCTACACATGAAAATGAATTATGCTGGATATTAATAAAAGAAGGGGCACCACCTGTCTTTTTATGAGTTTGAAAGGAAGACTGTTTAAAGTTATATGGAAAATCTCCACTGAAGCTAAGTTCTGTCTGAAGGGACATCCGACACGTATTATTGATGTAACACTCTGATCATTTACAAGAACATTTATTTAAACAGTACTTCAAGATTATATGCAAACAGTTGATAAAAAGAACAGTTACGGGGATAATTTCCAGTCTTTCCAATAAAAGACAGGTTAAGAGAGAGGTATGGCTACAATGGGGAAACGATTGATCGATAAGTCTGATAAGGGTTGGTTAGCTTCAGTACGGAAGTTCATTGACGACAAAACAGCAGGAACTCCTCACAGATTGATTAAATTATTAAAAAGTTTTGTTTACAGAGTGATCAGCTGATTTGTTGATTAGATCTTTGAGTTCAGGATGAAAAAGATTTCCTGTTTTTTTTTCAATTTTTCAAATTGAGTTTTTCTTAATCAACTATAAATTTAGTATTTGGTGGTTGGAACATTTCCAGCTCGTCACTAAAGTATTGATCCAACGGTTGATGGACAGACTGAGCAGAAAGAAAGAAAAAAAAAACAAAGAAAACCAGCTGAATGTGTTTGTAGTTTGAAATGAAATCGATTTTTTTATTTCAGAGACGAGGAAAGATCTTATTTTTGTGTGGAAACTCATCTTGAAATATTTCTGCTGCTTCAGTCAAAAATGTTTTTTTTCTTTCATTAATCCAGTTTGTGACAGAAACTTTAGAGAAAATCTGAGCGAATGTCTGCGTTGAGCCGTCCGAACGAGGCTCTCTGATTGGATGATGGACCCAACAACAGTTTGAGCCACCTGAACGAGGCTCTCTGATTGGATGATGGACCCACCAACAGTCTGAGCCACCTGAACGAGGCTCTCTGATTGGATGATGGACCCACCAACAGTCTGAGCCACCTGAACGAGGCTCTCTGATTGGATGATGGACCCAACAACAGTTTGAGCCACCTGAACGAGGCTCTCTGATTGGATGATGGACCCACCAACAGTTTGAGCCACCTGAACGAGGCTCTCTGATTGGATGATGGACCCACCAATAGTGTGATCGGATCGTCGTTTCAGGGTCGTTTTCGTTTCTGAAAGAAAAATGAATATTTTCTGTTTGCTGCTGCTGAAATTCCAGGGTTTTCTGGGTTTAAATGCTTCGATGACAGTTGCTCTCTCTTCAGATTAAAGAGTTTATTTATTTTAAAAGGAGAAACGGTCGTTAGCTGCAGCTAAAGGTTGAATGTTTCAGGTTTATATTTTGATCCGTTTTGATCACGCTTTTGTTGTTGATGAACTTCCTGAAAGTGAAAATGAGCGAATGTTCCTTTAAGAGAAGGAGCTCTTCTTCTGTCTTTGCTGAGATATTTATCTGAATGTCACGTTGGAGTTATTTATTTTTATACCTGCTGAGATGTTGCTGCTGTTTCTGCTTCCACTTTGTGCTTCGCCTCATTCGAATCGAAGCTGCAGCTGCTGTTGACCTCTGACCTGAAATAAAGTTTCCTTTGAACCACAACAAAAAGTCTCCAAGCGCAGTGGCGGCTCCTGACATTTTTTTTAGGTAGTGCAATTTCCCCCGTTATGTCCATAAGTACCATAAAAGTCTATAGGACTGAGGTATATTTGTCTAGGTAGCAAGACCATTTCCCTAACTTGTTTGTGTCTATAAATTCAGATATCAGATATCAATTTTAGGCAATATCTCTTTTGGCAGATTTATATTGCGCCAAATACAACAAATGTCATCTCAAGGCACTTAAATAATAAAGTCCAATTCAAGCCAATTGGAATTCAATTAATTGTAATCATAATTATTCATAAAATAATCCAATTCATTCATATAGAGCCAATTCAAAAACAATTTCCTAGCTAAGAAAACCAACAGATTGCACTGAAACTTTGGTTTCGGTCCAATCTCCCGTTAGCTGCCTGTTATATCCTTATTTTTTGTAAGTTGCTTTGTATAAAAGCGTCTGCTAAGTGTATAAACACCATCTCACCAAGTCGTTGTTAATCCTGAAGGCTACGGGTTCGATCCTGCTCATTAGTTCATCACACTCAACTGTTACTCTGACAGAGTTTGTTGAGGATGTTAACAAACATGCAAAGAACCAAGTTAGCAGAAGCTCACTGATGGTGAAAAGAAACAAACCACCATCCTGGAGAGTGAGCATCAGTGTGCAGGCTTCTCCACCGTCTGAAAACCGGTTTGGGACTCGTGATAAAAGCCTTTGAACAGTCTGACCTCTCTAAGGTTCTTTAACTTCTCACTGAACATCAGAAGTTCTGAAGTTTCTGCACTAACTTTCCTCTCAGCTGAACTTTCTGTAAAACCCACAGAGGCTGCTGATGCAAAGCTGGATCTGTGCATGTCAAAGGTCAGTCAACATGTTTGTCCCTGAGGTGTCTTCACATCGGCCACAGTTTCCTCTAATTCCCTCTGCGGCACATTAAAGTCGGAGCTGTTAACCAGAGAGACCAATCAGCATGAGTGGAGCTCAGCTGGGGTTTGGCTGCTTCACAGAGGGCATCACACACACCTCAGGGCTCATGGACACACACATTTTCCAGAAATGATGACACCAACAGCAAACCTTACACTAACATTTTCTGAAGTATTTCAGTTGAACTTAACCCTCCTGTTGTCCTGCGGGTCCAAAGGGACCCACTACCATGTTTAGCTGTAGAAAAAACACCTTAAACTATCTTTTTCCAACTTGAAATTGTATGACTTTTCCTAAAGGGACCCCATCATTAGAAAAAGTCACACTTTATTTTTGTTTATGTTTCCATGTGGGCTGTACACCACTAGAGTACAAAGATTGTCTTATGGGTCATTTTTGACCCGTGAATTATAAAAACATTTAAACACCAGAAAAAAGTTCTTTTTTTTTCCCTTTCAATATAATTAATTAGTAGAAGTAATTACTTCACATTTATATAATAGCAATAATAAACCTTTATTATGTAAAAGAAAACTGAGAAAACTGTTGGTCCAACTGACAGTTGGTTTGTGGTAAAAAAAAAAAGTGTAATTCTGAAAACTGGTGATTGTCTTTTTGTGTTGTGTAACAAAAACTACATGATAAAAAATGTATTGAATTGAGTTGAATAGATAAATAACAGGTGGTTTCATCATACAAAATAGAATTTGGATTTAAAATTCAATTAAGTTGCTTTATTTTGGGGCTTTGGTAGGGCGGGTCATTTTTGACCCGTAGGACAAAGGAGAGTAAACACAATGTTAAGACCACACAAAGGGTTAAAGGTTTCTGCTTTTACATTCTGAGTTCGGTCAGAACTAGGGTTAATCTGATTAATCTGACTCTTTGTCATCACTTTAGAGTTACCGGTCCACAGCGGTTCTAAGCTGTCCTCAAACAAATGAAACACTCGGAAAAGTCACAAATCTGCTGGATCTGAGCTTCTATCTGAGACTGTAAAACTCCAAAGATTGGATCAGTGGAAGGGACATAAACCAAAGTAACCACAAGTGTTGACCCACAAGATTCCTGCTGGTCTGCTCAGTGCAACAAGAGCCAAGAAGGTGCTAAACCTTGACTGAGGGTCTAAGGTGAAGAGAGGGGCAATTCAGTTTGTTCAAGAGGGGGAGAAAGTTAATAAGACGATAAGGAGGAAGCTTGTGATTGGGAGATGCAGGTTGATTTAGGAGATAAGCTTGTTGTTCTCCAGGAGATAGCCTCTACAAATCTAAGGCCTGATATAGTCTTGTGGTCTAGGAGTAGAATGAGAGTCTATTTCATAGAGCTGACTGTTCCTTGGGAGGAATTAGTAGCAGAAGCATATGAAAGGAAAAAGCTTAGATATGTGGAGTTGGGGGCAGAAGCAGAGCAGCGAGGATGGAAGGTTAGAATCTGTCCAGTGGAAGTAGGATGTAGAGGATTTGTTGCAAAGTCTGTTGTCTCATTGCTGAGGGAGCTGGGTGTAAGTGGACAGAGTGTGAGGAAAATAGTGAAGGAAGTGTCAGATGAGGCAGTAAAGTCCAGTCAGTGGATTTGGATTAGAAGAAGCAATAGCAGCTGGGGGCCCAGCAGGGGGAGCACTTAGGGTAAACAGAGTCTTGGAAGAAGCAAAGAAGAAATTCAGGATATTTAAGTGGAGGGTGTTGCCAATGTGAGCCTTTTGAAACCAGGTGGCCATTTTGGGTGAGTTGGCCTGTATGGCTTTGTTTTTGCTGGCATTTTTAGTGACTGTAGGACTGTTTAGGTGAGTTTGTCTGTTGAATCTGCTAGTGTGTCTTGTCCTGCCTCCACCTCTGGCACCCTCTATACTTTCATTACCCCCTACCCGAACCCGGGTTTGTATCCAAAAAAAACAAAAAAGATGGTTGTTGGGGTGTGAGGAACAGTGATGGCTGTTATTAGGGGAGTAATTCTGGACGCCAGTGATCACTGTCTAGCCTCCTGGAGGTGTCGTGGGCCCAACGAGACAAAACTGATGAAAGGAGGTTCCCACCTGATGACCCCAATGACATGTTGGTCAGCACTGCTCACTGGTTTATAGGGAGTATAGGGGAACTACAAAATTTCTGAAGAAATTTTGATGGGTGCCAATCTACTGCCCGCCCTATCAACAAACCGTTTAGTTCAGTTAAAGCTGAGAGTCTCCTGTCACATATAAACTTTGAATGATGTCTCTGTGATGTCGTATAGCTGAGTTATGAGGCCTCCAAAATAGGGCAGTTTTTGGTATTTTTGGCTCGTTAAGTACTTTTCAATCGATTTTCCCATTTTGGGCCTCTGTGAGGCCCAAAATCCATAAGACAGGTCTGCTGTAGACAGAAATGTCATTTTTATCAAGGTCCTGTTTAAAATACAGCTTTTATGGCATTTTCAAAATGGCCTCTGTAAGTGCTTTTCAATGCATTTTCCCATTGCATTGTGGGTATTTTCAAACTTCCCCTCACTATCAGTTTAAAGGAGAAATGCAGATCAGATTTATAACATGAAGCTGTTATAACAGGGCATCCATCTTGGCTCTGCCCTCATGAGCAGTCTTAGAACAGAGCAGGCTAACAAGGCGTTGCTACGGAGACGGAACCAGCTGCGGCTCGTCTGTGTTAGACAGAGAGCAAACTGACATATGTGCACACACTATGGCTTCTTAAAATTAGACTATAATTTTGACTGTAGCCTACTGTCTCAAACAAACGGTCGCTGTTCGAAAAGTAAAAGTCTTATCTGAATAATTCTTGAACCGTCACTGCCCCAAGAGACGGCAGAAGCCAGCGATGTAATTTTAATTCAGCTACTATGTGTTTCTCGTTTTTTATGGCAGTTTTAAAATAATTTTTCACATGAATTTGATGACTTTAGGCCTTTATAATGGAAATGGAGAGGCGACCTCTGGGCTCAGAGGCAATTTGTAAGAAATATGTGAGGCAGAGCTCAATGAGTGTGACTTTGTGTGAAAGAGGACAAAAATACCTTCATTTTGAAGTAAAATTTGTCCAGATTGGGCAGATATTTTGGACATGAGAGACATTTGTTCGAGGAATTGGTGCAGTATCAAATTTAGAGTGAGAAGCAGAGTGGGAGAGACACCTCGGTTGAGATGTAGTCTTCCTAAAACGTAAACTGCCGTTGTGTCAAAGCTGTATAATGTATCAACAAACCTTTTAGTTCAGTTAAAGCCGAGAGTCTCCTGTCACATATAAGCATTGAATGAGGTCTGTGTTAGGATTTATGGCTGAGTTACAAGGCCTCTAAAATAGCCCATTTTGGCGCTCAACAAGCCCCGGACTGGGTTGTTTGTTGGGTTGTACATGTGCAACACTGAATTCTGTGTACAATTACACCTCTGGAGCCGAACCATCTGATAACTCAGGTTAGCAAAGTATAGTTAAGGCCTGAATTCAGATTACTAAAGATGGTTTTCTGTCATTTGGTGAAGATTACCAAGGAAGCGAGAACATAACCCAAAACAGTACTGAGGGGTGTGGTTACACATGTGAGTAGGTAAAATATGAAAGTCATTGTAGGGCCAAAGATGATGTCTTCTCTCTGTTCTGCTGATTCACAGAAACTGTCCCTGTGGGATTAATACAGCTGTTAGTGCTGTATTATCTGTATATTGTACTGTGTTGTGTTGCATGCGGTCGGTCTGCTGCTGTGGGCGTCTCTGTGTCGACTCTTTAAGAGAAGCAGCAGCAGCAGCTCTCTGCTCAGTTAGGGGGATTCACACTTTGACTCACTGCTACTGTTTGACCTATTTGTCACATTGAAGTACTCAATGATTTTCTTTCATGTAAAAACACTCGGTGTTGTTGAAGGTTTATCTCTATAATTAGCTGAAAACAAGTTTAACTTTCAATCATATGTGGAAATGAACATTGATTAATGCATTTAACAGATTTATGATTTCTTTACAAGTGAAGATAAGGATGAAAATGAATTCTACACAAGTTTTATATTTCACATTAAGTTCTTACTTTAACAAAGATGTGTTCACATACTTTTTCTTCATGATCATCACGTCTTTGTATCTTATAATAGTTGGTTCTAATGTTCTGCTCATCGTGGTTATCAGTGTGAACAGGAGCTTACATGAACCCATGTACATGTTCCTGTGCAGCCTGTTTGTAAATGAGCTGTATGGTAGTTCAGGGCTGTTTCCATTCCTGCTGATTCAGATCCTCTCTGACGTTCACACTATTTCTGCTCCTCTTTGTTTCCTGCAGGTTTTCTGTATTTATACTTATGGAAGTGTTGAATTTTTTAACTTAGCCGTCATGTCTTATGACAGATATTTTGCCATTTGTTATCCTCTGCAGTACCACACATTAATGACATCTAACAAGGTAGTTTTTCTTATCTGTATCATATGGTTAAGCCCTCTTTTTTTCATTAGTCTCACAACATCTTTAAGTGCTTCTCTGCAGCTGTGTGGGAACATCATTAATAAAGTGTACTGTGACAACCACTCCATCATAAAACTGGCCTGTTATGACACCACAGTCAATGATATCTATGAGTATGTTGCTGCTTCTTTCACAGTCTGTGTTCCAGTGTTTATAATTCTCTACACTTATGTTCAGATCCTTAAAGTCTGTTTTTCTGGATCCAAACAGACGAGACAGAAAGCTGTCAGTACCTGCACACCTCACCTGGCTTCTCTGCTCAACTTCTCTTTTGGAGTTTGCTTTGAAGTATTACAGAGCAGATTCAACATGAACAGTGTTCCAAACATGTTCAGAATATTTTTATCATCTTACTTCCTTACTTGTCAGCCACTCTTAAACCCTGTTCTGTATGGACTGAACATGTCCAAAATACGTCAGTTATGTAAAAGTCTACTTCTGAGCTTTGCTGGGAAATGTGGAGTTCAGGATGAGGAAAGACAGATAATGAATTAAATGTTTGTCTTTGACTTCACTCGTGTCAGAAATGATTTCTACAGATAAACAGAAAATATATTTTTCAACTGAAAAGAAACTTTTACTAAACTCCAGAGAGGGTGGAGTATGAATGGGAAACAAGAACTTTGTCAGGTAGGGTGGGTGCGAGGCGTGGAAGGACACGGCTGCAGATTCTTCAAAAACAAAACTTGGTTTATTTTCAAAAACAGGTTTTAACAAAAAGAGCGGCTGAGCCGGATACCAAAAACTAAACTGTGACGAAAACAAAACATGACAATGGCTTGGAATAACTAGAAAGGTACTTATCTTGGTTGAGACAGTATTGTGGAGGGTGATTGGTGAGTGAGTACAGCTGAGGGGGAAAACACAGATTTAGATTAGATTAGATTCAACTTTATTGTCATTGCACAGAGTACAGGTACTGAGACAACGAAATGCAGTTTAGCATCCAACCAGAAGTGCAAAAAGCATTTAAAATGCAGAGTATGTGCATGCTCAGGACGGGAGATTGGACCGAAAAATAAAAAGTTTTCAGTACAATCTGTTGGTTTCCTTAGCTAGGAAATTGTTTTTGAATTGGCTCTATATTGAACGAATTGGATTATTTTTTGAATAATTATGATTACAATTAGGGATGCACCGATACCACTTTTTGTCAAACCGATACGATACCGATACTTGGATCTGAGTACTTGCCGATACCGAGTACCGATGCCGATACTTCTACCACAAAAAAATGTAATGAATTGGAAGACAGGTTTTGGTCTCACTAGCCCAGTGGTTCCCAAACTTTTTGTTCCCAAGGCACACCAAAGGACAAGTAAAAATATCAAGGCACACCTATTGTGCCAAATAGCCCTTATAACACGTGTTATCACTCATATCATGTAAAATATCTGTAAATGTGCATTATTATTTACTAATGCCAAATACAGTGTGACAAGAACTCCTTTATCCCGTCTGCCATAAGAATGCTTAATGACAGATAGACATGCGCTGCACAGTCTTATGTTCTATGTTTTTAATGTTTTTCTATGTTTATGTTGTATGCTGAGTGTGCGAGTGCTGTATGTTATGCAGTGATTGTTGGAAGCCCAAGACAAATTTCCCCCTGGGGACAATAAAGTACACTCTACTACTACTACTCTACTCTACTACTACTCTACTCTACTACAAGACAACTATTACTCATGAAATATTTATTAACAAAATATTTAAAAAATTAATTTGAAACTTTATCAAATTAGGCTTCATCAAAGCAGCAACAGTCATTTAAACCAGACAAGTCACAAAATTAAAAGTGAGGCAAAGGAAACTCAGCATGCAGAAATTCAGCACAGAGAACTGTCAATGCAAGGAAGCTGCATTGTCCATGGTCCTAAACTACAATTTATTAATGCAACATTTCAGCAATCAGTGAAACATGTGCTATTGTAAATATTTTGCCTACTTACAAATTAGTGAGTCAGCGCGCGCAGGTTTCTTTAATCCTCGGTGGTACTCAGGGCCGTTTCTAGCTTTGTGGGGGCCCTAAGCAAGATACCGTTTAGGGGCCCCTAGTTTGTCAAACTACAATGAAGAGATTCCTAATCATTTAGATGGAACACTAAGATCTATTACACTTTATGAGCAAAACAGGCTAGAGTTTAAATTAAACATCTTAAGTTGAACCACTCAGGCAAGTTAAACTAATAAGAATATATAATACAAAGAAAACAAAAATAAAAGATTTTGAGTTTTTTTTAAATATTAAACTGTAATGTACAGCGTCCCTTTAAAGATTGTACCCAATTACAAAGTAGATAGATACTTTATTGATCCCGAAGGAAATTCAAGCATCCAGTAGCAAGACATAAAGCAATAAAAAATGTTTATACAATTATAAACACTTTAAAAACAATTTAAGAATTTAAAAAACTATTTAAACAGTTTAAAAATCTAAAGTGACCAGTGAAATAAGACCAAAGTGAAATATAAAGTAACCAGTGAAATACAGAAGCGCCATCACTTAAAGCTGTTGTACATCCTGATGGCCAGAGGAACAAAAGAGCTTTTGAAGTTGTCACTTTTAAGAAGTTTCTCCATTTATCTACACATTGTACTAGTTAAAGTAATAAAACTAAGAATAATGATCCACTGCCACAATATTCTTAAATAATCAACAGGATGCCTAATATTTGTATATCACTAACAGTAGAACACTTCTAACTAGAAAATTTCTGAAGAAATTTAGAAGGGGCCTGCCAAAGTGTGCGTATCGCTCAACCAATCACGGCTGCTCAGGAATGGTTCGCAAGGCCTAAAGAAAAAGCATTCAAGCCTAAACGGCATCAAAGCCGTTTAAATTTAAAATTTTAAAGCGGCGAACTGGCCCTTTAAAGCGGCGAACTGGCCCTTTAAAGCGACGAACTGGCCCTTTAAAGCGACGAACTGTCCCTTTAAAGCGGGGAACTGGCCCTTTAAAGCGGGGAACTGCCCCCTAAAGTGGCGAACTGTCCCTTTAAAGCGACGAACTGTCCCTTTAAAGAGGTGAACTGTCCCTTTAAAGCGGTTAATTGTGCTGTTGAAACTTCAAAGGACTGGCTGGGCCACTAATAGCCTTGTTTCTATGGTAACATTTAACTGACAGTTAAGCTGCCCCAGCTGCTGCTACAGTAATTATGTGAGACTCAGGCTTCTCAGATTCAAGAAAACCTCTACGAACAGATGCTTCCCATTCGGAAACCGTAAGAGCTACGGAAAAAATTCTCGCAGAATGAGCGAGGGACGCCTTTGGACTTCAATATTCCTGCGTTTCAGATCTGTAGCACATTCACAGTGAAAGCACGGAGGAGAGAAAGGAGGGCTGCAGGAGCTGCTGAGATTCTGAGAATTGGATGAATTAAAATGGGGATTTGAGGTCTTTGAGCCCCGACATCACTTTGCTCTGAGGGGCTCTGAGAGCAAACGGTCAGCCCTAGATGAAATATGAAAACATTTTATGAATCCCAACATGCGTGCCTATATTATGACAGTACATAATGGCATTGGAGCGATATTTGTAGGCGTGAGGACGATTCGAAAATGAATCTGAGGTCAGAACTCTTGCTCTTCCCGCACTCTAATGAAATGGCAGTTGTGCTCTAAAAATTCAAATTTTGCAGATTTTGGCCAAAACTTTGTGTCGCTTGGAGGCATGCTGTGGGAAATCCGTAGCAGGTATCGACATGGCGTCTTCACTTCTGAACACAGCACGGACGTATCTACAGACTGACATTTGAATGGCGTTTCTAGGTTAATGCATGATGACACAGTAACTGCTCAAAATTTAGGGTTTTTTAGGTTTTTTCCAGGTCATCCCCCTGTTTATTCCTAGGGGGGCTTTGGGGGGCTGTTTTTTGCTTATTACGTCGCCATGGTAACTCCAATCTTCAATAAAAGTAATAGCCCGCGAAAACTCATCGAGCCGGTCGTTTTGATATATATATTGTTGGGATGTGCGGGCCCGCATTAATGTGGACGGAAGAATAAATATATATATAAAAAATAAATAAAGAAATAAAGAGACACGTTTTCAATGTTAAATCCCATAGACTTTTGCCAACGGAATAGTAATAGGTGCCTTGCCATGCATTTGCGTGGAGGCACTGCATAGCATTGCTCTCCTATGCAATGCTATGCCAGGCCCCAATTAGAGGCCTATAAATAACACAGCAAACTTAGTAAATGAATCCTAAGTAATGCCAAAATCGTGTCAAATAGCTGAGAGACAACTTCCACTGAGCAATGACAGAGCAGGACAACAACATGCCTCCCTCCCTGCTAGAATCTGAATAAACGGGTCTGCAGTCAGTCAGTCATTCCCGTGGCAGGACAGACTGTTCATTCACGTGTGACATACTCATCTTATATAAGCAAACTTTCATGAGGCAAACACTGAAGCCGAGTTTATAACGAACAAATCCCAGCCAGCTACATAACATTTATCCAAGACTAGCTAGCAGGACAAATAAACACAAAAAACGTCCCACCTCCAGCTATCCAGCCCACATCACCCAACACAGGCCTTACCTTTGTCCTCAGGCCGTTTTTCTTCCTCCATTTTTCCGTGCCACTAATATAACTTCTTTATGATGCCATTACGGCGTTTGTCTAACTTTTCTCGCTTTTTAGGGGAATGATGGGTAGATGTAAATCATTCCCGTCACACCTGTTGGCGGCCTGCTACGCCACTCAGCGTGTGACAGTGCTGAACTTTACACAAACTCTACACACGGTCGCCAGCATTCGTAGATTTTGTTCGTAACTCCAAACTTTTCGTCAAATCCAATCGCTAACCAAGCCTAGGTTGCTGACGTTAGCTGGCAGCAATATTACTTAACGTTGGGTTAGCAAAACAATTACACCAAAAACACAAACTTACCAGCAAGGGATGCACGAGCGTCATCTCTCCGTTTTCTTTTCTTTCTTTTGTCAGCGCCAGAATCATGTGGCCTTTTACTTGACATTCTAAATCTTCTTCACTGTTAACGGGCATAACTCGGAAAACATCAGGTAGGAGGATGCTCCACCACCTCCGATGCGGTAACTTTGAAGACTGTACCTTTCAGGAAGGGGGGGTGGGGTATAGATAAGGTAAACACATCTAATTTGCCCGAATCGAGTAATAGGGCACACAATTAAGAAAAACAACGCTGGGCCTGTTCATGACTAATTTATATAATTTCTTTAATGTAATAATATAATAACTATCTTTTTTTTTTTTTAATAATTTTTTAGGGAATAGAGTTTTCCTCTGTATTATGAAATGAGTACATACAAAGTACTAATATAGTAAATAAGATAAAAATGTTTTTGTGTAGTTGTATATTGCACACCAGGACTTGGACACCCTTTGATCTCGGTCTTCATGGTATCGGCCACGGTACCGGTTAACTTTAACGAGTACGAGTAGGAGTATGTTAGAACAGTATCGGCCCGATACCCGATACCAGTATCGGTGCATCCCTAATTACAATGAATTGAATTCGACTTTATTATCTAAATGCCTTGGGATGACATTTGTTGTATTTGGCGCTATATAAATAAATTGAATATGTAAAGTGTAGTAGTGAATAAATGCAGAAAGCAGTTAAAGTGCAGAGTATGTGCATATGTAAAGTGTATTAGTGAATAAATACAAATGTAGAATGAAAAGGTAGGATGGAATAAGTACAATAAATTACACTGTGAGGTAGTATGGCATAAATGACACTGAGGTTGAGAGTTCAGCAGGGTGACCGCTGCAGGGAGGAAGCTTTTTCTGAACCTGCTGGTCCTGGAGCAAAGAACCCTATAGGGTGAAGGAAGTGAAGCTGATGACCTGAACATGGGGACTGAGGAAAGAACAGTGGCAAAACATGGCAAGACTTAACTAAACATAAGACGTGACATGACATGACATGACAAAACACAGAACTAAAGACATGGGAAAAACCCCATGAACGTGACAGAGCCCAGCCCTCTAAACGTTACAGAGTGGAAGAAGGAAACATCACAGAGTGGGAGAAGGAAACGTTACAGAGCGGGAGAAGGAAACGTCACAGAGTGGGAGAAGGAAACGCCACAGAGCGGGAGAAGTAAACGTCACAGAGTGGGAGAAGGAAACGTCACAGAGCGGGAGAAGGAAACGTCACAGAGTGGGAAAAGGAAACGTCACAGAGTGGGAGAAGGAAACGTTACAGAGTGGGAGAAGGAAACGTTACAGAGCGGGAGAAGGAAACGTCACAGAGTGGGAGAAGGAAACGTCACAGAGCGGGAGAAGGAAACGTCACAGAGTGGGAGAAGGAAACGTCACAGAGTGGGAGAAGGAAACGTCACAGAGTGGGAGAAGGAAACGTCACAGAGCGGGAGAAGGAAACGTCACAGAGCGGGAGAAGGAAACGTCACAGAGCGGGAGAAGGAAACGTTACAGAGCGGGAGAAGGAAACGTCACAGAGTGGGAGATATTTAAAAACTGATGTATTATCATTATCAAAGAAATGAAGTTGATTAGACAACACATGACACATCGTAAATTTATCATGTCTGGAATAAAAAAAGTGAGCAAAGTTGCAGAGAATGAAGCATCATAGCTGAGCAGCATAGCTGGGTCCAGATTCTGTGGTCGGGGTTTTAGGTTCACTGAGGCCGGAGAGGGATGTAGCAGGAAGAGCGGAGCAAACAAAATGGTTCAAAGTCAGATAGGAGGCCTAAAGATCACCAGAGCTTACTTTGAGCTATCGTTGGAGAGTCGAAGGGACAAAACTGCTGCAGTATTAAAGGTAGGGTAGGAGATCCTGGATTTTTGAGTCCAGCGAAGCTGCATTTTGAAAATACACAGGTAAAAAGTTCCAACCCTTTTCTTCACTTTTCCCCCGAAGGCACGCCTCTAGAGTACATGAACGCGCACGAGCACGAAGGTGCACGAGCGCTGTTCTGACAGCAAGCATCGATCGCTGCCGTATTTAGTATTTAGTATTTAGTTTATGCTAACTGTACGTTTAATAATGCTAGGTGCTAGCCAAGCTGGCTCTAGTTTAGCTTCCTGCCAAGCTTCTGGACGTTCACGGAGCAGGGTACTTGCACAGGGGGAAGGAGGGGGAGGGAGGAGCAGATTGCAGTTTGATAGACGGCATCAGTATCCAATCATTGTGAACAGTCCGTTCAGTATGATTGGATAGTGTTTTTCCTAGATTGTACGTTCTAGAGGCCACTAAAACTTTTCATATTTGTGTCAAAACTTTTAATTAATTGGTTGCAATGGGGGTGTGAAGAGTATTTCAAGCAATATGTAAAAAAATGCTCCAGAAAAAGATCCCCTACCCCGCCTTTAACTCTGACAGAGTTTGTTGAGGATGTTAACAAACTTGCAAAGAACCAAGTTAGCAGAAGCTCACTGATGGTGAAAAGAAACAAACAACCATCCTGGAGAGTGAGCATCAGTGTGCAGGCTTCTCCACCGTCTGAAAATCATCTGAAAAAGCTCTATGGGCGCTGGCTCTCTGGGCTCTATGGGTCCTGGCTCTCTGGGCTCTATGGGCGCTGGCTCTGTGGGCTCTATGGGCGCTGACTCTGTGGGCTCTATGGACGCTGGCTCTCTGGGCTCTATGGGCGCTGGCTCTGTGGGCTCTATGGGCGCTGACTCTGTGGGCTCTATGGGCGCTGGCTCTCTGGGCTCTATGGGCGCTGGCTCTCTGGGCTCTATGGGCGCTGGCTCTCTGGGCTCTATGGGCGCTGGCTCTATGGGGGCTGGCTCTATGGGCGCTGGCTCTATGGGCGCTGACTCTCTGGGCTCTATGGGCGCTGGCTCTGTGGGCTCTATGGGCGCTGGCTCTGTGGGCTCTATGGGCGCTGGCTCTCTGGGTTCTATGGGCGCTGACTCTCTGGGCTCTATGGACGCTGGCTCTCTGGGCTCTATGGGCGCTGCCTCTGTGGGCTCTATGGGCGCTGACTCTGTGGGCTCTATGGGCGCTGGCTCTCTGGGCTCTATGGGCGCTGGCTCTCTGGGTTCTATGGGCGCTGACTCTCTGGGCTCTATGGGCGCTGGCTCTCTGGGTTCTATGGGCGCTGACTCTCTGGGCTCTATGGACGCTGGCTCTCTGGGCTCTATGGGCGCTGGCTCTCTGGGCTCTATGGGCGCTGGCTCTCTGGGTTCTATGGGCGCTGACTCTCTGGGCTCTATGGGCGCTGGCTCTCTGGGCTCTATGGACGCTGGCTCTCTGGGCTCTATGGGCGCTGGCTCTCTGGGCTCTATGGGCGCTGGCTCTCTGGGCTCTATGGACGCTGGCTCTCTGGGTTCTATGGGCGCTGACTCTCTGGGCTCTATGGACGCTGGCTCTCTGGGCTCTATGGACGCTGGCTCTCTGGGCTCTATGGGCGCTGGCTCTATGGGCGCTGACTCTCTGGGCTCTATGGACGCTGGCTCTCTGGGCTCTATGGGCGCTGGCTCTCTGGGCTCTATGGGCGCTGGCTCTCTGGGCTCTATGGACGCTGACTCTCTGGGCTCTATGGACGCTGGCTCTCTGGGCTCTATGGGCGCTGACTCTCTGGGCTCTATGGGCGCTGGCTCTCTGGGTTCTATGGGCGCTGACTCTCTGGGCTCTATGGACGCTGGCTCTCTGGGCTCTATGGGCGCTGGCTCTCTGGGTTCTATGGGCGCTGACTCTCTGGGCTCTATGGGCGCTGGCTCTCTGGGTTCTATGGGCGCTGACTCTCTGGGCTCTATGGGTGCTGGCTCTCTGGGTTCTATGGGCGCTGACTCTCTGGGTTCTATGGGCGCTGACTCTGTGGGCTCTATGGGCGCTGACTCTCTGGGCTCTATGGGCGCTGGCTCTCTGGGCTCTATGGGCGCTGGCTCTATGGGCGCTGGCTCTCTGGGCTCTATGGACGCTGGCTCTCTGGGCTCTATGGGCGCTGGCTCTGTGGGCTCTATGGGCGCTGGCTCTCTGGGCTCTATGGGCGCTGGCTCTCTGGGCTCTATGGGCGCTGGCTCTCTGGGCTCTATGGGCGCTGGCTCTCTGGGCTCTATGGGCGCTGGCTCTATGGGGGCTGGCTCTATGGGCGCTGGCTCTATGGGCGCTGACTCTCTGGGCTCTATGGGCGCTGGCTCTGTGGGCTCTATGGGCGCTGGCTCTGTGGGCTCTATGGGCGCTGGCTCTGTGGGCTCTATGGGCGCTGACTCTGTGGGCTCTATGTGCGCTGGCTCTATGGGCGCTGGCTCTGTGGGCTCTATGGGCGCTGGCTCTGTGGGGTCTATGGGCGCTGGCTCTGTGGGCTCTATGGGCGCTGGCTCTGTGGGCTCTATGGGCGCTGGCTCTCTGGGCTCTATGGGCGCTGGCTCTGTGGGCTCTATGGGCGCTGGCTCTCTGGGCTCTATGGGCGCTAGGTTTCTGGGCTCCATGGGCGCTGGCTCTGTGGGCTCTGGCTCTCTACGCTGGGGCTCTGGCTCTCTTTGCTTCTTTTCTGGCTCTCCTGGCTGGGGCTCTGGCTCTCCTAGCTGGGGCTCTGGCTGTCCTAGCTGGGGCTCTGGCTCTCTTTGCTTCTTTTCTGGCTCTCCTGGCTGGGGCTCTGGCTCTCCTAGCTGGGGCTCTGGCTGTCCTAGCTGGGGCTCTGGCTCTCCTGGCTGGGGCTCTGGCTCTCCTGGCTGGGGCTCTGGCTCTCCTGGCTGGGGCACTGGCTCTCCTGGCTGGGGCTCTGGCTCTCTACGCTGGGGCTCTGGCTCTCCCGGCTGGGGCTCTGGGGCTCTGGCTCTCTACGCTGGGGCACTGGTTCTCTTCGCTAGGGCTCTGGCTGTCTTAGCTGGGGCTCTGGCTCTCCTAGCTGGGACTCTGGCTCTCCTAGCTGGGGCTCTGGCTCTCCTAGCTGGGGCTCCGGCTCTCCTAGCTGGGACTCTGGCTCTCCGAGCTGGGGCTCTGGCTCTCTTCGCTTGGGCTCTGACTGTCCTAGCTTAGGCTCTGGCTCTCCTGGCTGGGGCTCTGGCTCTCCTAGCTGGGGCTCTGGCTCTCCTAGCTGGGACTCTGGCTCTCCTAGCTGGGACTCTGGCTCTCTTCGCTGGGGCTCTGGCTGTCCTAGCTGGGGCTCTGGCTCTACTATGCTGGGGCTCTGGGCTCTGTGGGCTCTGGCTCTCTACGCTGGGGGTCTGGCTCTCTTTGCTTCTTTTCTGGCTCTCCTAGCTGGGGCTCTGGCTCTCCTAGCTGGGACTCTGGCTCTCTTCGCTGGGACTCTGGCTCTCTTCGCTGGGGCTCTGGCTATCCTAGCTGGGGCTCTGGCTGTCCTAGCTGGGGCTCTGGCTCTCCTAGCTGGGACTCTGGCTCTCCTAGCTGGGACTCTGGCTCTCCTAGCTGGGAGTCTGGCTCTCTTCGCTGGGGCTCTAGCTGTCCTAGCTGGGGCTCTGGCTCTTCTATGCTGGGGCTCTGGCTCTCCGAGCTGGGGCTCTGGCTGTCTTCGCCTGGGCTCTGGCTCCCCTGGCTGGGGCTCTGGCTCTCCTGGCTGGGGCTCTGGCTCTCCTGGCTGGGGCTCTGGCTCTCCTGGCTGGGGCTCTGGCTCTCCTGGCTGGGGCTCTGGCTCTCCTGGCTGGGGCTCTGGGGCTCTGGCTCTCTACGCTGGGGCACTGGCTCTCCTGGCTGTGGATCTGGCTCTCCTAGCTGGGGCTCTGGCTCTCCTAGCTGGGGCTCTGGCTGTCCTACCTGGGGCTCTGGCTCTTCTATGCTGGGGCTCTGGCTCTTCTATGCTGGGGCTCTGGCTGTCCTAGCTGGGGCTCAGGCTCTTCTATGCTGGGGCTCTGGCTGTCTTCGCTTGGGCTCTGGCTCCCCTGGCAGGGGCTCTGGCTCTCCTGGCTGGGGCTCTGGCTCTCCTGGCTGGGGCTCTGGCTCTCTACGCTGGGGCTCTGGCTCTCTACGCTGGGGCTCTGGCTCTCTACGCTGGGGCTCTGGCTCTTCTAGCTGTGGCTCTGGCTCTCCTGGCTGGGGCTCTGGCTCTCCTGGCTGGGGCTCTGGCTCTCCTGGCTGGGGCTCTGGCTCTTCTAGCTGTGGCTCTGGCTCTCTGGGCTCTATGGGCGCTGGCTCTCTGGGCTCTATGGGCGCTGGCTCTGTTGGCTCTATGTGCGCTGGCTCTGTTGGCTCTATGGGCGCTGGCTCTGTGGGCTCTATGGGCGCTCGCTCTCTGGGCTCTATGGGCGCTGGCTCTCTGGGCTCTATGGGCGCTGGCTCTGTGGGCTCTATGGGCGCTAGCTCTGTTGGCTCTATGTTCACTGGCTCTGTGGGATCTATGGGCGCTGGCTCTGTGGGCTCTATGGGCGCTGGCTCTGTGGGCTCTATGGGCGCTCGCTCTCTGGGCTCTATGGGCGCTGGCTCTCTGGGCTCTATGGGCGCTGGCTCTGTGGGCTCTAAAGGGCGCTGGCTCTCTGGGCTCAATGGGCGCTGGCTCTGTGGGCTCTATGGGCGCTGGCTCTGTGGGCTCTATGGGCGCTGGCTCTGTGGGCTCTATGGGCGCTGGCTCTCTGGGCTCAATGGGCGCTGGCTCTGTGGGCTCTATGGGCGCTGACTCTGTGGGCTCTATGGGCGCTGGCTCTCTGGGCTCTATGGGCGCTGGCTCTGTGGGCTCTATGGGCGCTGGCTCTCTGGGCTCTATGGGCGCTAGGTCTCTGGGCTCTATGGGCGCTGGCTCTGTGGGCTCTATGGGTTCTAGCTCTCTACGCTGGGGCTCTGGCTCTATGGGCTCTGGCTCTCTACGCTGGGGCTCTGGCTCTCTTTGCTTCTTTTCTGGCTCTCCTGGCTGGGGCTCTGGCTCTCCTGGCTGGGGCTCTGGGGCTCTGGCTCTCTACGCTGGGGCACTGGTTCTCTTCGCTAGGGCTCTGGCTGTCCTAGCTGGGGCTCTGGCTCTCCTAGCTGGGACTCTGGCTCTCCTAGCTGGGGCTCTGGCTCTCCTGGCTGGGGCTCCGGCTCTCCTAGCTGGGACTCTGGCTCTCCTAGCTGGGGCTCTGGCTCTCTTCGCTGGGGCTCCGGCTGTCCTAGCTGGGGCTCTGGCTCTCCTGGCTGGGGCTCTTGCTCTCCTAGCTGGGGCTCTGACTCTCCTAGCTGGGACTCTGGCTTTCCTAGCTGGGACTCTCTGGGCTCTATGGGCGCTGGCTCTCTGGGCTCTATGGACGCTGGCTCTCTGGGTTCTATGGGCGCTGACTCTCTGGGCTCTATGGGCGCTGGCTCTCTGGACTCTATGGACGCTGGCTCTCTGGGCTCTATGGGCGCTGACTCTCTGGGTTCTATGGGCGCTGGCTCTCTGGGTTCTATGGGCGCTGACTCTCTGGGCTCTATGGGCGCTGGCTCTCTGGGCTCTATGGGCGCTGGCTCTCTGGGTTCTATGGGCGCTGGCTCTCTGGGTTCTATGGGCGCTGACTCTCTGGGCTCTATGGGCGCTGGCTTTCTGGGTTCTATGGGCGCTGACTCTCTGGGTTCTATGGGCGCTGGCTCTCTGGGCTCTATGGGCGCTAGGTCTCTGGGCTCTATGGGCGCTGGCTCTGTGGGCTCTATGGGTTCTAGCTCTCTACGCTGGGGCTCTGGCTCTATGGGCTCTGGCTCTCTACGCTGGGGCTCTGGCTCTCTTTGCTTCTTTTCTGGCTCTCCTGGCTGGGGCTCTGGCTCTCCTGGCTGGGGCTCTGGGGCTCTGGCTCTCTACGCTGGGGCACTGGTTCTCTTCGCTAGGGCTCTGGCTGTCCTAGCTGGGGCTCTGGCTCTCCTAGCTGGGACTCTGGCTCTCCTAGCTGGGGCTCTGGCTCTCCTGGCTGGGGCTCCGGCTCTCCTAGCTGGGACTCTGGCTCTCCTAGCTGGGGCTCTGGCTCTCTTCGCTGGGGCTCCGGCTGTCCTAGCTGGGGCTCTGGCTCTCCTGGCTGGGGCTCTTGCTCTCCTAGCTGGGGCTCTGACTCTCCTAGCTGGGACTCTGGCTTTCCTAGCTGGGACTCTCTGGGCTCTATGGGCGCTGGCTCTCTGGGCTCTATGGACGCTGGCTCTCTGGGTTCTATGGGCGCTGACTCTCTGGGCTCTATGGGCGCTGGCTCTCTGGACTCTATGGACGCTGGCTCTCTGGGCTCTATGGGCGCTGACTCTCTGGGTTCTATGGGCGCTGGCTCTCTGGGTTCTATGGGCGCTGACTCTCTGGGCTCTATGGGCGCTGGCTCTCTGGGCTCTATGGGCGCTGGCTCTCTGGGTTCTATGGGCGCTGGCTCTCTGGGTTCTATGGGCGCTGACTCTCTGGGCTCTATGGGCGCTGGCTTTCTGGGTTCTATGGGCGCTGACTCTCTGGGTTCTATGGGCGCTGACTCTCTGGGCTCTATGGGCGCTGGCTCTCTGGGCTCTATGGGCGCTGGCTCTATGGGCGCTGGCTCTCTGGGCTCTATGGACGCTGGCTCTCTGGGCTCTATGGGCGCTGGCTCTGTGGGCTCTATGGGCGCTGGCTCTCTGGGCTCTATGGGCGCTGGCTCTCTGGGCTCTCTGGGCGCTGGCTCTCTGGGCTCTATGGGCGCTAGGTCTCTGGGCTCTATGGGCGCTGGCTCTGTGGGCTCTATGGGCGCTGACTCTGTGGGCTCTATGTGCGCTGGCTCTATGGGCGCTGACTCTGTGGGCTCTATGGGCGCTGGCTCTCTGGGCTCTATGGGCCCTGGCTCTGTGGGCTCTATGGGCGCTGGCTCTCTGGGCTCTATGGGCGCTAGGTTTCTGGGCTCCATGGGCGCTGGCTCTGTGGGCTCTATGGGTTCTAGCTCTCTACGCTGGGGCTCTGGCTCTATGGGCTCTGGCTCTCTACGCTGGGGCTCTGGCTCTCTTTGCTTCTTTTCTGGCTCTCCTGGCTGGGGCTCTGGCTCTCCTAGCTGGGGCTCTGGCTGTCCTAGCTGGGGCTCTGGCTCTCCTGGCTGGGGCTCTGGCTCTCCTGGCTGGGGCTCTGGCTCTCCTGGCTGGGGCTCTGGCTCTCCTGGCTGGGGCTCTGGCTCTCCTGGCTGGGGCTCTGGCTCTCCCGGCTGGGGCTCTGGGGCTCTGGCTCTCTACGCTGGGGCACTGGTTCTCTTCGCTAGGGCTCTGGCTGTCCTAGCTGGGGCTCTGGCTCTCCTAGCTGGGGCTCCGGCTCTCCTAGCTGGGACTCTGGCTCTCCGAGCTGGGGCTCTGGCTCTCTTCGCTTGGGCTCTGGCTCTCTTCGCTTGGGCTCTGGCTCTTCTAGCTGTGGCTCTGGCTCTCCTGGCTGGGGCTCTGGCTCTCCTGGCTGGGGCTCTGGCTCTTCTAGCTGTGGCTCTGGCTCTCTGGGCTCTATGGGCGCTGGCTCTCTGGGCTCTATGGGCGCTCGCTCTCTGGGCTCTCTGGGCGCTGGCTCTGTGTACTCTATGGGCGCTAGCTCTGTTGGCTCTATGTTCACTGGCTCTGTGGGATCTATGGGCGCTGGCTCTGTGGGCTCTATGGGCGCTGGCTCTGTGGGCTCTATGGGCGCTCGCTCTCTGGGCTCTATGGGCGCTGGCTCTCTGGGCTCTATGGGCGCTGGCTCTGTGGGCTCTAAAGGGCGCTGGCTCTCTGGGCTCAATGGGCGCTGGCTCTGTGGGCTCTATGGGCGCTGGCTCTGTGGGCTCTATGGGCGCTGGCTCTGTGGGCTCTATGGGCGCTGGCTCTCTGGGCTCAATGGGCGCTGGCTCTGTGGGCTCTATGGGCGCTGGCTCTCTGGGCTCTATGGGCGCTGGCTCTGTGGGCTCTATGGGCGCTGACTCTGTGGGCTCTATGGGCGCTGGCTCTGTGGGCTCTATGGGCGCTGACTCTGTGGGCTCTATGGGCGCTGGCTCTCTGGGCTCTATGGGCGCTAGGTCTCTGGGCTCTATGGGCGCTGGCTCTGTGGGCTCTATGGGTTCTAGCTCTCTACGCTGGGGCTCTGGCTCTATGGGCTCTGGCTCTCTACGCTGGGGCTCTGGCTCTCTTTGCTTCTTTTCTGGCTCTCCTGGCTGGGGCTCTGGCTCTCCTGGCTGGGGCTCTGGGGCTCTGGCTCTCTACGCTGGGGCACTGGTTCTCTTCGCTAGGGCTCTGGCTGTCCTAGCTGGGGCTCTGGCTCTCCTAGCTGGGACTCTGGCTCTCCTAGCTGGGTCTCTGGCTCTCCTGGCTGGGGCTCCGGCTCTCCTAGCTGGGACTCTGGCTCTCCTAGCTGGGGCTCTGGCTCTCTTCGCTGGGGCTCCGGCTGTCCTAGCTGGGGCTCTGGCTCTCCTGGCTGGGGCTCTTGCTCTCCTAGCTGGGGCTCTGACTCTCCTAGCTGGGACTCTGGCTTTCCTAGCTGGGACTCTCTGGGCTCTATGGGCGCTGGCTCTCTGGGCTCTATGGACGCTGGCTCTCTGGGTTCTATGGGCGCTGACTCTCTGGGCTCTATGGGCGCTGGCTCTCTGGACTCTATGGACGCTGGCTCTCTGGGCTCTATGGGCGCTGGGTCTCTGGGCTCTATGGGCGCTGGCTCTCTGGGTTCTATGGGCGCTGGCTCTGTGGGCTCTATGGGCGCTGACTCTCTGGGCTCTATGGACGCTAGCTCTCTGGGCTCTATGGGCGCTGGCTCTCTGGGCTCTATGGACGCTGGCTCTCTGGGTTCTATGGGCGCTGACTCTCTGGGCTCTATGGGCGCTGGCTTTCTGGGTTCTATGGGCGCTGACTCTCTGGGTTCTATGGGCGCTGACTCTCTGGGCTCTATGGGCGCTGGCTCTCTGGGCTCTATGGGCGCTGGCTCTATGGGCGCTGGCTCTCTGGGCTCTATGGACGCTGGCTCTCTGGGCTCTATGGGCGCTGGCTCTGTGGGCTCTATGGGCGCTGGCTCTCTGGGCTCTATGGGCGCTGGCTCTCTGGGCTCTATGGGCGCTGGCTCTCTGGGCTCTATGGGCGCTGGCTCTATGGGGGCTGGCTCTAAGGGCGCTGGCTCTATGGGCGCTGACTCTCTGGGCTCTATGGGCGCTGGCTCTGTGGGCTCTATGGGCGCTGGCTCTGTGGGCTCTATGGGCGCTGGCTCTCTGGGCTCTATGGGCGCTAGGTCTCTGGGCTCTATGGGCGCTGGCTCTGTGGGCTCTATGGGCGCTGACTCTGTGGGCTCTATGTGCGCTGGCTCTATGGGCGCTGACTCTGTGGGCTCTATGGGCGCTGGCTCTCTGGGCTCTATGGGCCCTGGCTCTGTGGGCTCTATGGGCGCTGGCTCTATGGGCTCTATGGGCGCTAGGTTTCTGGGCTCCATGGGCGCTGGCTCTGTGGGCTCTATGGGTTCTAGCTCTCTACGCTGGGGCTCTGGCTCTATGGGCTCTGGCTCTCTACGCTGGGGCTCTGGCTCTCTTTGCTTCTTTTCTGGCTCTCCTGGCTGGGGCTCTGGCTCTCCTAGCTGGGGCTCTGGCTGTCCTAGCTGGGGCTCTGGCTCTCCTGGCTGGGGCTCTGGCTCTCCTGGCTGGGGCTCTGGCTCTCCTGGCTGGGGCTCTGGCTCTCTACGCTGGGGCTCTGGCTCTCCCGGCTGGGGCTCTGGGGCTCTGGCTCTCTACACTGGGGCACTGGTTCTCTTCGCTAGGGCTCTGGCTGTCCTAGCTGGGGCTCTGGCTCTCCTAGCTGGGGCTCCGGCTCTCCTAGCTGGGACTCTGGCTCTCCGAGCTGGGGCTCTGGCTCTCTTCGCTTGGGCTCTGGCTGTCCTAGCTGGGGCTCTGGCTCTCTTCGCTGGGGCTCTAGCTGTCCTAGCTGGGGCTCTGGCTCTCCTAGCTGGGGCTCTGGCTCTCCTAGCTGGGGCTCCGGCTCTCCTAGCTGGGACTCTGGCTCTCCGAGCTGGGGCTCTGGCTCTCTTCGCTTGGGCTCTGACTGTCCTAGCTTAGGCTCTGGCTCTCTACGCTGGGGCTCTGGCTCTCCCGGCTGGGGCTCTGGGGCTCTGGCTCTCTACGCTGGGGCACTGGTTCTCTTCGCTAGGGCTCTGGCTGTCCTAGCTGGGGCTCTGGCTCTCCTAGCTGGGACTCTGGCTCTCCTAGCTGGGGCTCTGGCTCTCCTAGCTGGGACTCTGGCTCTCCTAGCTGGGAGTCTGGCTCTCTTCGCTGGGGCTCTAGCTGTCCTAGCTGGGGCTCTGGCTCTTCTATGCTGGGGCTCTGGCTCTCCGAGCTGGGGCTCTGGCTGTCTTCGCCTGGGCTCTGGCTCCCCTGGCTGGGGCTCTGGCTCTCCTGGCTGGGGCTCTGGGGCTCTGGCTCTCTACGCTGGGGCACTGGCTCTCCTGGCTGTGGCTCTGGCTCTCCTAGCTGGGGCTCTGGCTCTCCTAGCTGGTGCTCTGGCTGTCCTAGCTGGGGCTCTGGCTCTTCTATGCTGGGGCTCTGGCTCTTCTATGCTGGGGCTCTGGCTCTTCTATGCTGGGGCTCTGGCTGTCCTAGCTGGGGCTCAGGCTCTTCTATGCTGGGGCTCTGGCTGTCTTCGCTTGGGCTCTGGCTCCCCTGGCAGGGGCTCTGGCTCTCCTGGCTGGGGCTCTGGCTCTCCTGGCTGGGGCTCTGGCTCTCTACGCTGGGGCTCTGGCTCTCTACGCTGGGTCTCTGGCTCTTCTAGCTGTGGCTCTGGCTCTCCTGGCTGGGGCTCTGGCTCTCCTGGCTGGGGCTCTGGCTCTTCTAGCTGTGGCTCTGGCTCTCTGGGCTCTATGGGCGCTGGCTCTCTGGGCTCTATGGGCGCTGGCTCTCTGGGCTCTATGGGCGCTGGCTCTGTTGGCTCTATGTGCGCTGGCTCTGTTGGCTCTATGTGCGCTGGCTCTCTGGGCTCTCTGGGCGCTAGCTCTGTTGGCTCTATGTTCACTGGCTCTGTGGGATCTATGGGCGCTGGCTCTGTGGGCTCTATGGGCGCTGGCTCTGTGGGCTCTATGGGCGCTCGCTCTCTGGGCTCTATGGGCGCTGGCTCTCTGGGCTCTATGGGCGCTGGCTCTGTGGGCTCTAAAGGGCGCTGGCTCTCTGGGCTCAATGGGCGCTGGCTCTGTGGGCTCTATGGGCGCTGGCTCTGTGGGCTCTATGGGCGCTGGCTCTGTGGGCTCTATGGGCGCTGGCTCTCTGGGCTCAATGGGCGCTGGCTCTGTGGGCTCTATGGGCGCTGGCTCTCTGGGCTCTATGGGCGCTGGCTCTGTGGGCTCTATGGGCGCTGGCTCTGTGGGCTCTATGGGCGCTGACTCTGTGGGCTCTATGGGCGCTGGCTCTGTGGGCTCTATGGGCGCTGACTCTGTGGGCTCTATGGGCGCTGGCTCTCTGGGCTCTATGGGCGCTGGCTCTGTGGGCTCTATGGGCGCTGGCTCTCTGGGCTCTATGGGCGCTAGGTCTCTGGGCTCTATGGGCGCTGGCTCTGTGGGCTCTATGGGTTCTAGCTCTCTACGCTGGGGCTCTGGCTCTCTTTGCTTCTTTTCTGGCTCTCCTGGCTGGGGCTCTGGCTCTCCTGGCTGGGGCTCTGGGGCTCTGGCTCTCTACGCTGGGGCACTGGTTCTCTTCGCTAGGGCTCTGGCTGTCCTAGCTGGGGCTCCGGCTCTCCTAGCTGGGACTCTGGCTCTCCTAGCTGGGGCTCTGGCTCTCCTGGCTGGGGCTCCGGCTCTCCTAGCTGGGGCTCCGGCTGTCCTAGCTGGGGCTCTGGCTCTCCTGGCTGGGGCTCTTGCTCTCCTAGCTGGGGCTCTGACTCTCCTAGCTGGGACTCTGGCTTTCCTAGCTGGGACTCTCTGGGCTCTATGGGCGCTGGCTCTCTGGACTCTATGGACGCTGGCTCTCTGGACTCTATGGACGCTGGCTCTCTGGGCTCTATGGGCGCTGGCTCTCTGGGCTCTATGGGCGCTGACTCTCTGGGCTCTATGGGCGCTGGCTCTCTGGACTCTATGGACGCTGGCTCTCTGGGCTCTATGGGCGCTGGCTCTCTGGGCTCTATGGGCGCTGGCTCTCTGGGTTCTATGGGCGCTGGCTCTATGGGCGCTGGCTCTCTGGGCTCTATGGACGCTGGCTCTCTGGGCTCTATGGGCGCTGGCTCTGTGGGCTCTATGGGCGCTGGCTCTCTGGGCTCTATGGGCGCTGGCTCTCTGGGCTCTATGGGCGCTGGCTCTCTGGGCTCTATGGGCGCTGGCTCTATGGGGGCTGGCTCTATGGGCGCTGGCTCTATGGGGGCTGACTCTCTGGGCTCTATGGGCGCTGGCTCTCTGGGCTCTATGGGCGCTAGGTCTCTGGGCTCTATGGGCGCTGGCTCTGTGGGCTCTATGGGCGCTGACTCTGTGGGCTCTATGTGCGCTGGCTCTATGGGCGCTGACTCTGTGGGCTCTATGGGCGCTGGCTCCCTGGGCTCTATGGGCCCTGGCTCTGTGGGCTCTATGGGCGCTGGCTCTCTGGGCTCTATGGGCGCTAGGTTTCTGGGCTCCATGGGCGCTGGCTCTGTGGGCTCTATGGGTTCTAGCTCTCTACGCTGGGGCTCTGGCTCTATGGGCTCTGGCTCTCTACGCTGGGGCTCTGGCTCTCTTTGCTTCTTTTCTGGCTCTCCTGGCTGGGGCTCTGGCTCTCCTAGCTGGGGCTCTGGCTGTCCTAGCTGGGGCTCTGGCTCTCCTGGCTGGGGCTCTGGCTCTCCTGGCTGGGGCTCTGGCTCTCCTGGCTGGGGCTCTGGCTCTCCTGGCTGGGGCTCTGGCTCTCCTGGCTGGGGCTCTGGCTCTCCTGGCTGGGGCTCTGGCTCTCCCGGCTGGGGCTCTGGGGCTCTGGCTCTCTACGCTGGGGCACTGGTTCTCTTCGCTAGGGCTCTGGCTGTCCTAGCTGGGGCTCTGGCTCTCCTAGCTGGGGCTCCGGCTCTCCTAGCTGGGACTCTGGCTCTCCGAGCTGGGGCTCTGGCTCTCTTCGCTTGGGCTCTGGCTCTCTTCGCTTGGGCTCTGGCTCTTCTAGCTGTGGCTCTGGCTCTCCTGGCTGGGGCTCTGGCTCTCCTGGCTGGGGCTCTGGCTCTTCTAGCTGTGGCTCTGGCTCTCTGGGCTCTATGGGCGCTGGCTCTCTGGGCTCTATGGGCGCTCGCTCTCTGGGCTCTCTGGGCGCTGGCTCTGTGTACTCTATGGGCGCTAGCTCTGTTGGCTCTATGTTAACTGGCTCTGTGGGATCTATGGGCGCTGGCTCTGTGGGCTCTATGGGCGCTGGCTCTGTGGGCTCTATGGGCGCTGGCTCTGTGGGCTCTAAAGGGCGCTGGCTCTCTGGGCTCAATGGGCGCTGGCTCTCTGGGCTCTATGGGCGCTGGCTCTGTGGGCTCTAAAGGGCGCTGGCTCTCTGGGCTCAATGGGCGCTGGCTCTGTGGGCTCTATGGGCGCTGGCTCTGTGGGCTCTATGGGCGCTGGCTCTGTGGGCTCTATGGGCGCTGGCTCTCTGGGCTCTATGGGCGCTGGCTCTGTGGGCTCTAAAGGGCGCTGGCTCTCTGGGCTCAATGGGCGCTGGCTCTGTGGGCTCTATGGGCGCTGGCTCTGTGGGCTCTATGGGCGCTGGCTCTGTGGGCTCTATGGGCGCTGGCTCTCTGGGCTCAATGGGCGCTGGCTCTGTGGGCTCTATGGGCGCTGGCTCTCTGGGCTCTATGGGCGCTGGCTCTGTGGGCTCTATGGGCGCTGACTCTGTGGGCTCTATGGGCGCTGGCTCTGTGGGCTCTATGGGCGCTGACTCTGTGGGCTCTATGGGCGCTGGCTCTCTGGGCTCTATGGGCGCTAGGTCTCTGGGCTCTATGGGCGCTGGCTCTGTGGGCTCTATGGGTTGTAGCTCTCTACGCTGGGGCTCTGGCTCTATGGGCTCTGGCTCTCTACGCTGGGGCTCTGGCTCTCTTTGCTTCTTTTCTGGCTCTCCTGGCTGGGGCTCTGGCTCTCCTGGCTGGGGCTCTGGGGCTCTATGGGCGCTGGCTCTATGGGGGCTGGCTCTATGGGCGCTGGCTCTATGGGGGCTGACTCTCTGGGCTCTATGGGCGCTGGCTCTCTGGGCTCTATGGGCGCTAGGTCTCTGGGCTCTATGGGCGCTGGCTCTGTGGGCTCTATGGGCGCTGACTCTGTGGGCTCTATGTGCGCTGGCTCTATGGGCGCTGACTCTGTGGGCTCTATGGGCGCTGGCTCTCTGGGCTCTATGGGCCCTGGCTCTGTGGGCTCTATGGGCGCTGGCTCTCTGGGCTCTATGGGCGCTAGGTTTCTGGGCTCCATGGGCGCTGGCTCTGTGGGCTCTATGGGTTCTAGCTCTCTACGCTGGGGCTCTGGCTCTATGGGCTCTGGCTCTCTACGCTGGGGCTCTGGCTCTCTTTGCTTCTTTTCTGGCTCTCCTGGCTGGGGCTCTGGCTCTCCTAGCTGGGGCTCTGGCTGTCCTAGCTGGGGCTCTGGCTCTCCTGGCTGGGGCTCTGGCTCTCCTGGCTGGGGCTCTGGCTCTCCTGGCTGGGGCTCTGGCTCTCCTGGCTGGGGCTCTGGCTCTCCTGGCTGGGGCTCTGGCTCTCCCGGCTGGGGCTCTGGGGCTCTGGCTCTCTACGCTGGGGCACTGGTTCTCTTCGCTAGGGCTCTGGCTGTCCTAGCTGGGGCTCTGGCTCTCCTAGCTGGGGCTCCGGCTCTCCTAGCTGGGACTCTGGCTGTCCGAGCTGGGGCTCTGGCTCTCTTCGCTTGGGCTCTGGCTCTCTTCGCTTGGGCTCTGGCTCTTCTAGCTGTGGCTCTGGCTCTCCTGGCTGGGGCTCTGGCTCTCCTGGCTGGGGCTCTGGCTCTTCTAGCTGTGGCTCTGGCTCTCTGGGCTCTATGGGCGCTGGCTCTCTGGGCTCTATGGGCGCTCGCTCTCTGGGCTCTCTGGGCGCTGGCTCTGTGTACTCTATGGGCGCTAGCTCTGTTGGCTCTATGTTAACTGGCTCTGTGGGATCTATGGGCGCTGGCTCTGTGGGCTCTATGGGCGCTGGCTCTGTGGGCTCTATGGGCGCTGGCTCTGTGGGCTCTAAAGGGCGCTGGCTCTCTGGGCTCAATGGGCGCTGGCTCTCTGGGCTCTATGGGCGCTGGCTCTGTGGGCTCTAAAGGGCGCTGGCTCTCTGGGCTCAATGGGCGCTGGCTCTGTGGGCTCTATGGGCGCTGGCTCTGTGGGCTCTATGGGCGCTGGCTCTGTGGGCTCTATGGGCGCTGGCTCTCTGGGCTCTATGGGCGCTGGCTCTGTGGGCTCTAAAGGGCGCTGGCTCTCTGGGCTCAATGGGCGCTGGCTCTGTGGGCTCTATGGGCGCTGGCTCTGTGGGCTCTATGGGCGCTGGCTCTGTGGGCTCTATGGGCGCTGGCTCTCTGGGCTCAATGGGCGCTGGCTCTGTGGGCTCTATGGGCGCTGGCTCTCTGGGCTCTATGGGCGCTGGCTCTGTGGGCTCTATGGGCGCTGACTCTGTGGGCTCTATGGGCGCTGGCTCTGTGGGCTCTATGGGCGCTGACTCTGTGGGCTCTATGGGCGCTGGCTCTCTGGGCTCTATGGGCGCTAGGTCTCTGGGCTCTATGGGCGCTGGCTCTGTGGGCTCTATGGGTTCTAGCTCTCTACGCTGGGGCTCTGGCTCTATGGGCTCTGGCTCTCTACGCTGGGGCTCTGGCTCTCTTTGCTTCTTTTCTGGCTCTCCTGGCTGGGGCTCTGGCTCTCCTGGCTGGGGCTCTGGGGCTCTGGCTCTCTACGCTGGGGCACTGGTTCTCTTCGCTAGGGCTCTGGCTGTCCTAGCTGGGGCTCTGGCTCTCCTAGCTGGGACTCTGGCTCTCCTAGCTGGGTCTCTGGCTCTCCTGGCTGGGGCTCCGGCTCTCCTAGCTGGGACTCTGGCTCTCCTAGCTGGGGCTCTGGCTCTCTTCGCTGGGGCTCCGGCTGTCCTAGCTGGGGCTCTGGCTCTCCTGGCTGGGGCTCTTGCTCTCCTAGCTGGGGCTCTGACTCTCCTAGCTGGGACTCTGGCTTTCCTAGCTGGGACTCTCTGGGCTCTATGGGCGCTGGCTCTCTGGGCTCTATGGACGCTGGCTCTCTGGGTTCTATGGGCGCTGACTCTCTGGGCTCTATGGGCGCTGGCTCTCTGGACTCTATGGACGCTGGCTCTCTGGGCTCTATGGGCGCTGGCTCTCTGGGCTCTATGGGCGCTGGCTCTCTGGGTTCTATGGGCGCTGGCTCTGTGGGCTCTATGGGCGCTGACTCTCTGGGCTCTATGGACGCTAGCTCTCTGGGCTCTATGGGCGCTGGCTCTCTGGGCTCTATGGACGCTGGCTCTCTGGGTTCTATGGGCGCTGACTCTCTGGGCTCTATGGGCGCTGGCTTTCTGGGTTCTATGGGCGCTGACTCTCTGGGTTCTATGGGCGCTGACTCTCTGGGCTCTATGGGCGCTGGCTCTCTGGGCTCTATGGGCGCTGGCTCTATGGGCGCTGGCTCTCTGGGCTCTATGGACGCTGGCTCTCTGGGCTCTATGGGCGCTGGCTCTGTGGGCTCTATGGGCGCTGGCTCTCTGGGCTCTATGGGCGCTGGCTCTCTGGGCTCTATGGGCGCTGGCTCTCTGGGCTCTATGGGCGCTGGCTCTATGGGGGCTGGCTCTAAGGGCGCTGGCTCTATGGGCGCTGACTCTCTGGGCTCTATGGGCGCTGGCTCTGTGGGCTCTATGGGCGCTGGCTCTGTGGGCTCTATGGGCGCTGGCTCTCTGGGCTCTATGGGCGCTAGGTCTCTGGGCTCTATGGGCGCTGGCTCTGTGGGCTCTATGGGCGCTGACTCTGTGGGCTCTATGTGCGCTGGCTCTATGGGCGCTGACTCTGTGGGCTCTATGGGCGCTGGCTCTCTGGGCTCTATGGGCCCTGGCTCTGTGGGCTCTATGGGCGCTGGCTCTATGGGCTCTATGGGCGCTAGGTTTCTGGGCTCCATGGGCGCTGGCTCTGTGGGCTCTATGGGTTCTAGCTCTCTACGCTGGGGCTCTGGCTCTATGGGCTCTGGCTCTCTACGCTGGGGCTCTGGCTCTCTTTGCTTCTTTTCTGGCTCTCCTGGCTGGGGCTCTGGCTCTCCTAGCTGGGGCTCTGGCTGTCCTAGCTGGGGCTCTGGCTCTCCTGGCTGGGGCTCTGGCTCTCCCTGCTGGGGCTCTGGCTCTCCTGGCTGGGGCTCTGGCTCTCCTGGCTGGGGCTCTGGCTCTCTACGCTGGGGCTCTGGCTCTCCCGGCTGGGGCTCTGGGGCTCTGGCTCTCTACACTGGGGCACTGGTTCTCTTCGCTAGGGCTCTGGCTGTCCTAGCTGGGGCTCTGGCTCTCCTAGCTGGGGCTCCGGCTCTCCTAGCTGGGACTCTGGCTCTCCGAGCTGGGGCTCTGGCTCTCTTCGCTTGGGCTCTGGCTGTCCTAGCTGGGGCTCTGGCTCTCTTCGCTGGGGCTCTAGCTGTCCTAGCTGGGGCTCTGGCTCTCCTAGCTGGGGCTCTGGCTCTCCTAGCTGGGGCTCCGGCTCTCCTAGCTGGGACTCTGGCTCTCCGAGCTGGGGCTCTGGCTCTCTTCGCTTGGGCTCTGACTGTCCTAGCTTAGGCTCTGGCTCTCTACGCTGGGGCTCTGGCTCTCCCGGCTGGGGCTCTGGGGCTCTGGCTCTCTACGCTGGGGCACTGGTTCTCTTCGCTAGGGCTCTGGCTGTCCTAGCTGGGGCTCTGGCTCTCCTAGCTGGGACTCTGGCTCTCCTAGCTGGGGCTCTGGCTCTCCTAGCTGGGACTCTGGCTCTCCTAGCTGGGAGTCTGGCTCTCTTCGCTGGGGCTCTAGCTGTCCTAGCTGGGGCTCTGGCTCTTCTATGCTGGGGCTCTGGCTCTCCGAGCTGGGGCTCTGGCTGTCTTCGCCTGGGCTCTGGCTCCCCTGGCTGGGGCTCTGGCTCTCCTGGCTGGGGCTCTGGGGCTCTGGCTCTCTACGCTGGGGCACTGGCTCTCCTGGCTGTGGCTCTGGCTCTCCTAGCTGGGGCTCTGGCTCTCCTAGCTGGTGCTCTGGCTGTCCTAGCTGGGGCTCTGGCTCTTCTATGCTGGGGCTCTGGCTCTTCTATGCTGGGGCTCTGGCTCTTCTATGCTGGGGCTCTGGCTGTCCTAGCTGGGGCTCAGGCTCTTCTATGCTGGGGCTCTGGCTGTCTTCGCTTGGGCTCTGGCTCCCCTGGCAGGGGCTCTGGCTCTCCTGGCTGGGGCTCTGGCTCTCCTGGCTGGGGCTCTGGCTCTCTACGCTGGGGCTCTGGCTCTCTACGCTGGGGCTCTGGCTCTTCTAGCTGTGGCTCTGGCTCTCCTGGCTGGGGCTCTGGCTCTCCTGGCTGGGGCTCTGGCTCTTCTAGCTGTGGCTCTGGCTCTCTGGGCTCTATGGGCGCTGGCTCTCTGGGCTCTATGGGCGCTGGCTCTCTGGGCTCTATGGGCGCTGGCTCTGTTGGCTCTATGTGCGCTGGCTCTGTTGGCTCTATGTGCGCTGGCTCTCTGGGCTCTCTGGGCGCTACCTCTGTTGGCTCTATGTTCACTGGCTCTGTGGGATCTATGGGCGCTGGCTCTGTGGGCTCTATGGGCGCTGGCTCTGTGGGCTCTATGGGCGCTCGCTCTCTGGGCTCTATGGGCGCTGGCTCTCTGGGCTCTATGGGCGCTGGCTCTGTGGGCTCTAAAGGGCGCTGGCTCTCTGGGCTCAATGGGCGCTGGCTCTGTGGGCTCTATGGGCGCTGGCTCTGTGGGCTCTATGGGCGCTGGCTCTGTGGGCTCTATGGGCGCTGGCTCTCTGGGCTCAATGGGCGCTGGCTCTGTGGGCTCTATGGGCGCTGGCTCTCTGGGCTCTATGGGCGCTGGCTCTGTGGGCTCTATGGGCGCTGGCTCTGTGGGCTCTATGGGCGCTGGCTCTGTGGGCTCTATGGGCGCTGACTCTGTGGGCTCTATGGGCGCTGGCTCTGTGGGCTCTATGGGCGCTGACTCTGTGGGCTCTATGGGCGCTGGCTCTCTGGGCTCTATGGGCGCTGGCTCTGTGGGCTCTATGGGCGCTGGCTCTCTGGGCTCTATGGGCGCTAGGTCTCTGGGCTCTATGGGCGCTGGCTCTGTGGGCTCTATGGGTTCTAGCTCTCTACGCTGGGGCTCTGGCTCTCTTTGCTTCTTTTCTGGCTCTCCTGGCTGGGGCTCTGGCTCTCCTGGCTGGGGCTCTGGGGCTCTGGCTCTCTACGCTGGGGCACTGGTTCTCTTCGCTAGGGCTCTGGCTGTCCTAGCTGGGGCTCCGGCTCTCCTAGCTGGGACTCTGGCTCTCCTAGCTGGGGCTCTGGCTCTCCTGGCTGGGGCTCCGGCTCTCCTAGCTGGGACTCTGGCTCTCCTAGCTGGGGCTCTGGCTCTCTTCGCTGGGGCTCCGGCTGTCCTAGCTGGGGCTCTGGCTCTCCTGGCTGGGGCTCTTGCTCTCCTAGCTGGGGCTCTGACTCTCCTAGCTGGGACTCTGGCTTTCCTAGCTGGGACTCTCTGGGCTCTATGGGCGCTGGCTCTCTGGACTCTATGGACGCTGGCTCTCTGGACTCTATGGACGCTGGCTCTCTGGGCTCTATGGGCGCTGGCTCTCTGGGCTCTATGGGCGCTGACTCTCTGGGCTCTATGGGCGCTGGCTCTCTGGACTCTATGGACGCTGGCTCTCTGGGCTCTATGGGCGCTGGCTCTCTGGGCTCTATGGGCGCTGGCTCTCTGGGTTCTATGGGCGCTGGCTCTGTGGGCTCTATGGGCGCTGACTCTCTGGGCTCTATGGACGCTGGCTCTCTGGGCTCTATGGGCGCTGGCTCTCTGGGCTCTATGGACGCTGGCTCTCTGGGTTCTATGGGCGCTGACTCTCTGGGCTCTATGGGCGCTGGCTTTCTGGGTTCTATGTGCGCTGACTCTCTGGGTTCTATGGGCGCTGACTCTCTGGGCTCTATGGGCGCTGACTCTCTGGGCTCTATGGGCGCTGGCTCTCTGGGCTCTATGGGCGCTGGCTCTATGGGCGCTGGCTCTCTGGGCTCTATGGACGCTGGCTCTCTGGGCTCTATGGGCGCTGGCTCTGTGGGCTCTATGGGCCCTGGCTCTCTGGGCTCTATGGGCGCTGGCTCTCTGGGCTCTATGGGCGCTGGCTCTCTGGGCTCTATGGGCGCTGGCTCTATGGGGGCTGGCTCTATGGGCGCTGGCTCTATGGGCGCTGACTCTCTGGGCTCTATGGGCGCTGGCTCTGTGGGCTCTATGGGCGCTGGCTCTGTGGGCTCTATGGGCGCTGGCTCTCTGGGCTCTATGGGCGCTAGGTCTCTGGGCTCTATGGGCGCTGGCTCTGTGGGCTCTATGGGCGCTGACTCTGTGGGCTCTATGTGCGCTGGCTCTATGGGCGCTGACTCTGTGGGCTCTATGGGCGCTGGCTCTCTGGGCTCTATGGGCGCTGGCTCTGTGGGCTCTATGGGCGCTGGCTCTGTGGGCTCTATGGGTTCTAGCTCTCTACGCTGGGGCTCTGGCTCTATGGGCTCTGGCTCTCTACGCTGGGGCTCTGGCTCTCTTTGCTTCTTTTCTGGCTCTCCTGGCTGGGGCTCTGGCTCTCCTAGCTGGGGCTCTGGCTGTCCTAGCTGGTGCTCTGGCTCTCCTGGCTGGGGCTCTGGCTCTCCTGGCTGGGGCTCTGGCTCTCCTGGCTGGGGCTCTGGCTCTCCTGGCTGGGGCTCTGGCTCTCTACGCTGGGGCTCTGGCTCTCCAGGCTGGGGCTCTGGGGCTCTGGCTTTCTACGCTGGGGCACTGGTTCTCTTCGCTAGGGCTCTGGCTGTCCTAGCTGGGGCTCTGGCTCTCCTAGCTGGGACTCTGGCTCTCCTAGCTGGGGCTCTGGCTCTCCTAGCTGGGGCTCCGGCTCTCCTAGCTGGGACTCTGGCTCTCCGAGCTTGGGCTCTGGCTCTCTTCGCTTGGGCTCTGACTGTCCTAGCTTAGGCTCTGGCTCTCCTGGCTGGGGCTCTGGCTCTCCTAGCTGGGGCTCTGGCTCTCCTAGCTGGGACTCTGGCTCTCCTAGCTGGGGCTCTGGCTCTACTATGCTGGTGCTCTGGGCTCTATGGGCTCTGGCTCTCTACGCTGGGGGTCTGGCTCTCTTTGCTTCTTTTCTGGCTCTCCTAGCTGGGGCTCTGGCTCTCCTAGCTGGGACTCTGGCTCTCTTCGCTGGGACTCTGGCTCTCTTCGCTGGGGCTCTGGCTATCCTAGCTGGGGCTCTGGCTGTCCTAGCTGGGGCTCTGGCTCTCCTAGCTGGGACTCTGGCTCTCCTAGCTGGGACTCTGGCTCTCCTAGCTGGGACTCTGGCTCTCCTAGCTGGGAGTCTGGCTCTCTTCGCTGGGGCTCTAGCTGTCCTAGCTGGGGCTCTGGCTCTTCTATGCTGGGGCTCTGGCTCTCCGAGCTGGGGCTCTGGCTGTCTTCGCCTGGGCTCTGGCTCCCCTGGCTGGGGCTCTGGCTCTCCTGGCTGGGGCTCTGGCTCTCCTGGCTGGGGCTCTGGCTCTCCTGGCTGGGGCTCTGGCTCTCCTGGCTGGGGCTCTGGCTCTTCTAGCTGTGGCTCTGGCTCTCTGGGCTCTATGGGCGCTGGCTCTCTGGGCTCTATGGGCGCTGGCTCTCTGGGCTCTATGGGCGCTGGCTCTGTTGGCTCTATGTGCGCTGGCTCTGTTGGCTCTATGTGCGCTGGCTCTCTGGGCTCTCTGGGCGCTAGCTCTGTTGGCTCTATGTTCACTGGCTCTGTGGGATCTATGGGCGCTGGCTCTGTGGGCTCTATGGGCGCTGGCTCTGTGGGCTCTATGGGCGCTCGCTCTCTGGGCTCTATGGGCGCTGGCTCTCTGGGCTCTATGGGCGCTGGCTCTGTGGGCTCTAAAGGGCGCTGGCTCTCTGGGCTCAATGGGCGCTGGCTCTGTGGGCTCTATGGGCGCTGGCTCTGTGGGCTCTATGGGCGCTGGCTCTGTGGGCTCTATGGGCGCTGGCTCTCTGGGCTCAATGGGCGCTGGCTCTGTGGGCTCTATGGGCGCTGGCTCTCTGGGCTCTATGGGCGCTGGCTCTGTGGGCTCTATGGGCGCTGGCTCTGTGGGCTCTATGGGCGCTGACTCTGTGGGCTCTATGGGCGCTGGCTCTGTGGGCTCTATGGGCGCTGACTCTGTGGGCTCTATGGGCGCTGGCTCTCTGGGCTCTATGGGCGCTGGCTCTGTGGAATCTATGGGCGCTGGCTCTCTGGGCTCTATGGGCGCTAGGTCTCTGGGCTCTATGGGCGCTGGCTCTGTGGGCTCTATGGGTTCTAGCTCTCTACGCTGGGGCTCTGGCTCTCTTTGCTTCTTTTCTGGCTCTCCTGGCTGGGGCTCTGGCTCTCCTGGCTGGGGCTCTGGGGCTCTGGCTCTCTACGCTGGGGCACTGGTTCTCTTCGCTAGGGCTCTGGCTGTCCTAGCTGGGGCTCCGGCTCTCCTAGCTGGGACTCTGGCTCTCCTAGCTGGGGCTCTGGCTCTCCTGGCTGGGGCTCCGGCTCTCCTAGCTGGGACTCTGGCTCTCCTAGCTGGGGCTCTGGCTCTCTTCGCTGGGGCTCCGGCTGTCCTAGCTGGGGCTCTGGCTCTCCTGGCTGGGGCTCTTGCTCTCCTAGCTGGGGCTCTGACTCTCCTAGCTGGGACTCTGGCTTTCCTAGCTGGGACTCTCTGGGCTCTATGGGCGCTGGCTCTCTGGACTCTATGGACGCTGGCTCTCTGGACTCTATGGACGCTGGCTCTCTGGGCTCTATGGGCGCTGGCTCTCTGGGCTCTATGGGCGCTGACTCTCTGGGCTCTATGGGCGCTGGCTCTCTGGACTCTATGGACGCTGGCTCTCTGGGCTCTATGGGCGCTGGCTCTCTGGGCTCTATGGGCGCTGGCTCTCTGGGTTCTATGGGCGCTGGCTCTGTGGGCTCTATGGGCGCTGACTCTCTGGGCTCTATGGACGCTGGCTCTCTGGGCTCTATGGGCGCTGACTCTCTGGGCTCTATGGGCGCTGGCTCTCTGGGCTCTATGGGCGCTGGCTCTATGGGCGCTGGCTCTCTGGGCTCTATGGGCGCTGGCTCTCTGGGCTCTATGGGCGCTGGCTCTCTGGGTTCTATGGGCGCTGGCTCTGTGGGCTCTATGGGCGCTGACTCTCTGGGCTCTATGGGCGCTGGCTTTCTGGGTTCTATGTGCGCTGACTCTCTGGGTTCTATGGGCGCTGACTCTCTGGGCTCTATGGGCGCTGACTCTCTGGGCTCTATGGGCGCTGGCTCTCTGGGCTCTATGGGCGCTGGCTCTATGGGCGCTGGCTCTCTGGGCTCTATGGACGCTGGCTCTCTGGGCTCTATGGGCGCTGGCTCTGTGGGCTCTATGGGCCCTGGCTCTCTGGGCTCTATGGGCGCTGGCTCTCTGGGCTCTATGGGCGCTGGCTCTCTGGGCTCTATGGGCGCTGGCTCTATGGGGGCTGGCTCTATGGGCGCTGGCTCTATGGGCGCTGACTCTCTGGGCTCTATGGGCGCTGGCTCTGTGGGCTCTATGGGCGCTGGCTCTGTGGGCTCTATGGGCGCTGGCTCTCTGGGCTCTATGGGCGCTAGGTCTCTGGGCTCTATGGGCGCTGGCTCTGTGGGCTCTATGGGCGCTGACTCTGTGGGCTCTATGTGCGCTGGCTCTATGGGCGCTGACTCTGTGGGCTCTATGGGCGCTGGCTCTCTGGGCTCTATGGGCGCTGGCTCTGTGGGCTCTATGGGCGCTGGCTCTGTTGGCTCTATGGGTTCTAGCTCTCTACGCTGGGGCTCTGGCTCTATGGGCTCTGGCTCTCTACGCTGGGGCTCTGGCTCTCTTTGCTTCTTTTCTGGCTCTCCTGGCTGGGGCTCTGGCTCTCCTAGCTGGGGCTCTGGCTGTCCTAGCTGGTGCTCTGGCTCTCCTGGCTGGGGCTCTGGCTCTCCTGGCTGGGGCTCTGGCTCTCCTGGCTGGGGCTCTGGCTCTCCTGGCTGGGGCTCTGGCTCTCTACGCTGGGGCTCTGGCTCTCCCGGCTGGGGCTCTGGGGCTCTGGCTTTCTACGCTGGGGCACTGGTTCTCTTCGCTAGGGCTCTGGCTGTCCTAGCTGGGGCTCTGGCTCTCCTAGCTGGGACTCTGGCTCTCCTAGCTGGGGCTCTGGCTCTCCTAGCTGGGGCTCCGGCTCTCCTAGCTGGGACTCTGGCTCTCCGAGCTTGGGCTCTGGCTCTCTTCGCTTGGGCTCTGACTGTCCTAGCTTAGGCTCTGGCTCTCCTGGCTGGGGCTCTGGCTCTCCTAGCTGGGGCTCTGGCTCTCCTAGCTGGGACTCTGGCTCTCCTAGCTGGGGCTCTGGCTCTACTATGCTGGTGCTCTGGGCTCTATGGGCTCTGGCTCTCTACGCTGGGGGTCTGGCTCTCTTTGCTTCTTTTCTGGCTCTCCTAGCTGGGGCTCTGGCTCTCCTAGCTGGGACTCTGGCTCTCTTCGCTGGGACTCTGGCTCTCTTCGCTGGGGCTCTGGCTATCCTAGCTGGGGCTCTGGCTGTCCTAGCTGGGGCTCTGATTCTCCTAGCTGGGACTCTGGCTCTCCTAGCTGGGACTCTGGCTCTCCTAGCTGGGACTCTGGCTCTCCTAGCTGGGAGTCTGGCTCTCTTCGCTGGGGCTCTAGCTGTCCTAGCTGGGGCTCTGGCTCTTCTATGCTGGGGCTCTGGCTCTCCGAGCTGGGGCTCTGGCTGTCTTCGCCTGGGCTCTGGCTCCCCTGGCTGGGGCTCTGGCTCTCCTGGCTGGGGCTCTGGCTCTCCTGGCTGGGGCTCTGGCTCTCCTGGCTGGGGCTCTGGCTCTCCTGGCTGGGGCTCTGGGGCTCTGGCTCTCTACGCTGGGGCACTGGCTCTCCTAGCTGTGGCTCTGGCTCTCCTAGCTGGGGCTCTGGCTCTCCTAGCTGGGGCTCTGGCTGTCCTAGCTGGGGCTCTGGCTCTTCTATGCTGGGGCTCTGGCTCTTCTATGCTGGGGCTCTGGCTGTCCTAGCTGGGGCTCAGGCTCTTCTATGCTGGGGCTCTGGCTGTCTTCGCTTGGGCTCTGGCTCCCCTGGCAGGGGCTCTGGCTCTCCTGGCTGGGCCTCTGGCTCTCCTGGCTGGGGCTCTGGCTCTCTACGCTGGGGCTCTGGCTCTCTACGCTGGGGCTCTGGCTCTCTACGCTGGGGCTCTGGCTCTCTACGCTGGGCCTCTGGCTCTTCTAGCTGTGGCTCTGGCTCTCCTGGCTGGGGCTCTGGCTCTCCTGGCTGGGGCTCTGGCTCTTCTAGCTGTGGCTCTGGCTCTCTGGGCTCTATGGGCGCTGGCTCTCTGGGCTCTATGGGCGCTGGCTCTCTGGGCTCTATGGGCGCTGGCTCTGTTGGCTCTATGTACGCTGGCTCTGTTGGCTCTATGGGCGCTGGCTCTGTGTACTCTATGGGCGCTAGCTCTGTTGGCTCTATGTTCACTGGCTCTGTGGGATCTATGGGCGCTGGCTCTGTGGGCTCTATGGGCGCTGGCTCTGTGGGCTCTATGGGCGCTCGCTCTCTGGGCTCTATGGGCGCTGGCTCTCTGGGCTCTATGGGCGCTGGCTCTGTGGGCTCTAAAGGGCGCTGGCTCTCTGGGCTCAATGGGCGCTGGCTCTGTGGGCTCTATGGGCGCTGGCTCTGTGGGCGCTGGCTCCCTGGGCTCAATGGGCGCTGGCTCTGTGGGCTCTATGGGCGCTGGCTCTCTGGGCTCTATGGGCGCTGGCTCTGTGGGCTCTATGGGCGCTGACTCTGTGGGCTCTATGGGCGCTGGCTCTCTGGGCTCTATGGGCGCTGGCTCTGTGGGCTCTATGGGCGCTGGCTCTGTGGGCTCTATGGGCGCTGACTCTGTGGGCTCTATGGGCGCTGGCTCTCTGGGCTCTATGGGCGCTGGCTCTGTGGGCTCTATGGGCGCTGGCTCTCTGGGCTCTATGGGCGCTAGGTCTCTGGGCTCTATGGGCGCTGGCTCTGTGGGCTCTATGGGTTCTAGCTCTCTACGCTGGGGCTCTGGCTCTATGGGCTCTGGCTCTCTACGCTGGGGCTCTGGCTCTCTTTGCTTCTTTTCTGGCTCTCCTGGCTGGGGCTCTGGCTCTCCTGGCTGGGGCTCTGGGGCTCTGGCTCTCTACGCTGGGGCACTGGTTCTCTTCGCTAGGGCTCTGGCTGTCCTAGCTGGGGCTCTGGCTCTCCTAGCTGGGACTCTGGCTCTCCTAGCTGGGGCTCTGGCTCTCCTGGCTGGGGCTCCGGCTCTCCTAGCTGGGACTCTGGCTCTCCTAGCTGGGGCTCTGGCTCTCTTCGCTGGGGCTCCGGCTGTCCTAGCTGGGGCTCTGGCTCTCCTGGCTGGGGCTCTTGCTCTCCTAGCTGGGACTCTGGCTTTCCTAGCTGGGACTCTCTGGGCTCTATGGGCGCTGGCTCTCTGGGCTCTATGGACGCTGGCTCTCTGGGTTCTATGGGCGCTGACTCTCTGGGCTCTATGGGCGCTGGCTCTCTGGACTCTATGGACGCTGGCTCTCTGGGCTCTATGGGCGCTGGCTCTCTGGGCTCTATGGGCGCTGGCTCTCTGGGCTCTATGGGCGCTGGCTCTCTGGGTTCTATGGGCGCTGGCTCTGTGGGCTCTATGGGCGCTGACTCTCTGGGCTCTATGGACGCTGGCTCTCTGGGCTCTATGGGCGCTGGCTCTCTGGGCTCTATGGACGCTGGCTCTCTGGGTTCTATGGGCGCTGACTCTCTGGGCTCTATGGGCGCTGGCTTTCTGGGTTCTATGGGCGCTGACTCTCTGGGTTCTATGGGCGCTGACTCTCTGGGCTCTATGGGCGCTGACTCTCTGGGCTCTATGGGCGCTGGCTCTCTGGGCTCTATGGGCGCTGGCTCTATGGGCGCTGGCTCTCTGGGCTCTATGGACGCTGGCTCTCTGGGCTCTATGGGCGCTGGCTCTGTGGGCTCTATGGGCGCTGGCTCTCTGGGCTCTATGGGCGCTGGCTCTCTGGGCCCTATGGGCGCTGGCTCTCTGGGCTCTATGGGCGCTGGCTCTCTGGGCTCTATGGGCGCTGGCTCTATGGGGGCTGGCTCTATGGGCGCTGGCTCTATGGGCGCTGACTCTCTGGGCTCTATGGGCGCTGGCTCTGTGGGCTCTATGGGCGCTGGCTCTGTGGGCTCTATGGGCGCTGGCTCTCTGGGCTCTATGGGCGCTAGGTCTCTGGGCTCTATGGGCGCTGGCTCTGTGGGCTCTGTGGGCTCTATGGGCGCTGACTCTGTGGGCTCTATGTGCGCTGGCTCTATGGGCGCTGACTCTGTGGGCTCTATGGGCGCTGGCTCTCTGGGCTCTATGGGCGCTCGCTCTCTGGGCTCTATGGGCGCTGGCTCTCTGGGCTCTATGGGCGCTGGCTCTGTGGGCTCTAAAGGGCGCTGGCTCTCTGGGCTCAATGGGCGCTGGCTCTGTGGGCTCTATGGGCGCTGGCTCTGTGGGCGCTGGCTCTCTGGGCTCAATGGGCGCTGGCTCTGTGGGCTCTATGGGCGCTGGCTCTCTGGGCTCTATGGGCGCTGGCTCTGTGGGCTCTATGGGCGCTGACGCTGTGGGCTCTATGGGCGCTGGCTCTCTGGGCTCTATGGGCGCTGGCTCTGTGGGCTCTATGGGCGCTGGCTCTGTGGGCTCTATGGGCGCTGACTCTGTGGGCTCTATGGGCGCTGGCTCTGTGGGCTCTATGGGCGCTGGCTCTGTGGGCTCTATGGGCGCTGGCTCTGTGGGCTCTATGGGCGCTGGCTCTCTGGGCTCAATGGGCGCTGGCTCTGTGGGCTCTATGGGCGCTGGCTCTCTGGGCTCTATGGGCGCTGGCTCTGTGGGCTCTATGGGCGCTGGCTCTGTGGGCTCTATGGGCGCTGACTCTGTGGGCTCTATGGGCGCTGGCTCTGTGGGCTCTATGGGCGCTGACTCTGTGGGCTCTATGGGCGCTGGCTCTCTGGGCTCTATGGGCGCTGGCTCTGTGGGCTCTATGGGCGCTGGCTCTCTGGGCTCTATGGGCGCTAGGTCTCTGGGCTCTATGGGCGCTGGCTCTGTGGGCTCTATGGGTTCTAGCTCTCTACGCTGGGGCTCTGGCTCTCTTTGCTTCTTTTCTGGCTCTCCTGGCTGGGGCTCTGGCTCTCCTGGCTGGGGCTCTGGGGCTCTGGCTCTCTACGCTGGGGCACTGGTTCTCTTCGCTAGGGCTCTGGCTGTCCTAGCTGGGGCTCCGGCTCTCCTAGCTGGGACTCTGGCTCTCCTAGCTGGGGCTCTGGCTCTCCTGGCTGGGGCTCCGGCTCTCCTAGCTGGGACTCTGGCTCTCCTAGCTGGGGCTCTGGCTCTCTTCGCTGGGGCTCCGGCTGTCCTAGCTGGGGCTCTGGCTCTCCTGGCTGGGGCTCTTGCTCTCCTAGCTGGGGCTCTGACTCTCCTAGCTGGGACTCTGGCTTTCCTAGCTGGGACTCTCTGGGCTCTATGGGCGCTGGCTCTCTGGGCTCTATGGTCGCTGACTCTCTGGGCTCTATGGGCGCTGGCTCTCTGGACTCTATGGACGCTGGCTCTCTGGGCTCTATGGGCGCTGGCTCTCTGGGCTCTATGGGCGCTGGCTCTCTGGGTTCTATGGGCGCTGGCTCTGTGGGCTCTATGGGCGCTGACTCTCTGGGCTCTATGGACGCTGGCTCTCTGGGCTCTATGGGCGCTGGCTCTCTGGGCTCTATGGACGCTGGCTCTCTGGGTTCTATGGGCGCTGACTCTCTGGGCTCTATGGGCGCTGGCTTTCTGGGTTCTATGTGCGCTGACTCTCTGGGTTCTATGGGCGCTGACTCTCTGGGCTCTATGGGCGCTGACTCTCTGGGCTCTATGGGCGCTGGCTCTCTGGGCTCTATGGGCGCTGGCTCTATGGGCGCTGGCTCTCTGGGCTCTATGGACGCTGGCTCTCTGGGCTCTATGGGCGCTGGCTCTGTGGGCTCTATGGGCCCTGGCTCTCTGGGCTCTATGGGCGCTGGCTCTCTGGGCTCTATGGGCGCTGGCTCTCTGGGCTCTATGGGCGCTGGCTCTATGGGGGCTGGCTCTATGGGCGCTGGCTCTATGGGCGCTGACTCTCTGGGCTCTATGGGCGCTGGCTCTTTGGGCTCTATGGGCGCTGGCTCTGTGGGCTCTATGGGCGCTGGCTCTCTGGGCTCTATGGGCGCTAGGTCTCTGGGCTCTATGGGCGCTGGCTCTGTGGGCTCTATGGGCGCTGACTCTGTGGGCTCTATGTGCGCTGGCTCTATGGGCGCTGACTCTGTGGGCTCTATGGGCGCTGGCTCTCTGGGCTCTATGGGCGCTGGCTCTGTGGGCTCTATGGGTTCTAGCTCTCTACGCTGGGGCTCTGGCTCTATGGGCTCTGGATCTCTACGCTGGGGCTCTGGCTCTCTTTGCTTCTTTTCTGGCTCTCCTGGCTGGGGCTCTGGCTCTCCTAGCTGGGGCTCTGGCTGTCCTAGCTGGTGCTCTGGCTCTCCTGGCTGGGGCTCTGGCTCTCCTGGCTGGGGCTCTGGCTCTCCTGGCTGGGGCTCTGGCTCTCCTGGCTGGGGCTCTGGCTCTCTACGCTGGGGCTCTGGCTCTCCCGGCTGGGGCTCTGGGGCTCTGGCTTTCTACGCTGGGGCACTGGTTCTCTTCGCTAGGGCTCTGGCTGTCCTAGCTGGGGCTCTGGCTCTCCTAGCTGGGACTCTGGCTCTCCTAGCTGGGGCTCTGGCTCTCCTAGCTGGGGCTCCGGCTCTCCTAGCTGGGACTCTGGCTCTCTTCGCTTGGGCTCTGGCTCTCTTCGCTTGGGCTCTGACTGTCCTAGCTTAGGCTCTGGCTCTCCTGGCTGGGGCTCTGGCTCTCCTAGCTGGGGCTCTGGCTCTCCTAGCTGGGGCTCTGGCTCTACTATGCTGGTGCTCTGGGCTCTATGGGCTCTGGCTCTCTACGCTGGGGGTCTGGCTCTCTTTGCTTCTTTTCTGGCTCTCCTAGCTGGGGCTCTGGCTCTCCTAGCTGGGACTCTGGCTCTCTTCGCTGGGACTCTGGCTCTCTTCGCTGGGGCTCTGGCTATCCTAGCTGGGGCTCTGGCTGTCCTAGCTGGGGCTCTGGCTCTCCTAGCTGGGACTCTGGCTCTCCTAGCTGGGACTCTGGCTCTCCTAGCTGGGACTCTGGCTCTCCTAGCTGGGAGTCTGGCTCTCTTCGCTGGGGCTCTAGCTGTCCTAGCTGGGGCTCTGGCTCTTCTATGCTGGGGCTCTGGCTCTCCGAGCTGGGGCTCTGGCTGTCTTCGCCTGGGCTCTGGCTCCCCTGGCTGGGGCTCTGGCTCTCCTGGCTGGGGCTCTGGCTCTCCTGGCTGGGGCTCTGGCTCTCCTGGCTGGGGCTCTGGCTCTCCTGGCTGGGGCTCTGGGGCTCTGGCTCTCTACGCTGGGGCACTGGCTCTCCTGGCTGTGGCTCTGGCTCTCCTAGCTGGGGCTCTGGCTCTCCTAGCTGGGGCTCTGGCTGTCCTAGCTGGGGCTCTGGCTCTTCTATGCTGGGGCTCTGGCTCTTCTATGCTGGGGCTCTGGCTGTCCTAGCTGGGGCTCAGGCTCTTCTATGCTGGGGCTCTGGCTGTCTTCGCTTGGGCTCTGGCTCCCCTGGCTGGGGCTCTGGCTCTCCTGGCTGGGGCTCTGGCTCTCTACGCTGGGGCTCTGGCTCTCTACGCTGGGGCTCTGGCTCTCTACGCTGGGCCTCTGGCTCTTCTAGCTGTGGCTCTGGCTCTCCTGGCTGGGGCTCTGGCTCTCCTGGCTGGGGCTCTGGCTCTTCTAGCTGTGGCTCTGGCTCTCTGGGCTCTATGGAAGCTGGCTCTCTGGGCTCTATGGGCGCTGGCTCTCTGGGCTCTATGGGCGCTGGCTCTGTTGGCTCTATGTACGCTGGCTCTGTTGGCTCTATGGGCGCTGGCTCTGTGTACTCTATGGGCGCTAGCTCTGTTGGCTCTATGTTCACTGGCTCTGTGGGATCTATGGGCGCTGGCTCTGTGGGCTCTATGGGCGCTGGCTCTGTGGGCTCTATGGGCGCTCGCTCTCTGGGCTCTATGGGCGCTGGCTCTCTGGGCTCTATGGGCGCTGGCTCTGTGGGCTCTAAAGGGCGCTGGCTCTCTGGGCTCAATGGGCGCTGGCTCTGTGGGCTCTATGGGCGCTGGCTCTGTGGGCGCTGGCTCTCTGGGCTCAATGGGCGCTGGCTCTGTGGGCTCTTTGGGCGCTGGCTCTCTGGGCTCTATGGGCGCTGGCTCTGTGGGCTCTATGGGCGCTGACTCTGTGGGCTCTATGGGCGCTGGCTCTCTGGGCTCTATGGGCGCTGGCTCTGTGGGCTCTATGGGCGCTGGCTCTGTGGGCTCTATGGGCGCTGACTCTGTGGGCTCTATGGGCGCTGGCTCTGTGGGCTCTATGGGCGCTGGCTCTGTGGGCTCTATGGGCGCTGGCTCTGTGGGCTCTATGGGCGCTGGCTCTCTGGGCTCTATGGGCGCTAGGTCTCTGGGCTCTATGGGCGCTGGCTCTGTGGGCTCTATGGGTTCTAGCTCTCTACGCTGGGGCTCTGGCTCTATGGGCTCTGGCTCTCTACGCTGGGGCTCTGGCTCTCTTTGCTTCTTTTCTGGCTCTCCTGGCTGGGGCTCTGGCTCTCCTGGCTGGGGCTCTGGGGCTCTGGCTCTCTACGCTGGGGCACTGGTTCTCTTCGCTAGGGCTCTGGCTGTCCTAGCTGGGGCTCTGGCTCTCCTAGCTGGGACTCTGGCTCTCCTAGCTGGGGCTCTGGCTCTCCTGGCTGGGGCTCCGGCTCTCCTAGCTGGGACTCTGGCTCTCCTAGCTGGGGCTCTGGCTCTCTTCGCTGGGGCTCCGGCTGTCCTAGCTGGGGCTCTGGCTCTCCTGGCTGGGGCTCTTGCTCTCCTAGCTGGGGCTCTGACTCTCCTAGCTGGGACTCTGGCTTTCCTAGCTGGGACTCTCTGGGCTCTATGGGCGCTGGCTCTCTGGGCTCTATGGACGCTGGCTCTCTGGGTTCTATGGGCGCTGACTCTCTGGGCTCTATGGGCGCTGGCTCTCTGGACTCTATGGACGCTGGCTCTCTGGGCTCTATGGGCGCTGGCTCTCTGGGCTCTATGGGCGCTGGCTCTCTGGGTTCTATGGGCGCTGGCTCTGTGGGCTCTATGGGCGCTGACTCTCTGGGCTCTATGGACGCTGGCTCTCTGGGCTCTATGGGCGCTGGCTCTCTGGGCTCTATGGACGCTGGCTCTCTGGGTTCTATGGGCGCTGACTCTCTGGGCTCTATGGGCGCTGGCTTTCTGGGTTCTATGGGCGCTGACTCTCTGGGTTCTATGGGCGCTGACTCTCTGGGCTCTATGGGCGCTGACTCTCTGGGCTCTATGGGCGCTGGCTCTCTGGGCTCTATGGGCGCTGGCTCTATGGGCGCTGGCTCTCTGGGCTCTATGGACGCTGGCTCTCTGGGCTCTATGGGCGCTGGCTCTGTGGGCTCTATGGGCGCTGGCTCTCTGGGCTCTATGGGCGCTGGCTCTCTGGGCCCTATGGGCGCTGGCTCTCTGGGCTCTATGGGCGCTGGCTCTCTGGGCTCTATGGGCGCTGGCTCTATGGGGGCTGGCTCTATGGGCGCTGGCTCTATGGGCGCTGACTCTCTGGGCTCTATGGGCGCTGGCTCTGTGGGCTCTATGGGCGCTGGCTCTCTGGGCTCTATGGGCGCTAGGTCTCTGGGCTCTATGGGCGCTGGCTCTGTGGGCTCTGTGGGCTCTATGGGCGCTGACTCTGTGGGCTCTATGTGCGCTGGCTCTATGGGCGCTGACTCTGTGGGCTCTATGGGCGCTGGCTCTCTGGGCTCTATGGGCGCTGGCTCTGTGGGCTCTATGGGCGCTGGCTCTCTGGGCTCTACAGGCGCTAGGTTTCTGGGCTCCATGGGCGCTGGCTCTGTGGGCTCTATGGGTTCTAGCTCTCTACGCTGGGGCTCTGGCTCTATGGGCTCTGGCTCTCTACGCTGGGGCTCTGGCTCTCTTTGCTTCTTTTCTGGCTCTCCTGGCTGGGGCTCTGGCTCTCCTAGCTGGGGCTCTGGCTGTCCTAGCTGGGGCTCTGGCTCTCCTGGCTGGGGCTCTGGCTCTCCTGGCTGGGGCTCTGGCTCTCCTGGCTGGGGCTCTGGCTCTCCTGGCTGGGGCTCTGGCTCTCTACGCTGGGGCTCTGGCTCTCCCGGCTGGGGCTCTGGGGCTCTGGCTCTCTACGCTGGGGCACTGGTTCTCTTCGCTAGGGCTCTGGCTGTCCTAGCTGGGGCTCTGGCTCTCCTAGCTGGGACTCTGGCTCTCCTAGCTGGGGCTCCGGCTCTCCTAGCTGGGACTCTGGCTCTCCGAGCTGGGGCTCTGGCTCTCTTAGCTTGGGCTCTGACTGTCCTAGCTTAGGCTCTGGCTCTCCTGGCTGGGGCTCTGGCTCTCCTGGCTGGGGCTCTGGCTCTCCTGGCTGGGGCTCTGGCTCTCCTGGCTGGGGCTCTGGCTCTCCTGGCTGGGGCTCTGGGGCTCTGGCTCTCTACGCTGGGGCACTGGCTCTCCTGGCTGTGGCTCTGGCTCTCCTAGCTTGGGCTCTGGCTCTCCTAGCTGGGGCTCTGGCTCTTCTATGCTGGGGCTCTGGCTCTTCTATGCTGGGGCTCTGGCTGTCCTAGCTGGGGCTCAGGCTCTTCTATGCTGGGGCTCTGGCTGTCTTCGCTTGGGCTCTGGCTCCCCTGGCAGGGGCTCTGGCTCTCCTGGCTGGGGCTCTGGCTCTCCTGGCTGGGGCTCTGGCTCTCTACGCTGGGGCTCTGGCTCTCTACGCTGGGGCTCTGGCTCTCTACGCTGGGGCTCTGGCTCTTCTAGCTGTGGCTCTGGCTCTCCTGGCTGGGGCTCTGGCTCTCCTGGCTGGGGCTCTGGCTCTCCTGGCTGGGGCTCTGGCTCTCCTGGCTGGGGCTCTGGCTCTCCTGGCTGGGGCTCTGGCTCTCCTGGCTGGGGCTCTGGCTCTTCTAGCTGTGGCTCTGGCTCTCTGGACTCTATGGGCTCTGGCTCTCTGGGCTCTATGGGCGCTGGCTCTCTGGGCTCTATGGGCGCTGGCTCTGTTGGCTCTATGTGCGCTGGCTCTGTTGGCTCTATGGGCGCTGGCTCTGTGTACTCTATGGGCGCTAGCTCTGTTAGCTCTTTGTGCACTGGCTCTGTGGGATCTATGGGCGCTGGCTCTGTGGGCTCTATGGGCGCTGGCTCTGTGGGCTCTATGGGCGCTCGCTCTCTGGGCTCTATGGGCGCTGGCTCTCTGGGCTCTATGGGCGCTGGCTCTGTGGGCTCTAAAGGGCGCTGGCTCTCTGGGCTCAATGGGCGCTGGCTCTGTGGGCTCTATGGGCGCTGGCTCTGTGGGCTCTATGGGCGCTGGCTCTGTGGGCTCTATGGGCGCTGGCTCTCTGGGCTCTATGGGCGCTGGCTCTCTGGGCTCTATGGGCGCTGGCTCTGTGGGCTCTATGGGCGCTGACTCTGTGGGCTCTATGGGCGCTGGCTCTCTGGGCTCTATGGGCGCTGGCTCTGTGGGCTCTATGGGCGCTGGCTCTGTGGGCTCTATGGGCGCTGACTCTGTGGGCTCTATGGGCGCTGGCTCTCTGGGCTCTATGGGCGCTGGCTCTGTGGGCTCTATGGGCGCTGGCTCTCTGGGCTCTATGGGCGCTAGGTCTCTGGGCTCTATGGGCGCTGGCTCTGTGGGGTCTATGGGTTCTAGCTCTCTACGCTGGGGCTCTGGCTCTATGGGCTCTGGCTCTCTACGCTGGGGCTCTGGCTCTCTTTGCTTCTTTTCTGGCTCTCCTGGCTGGGGCTCTGGCTCTCCTGGCTGGGGCTCTGGGGCTCTGGCTCTCTACGCTGGGGCACTGGTTCTCTTCGCTAGGGCTCTGGCTGTCCTAGCTGGGGCTCTGGCTCTCCTAGCTGGGACTCTGGCTCTCCTAGCTGGGGCTCTGGCTCTCCTGGCTGGGGCTCCGGCTCTCCTAGCTGGGACTCTGGCTCTCCTAGCTGGGGCTCTGGCTCTCTTCGCTGGGGCTCCGGCTGTCCTAGCTGGGGCTCTGGCTCTCCTGGCTGGGGCTCCGGCTGTCCTAGCTGGGGCTCTGGCTCTCCTGGCTGGGGCTCTTGCTCTCCTAGCTGGGACTCTGGCTTTCCTAGCTGGTACTCTGGCTCTCTTCGCTGGGGCTCTGGCTGTCCTAGCTGGGGCTCTGGCTCTTCTATGCTGGGGCTCTGGGCTCTATGGGCTCTGGCTCTTCTAGCTGTGGTTCTGGCTCTCCTAGCTGACGCTCTGGCTCTCCTACCTGGGACTCTGGCTCTCTTCGCTGGGGCTCTGGCTGTCCTAGCTGGGGCTCTGGCTCTTCTATGCTGGGGCTCTAGCTATTCTATGCTGGGGCTCTGGCTGTCCTAGCTGGGGCTCAGGCTCTTCTATGCTGGGGCTCTGGCTGTCTTCGCTTGGGCTCTGGCTCTCCTGGCTGTGGCTCTGGCTCTCCTGGCTGGGGCTCTGGCTCTCCTGGCTGGGGCTCTGGCTCTTCTAGCTGTGGCTCTGGCTCTCTGGGCTCTATGGGCGCTGGCTCTCCTGGCTGGGGCTCTGGCTCTTCTAGCTGTGGCTCTGGCTCTCTGGGCTGTATGGGCGCTGGCTCTCTGGGCTCTATGGGCGCTGGCTCTCTGGGCTCATTGGGCGCTGGCTCTGTGGGCTCTATGTGCGCTGGCTCTGTGGAATCTATGGGCGCTGGCTCTGTGGGCTCTATGGGCGCTGGCTCTGTGGGCTCTATGGGCGCTCGCTCTGTGGGCTCTATGGGCGCTGACTCTGTGGGCTCTATGGGCGCTGGCTCTCTGGGCTCTATGGGCGCTGGCTCTCTGGGCTCTATGGGCGCTAGGTCTCTGGGCTCTATGGGCGCTGGCTCTGTGGGCTCTATGGGTTCTAGCTCTCTACGCTGGGGCTCTGGCTCTACTAGCTGTCGCTCTGGCTCTCCTGGCTGGGGCTCTGGCTCTTCTAGCTGGGACTCTGGCTCTCCTAGCTGGGACTCTGGCTCTACTAGCTGGGACTCTGGCTCTCCTAGCTGGGGCTCTGGCTCTCCTATGCTGGGGCTCTGGCTCTCCGAGCTGGGGCTCTGGCTCTCCTGGCTGGGGCTCTGGCTCTCCTGGCTGGGGCTCTGGCTCTCCTGGCTGGGGCTCTGGCTCTTCTATGCTGGGGCTCTGGCTCTTCTATGCTGGGGCTCTGGCTCTCCGAGCTGGGGCTCTGGCTCTCCGAGCTGGGGCTCTGGCTCTCTGAGCTGGGGTTCTGGCTCTTCTGGCTGGGGCTCTGGCTCTTCTGGCTGGGGCACTGGCTCTCTACGCTGGGGCACTGGCTCTCTACGCTGGGGCTCTGGCTCTCCTAGCTGGGGCTCTGGCTCTCCTAGCTGGGGCTCTGGCTCTCCTAGCTTGGGCTCTTGCTCTCCTAGCTGGGGCTCTGGCTCTCCTAGCTGGGTTTCTGGCTCTCCTAGCTGGGGCTCTGGCTCTCCTTGCTGGGCTTCTGGCTCTCCTGGCTTGGGCTCTGGCTCTCCTGGCTGGGGCTCTGGCTCTCCTAGCCTGGGATCTGGCTCTCCTAGCCTGGGCTCTGGCTCTCCTAGCTGGGGCTCCGGCTCTCTACGCTGGGGCGCTCGCTCTCTACGCTGGGGCACTGGCTCTCCTGGCTGGGGCTCTTGCTCTCTTCGCCCGGGCTCTGGCTGTCCTAGCTGGGGCTCTGGCTCTCCTGGCTGGGGCTCTGGCTCTTCTATACTGGGGCTCTGGCTGTCTTCGCCTGGGCTCTGGCTCTCCTGGCTTGGGCTCTGGCTCTCCTGGCTGGGGCTCTGGCTGTCCTGGCTGGAGCTCTGGCTCTCCTGGCTGGGGCTCTTGCTCTCCTGGCTGGGGCTCTGGCTCTTCTATACTGGGGCTCTGGCTCTCCTGGCTGGGGCTCTGGCTCTCCTGGCTGGGGCTCTGGCTCTCTTCACTGGGGCTCTGGCTCTCCTAGCTGGGGCTCTGGCTCTCTACGCTGGGGCTCTGGCTCTCCTGGCTGGGGCTCTGGCTGTCTTCACCTGGACTCTGGCTCTCCTGGCTGGGGCTCTGGCTCTCTTGGCTGGGGCTCTGGCTCTCCTGGCTGGGGCTCTGGCTCTTCTATACTGGGGCTCTGGCTGTCCTGGCTGGGGCTCTGGCTCTCCTGGCTGGGGCTCTGGCTCTCTTCACTGGGGCTCTGGCTCTCCTAGCTGGGGCTGTGGCTCTCCTGGCTGGGGCTCTGGCTCTCCTGGCTGGGGCTCTATTTCTTCTAGGCTGGGGCTCTGGCTCTCCTGGCTGGGGCCTTGGCTCTCCTAGCTGGGGCTCTGGCTCTCCTAGCTGGGGCTCTGGCTCTCCTGGCTGGGGCTCTGGCTCTTCTAGGCTGGGGCTCTGGCTCTCTACGCTGGGGCTCTGGCTCTCTACGCTGGGGCTCTGGCTCTCTACGCTGGGGCTCTGGCTCTCCTAGCTGGGGCTCTGGCTCTCCTAGCTGGGGCTCTGGCTCTCCTAGCTGGGGCTCTTGCTCTCCTAGCTGGGGCTCTGGCTCTCCTAGCTGGGTTTCTGGCTCTCCTAGCTGGTGCTCTGGCTCTCCTTGCTGGGCTTCTGGCTCTCCTGGCTGGGGCTCTGGCTCTCCTAGCTGGGGATCTGGCTCTCCTAGCCTGGGCTCTGGCTCTCCTAGCTGGGGCTCCGGCTCTCTACGCTGGGGCTCCGGCTCTCTACGCTGGGGCTCCGGCTCTCTACGCTGGGGCGCTCGCTCTCTACGCTGGGGCACTGGCTCTCCTGGCTGGGGCACTGGCTCTCCTGGCTGGGGCACTGGCTCTTCTAGCTGTGGCTCTGGCTCTGAGGACTCTATGGGCGCTGACTCTTTGGGCTCTGGCTCTCTTTGCTTCTTTTATGGCTCTCCTGGCTGGGGCTATGGCTCTCTTTACTGGGGCTCTGGCTCTCCTAGCTGGGGCTATGGCTCTCTTCGCTGGGGCTCCGGCTCTCCTAGCTGTGGCTCTGGCTCTCTTCGCTGGGGCTCTGGCTGTCCTAGCTGTGGCTCTGGCTCTCCTAGCTAGGGCTCTGGCTGTCCTAGCTGGGGCTCTGGCTCTCCTAGCTGGGGCTCTGGCTCTCCTAGCTGGGGCTCTGGCTCTCTTCGCTGGGGCTCTGGCTCTCCTAGCTGGGGCTCTGGCTCTCCTGGCTGGGGCTCTGGCTCTCCTAGCTGGGGCTCTGGCTCTCTTCGCTGGGGCTCTGGCTCTCCTAGCTGGGGCTCTGGCTCTCTTCGCTGGGGCTCTGGCTGTCCTAGCTGGGGCTCTGACTCTCCTGGCTGGGGCTCTGGCTCTCCTGGCTGGGGCTCTGGCTCTCCTGGCTGGGGCTCTGGCTCTCCTGGATGGGGCTCTGGCTCTCCTGGATGGGGCTCTGGCTGTCCTAGCTGGGGCTCTGGCTGTCCTAGGTGGGGCTCTGGCTCTCCTGGCTGGGGCTCTGGCTCTTCTATACTGGGGCTCTGGCTGTCTTCGCCTGGGCTCTGGCTCTCCTGGCTTGGGCTCTGGCTCTCCTGGCTGGGGCTCTGGCTGTCCTGGCTGGAGCTCTGGCTCTCCTGGCTGGGGCTCTTGCTCTTCTATACTGGGGCTCTGGCTGTCCTGGCTGGGTCTCTGGCTCTCCTGGCTGGGGCTCTGGCTCTCTTCACTGGGGCTCTGGCTCTCCTAGCTGGGGCTCTGGCTCTCCTGGCTGGGGCTCTGGCTGTCTTCACCTGGGCTCTGGCTCTCCTGGCTGGGGCTCTGGCTCTCCTGGCTGGGGCTCTGGCTCTCCTGGCTGGGGCTCTGGCTCTCCTGGCTGGGGCTCTGGCTCTCCTGGCTGGGGCTCTGGCTCTCCTGGCTGGGTCTCTGGCTCTCCTGGCTGGGGCTCTGGCTCTCTTCACTGGGGCTCTGGCTCTCCTAGCTGGGGCTCTGGCTCTTCTATACTGGGGCTCTGGCTGTCCTGGCTGGGGCTCTGGCTCTCCTGGCTGGGGCTCTGGCTCTTCTATACTGGGGCTCTGGCTGTCCTGGCTGGGGCTCTGGCTCTCCTGGCTGGGGCTCTGGCTCTCCTGGCTGGGGCTCTATTTCTTCTAGGCTGGGGCTCTGGCTCTCCTGGCTGGGGCCTTGGCTCTCCTAGCTGGGGCTCTGGCTCTCCTAGCTGGGGCTCTGGCTCTTCTAGGCTGGGGCTCTGGCTCTCCTAGCTGGGGCTCTGGCTCTCTACGCTGGGGCTCTGGCTCTACTAGCTGTCGCTCTGGCTCTCCTGGCTGGGGCTCTGGCTCTTCTAGGCTGGGGCTCTGGCTCTCCTAGCTGGGGCCTTGGCTCTCCTAGCTGGGACTGGCTCTCTTCACTGGGGCTCTGGCTTTCCTAGCTGGGGCTCTGTCTCTTCTAGGCTGGGGCTCTGGCTCTCCTAGCTGGGGCTCTGGCTCTCTTTGCTTCTTTTCTGGCTCTCCTGGCTGGGGTCTCTGGCTCTCCTAGCTGGGGCTCTGGCTCTGTACGCTGGGGCTCTGGCTGTCTTCGACTGGGTTCTGGCTCTCTAGCCTGGGGCTCTGGCTCTCTTCACTTTGGCTCTGGCTCTCCTAGCCGGGGCTCTGGCTCTCTACGCTGGGGCTCTGGCTCTCTTTGCTTCGTTTCTGGCTCTCCTGGCTGGGGTCTCTGGCTCTCCTAGCTGGGGCTCTGGCTCTCTACGTTGGGGCTCTGGCTCTCCTAGCTGGGGCTCTGGCTCTTCTATACTGGGGCTCTGGCTCTCTTCACTGGGGCTCTGGATCTCCTAGCTGTGGCTCTGGCTCTCTACGTTGGGGCTCTGGCTCTCCTAGCTGGGGCTCTGGCTCTCCTGGTTGGGGCTCTGGCTCTCCTGGCTGCGGCTCTGGCTCTCCTGGCTGGGGCTCTGGCTCTCCTGGCTGGGGCTCTGGCTCTCCTGGCTGGGGCTCTGGCTCTCCTGGCTGGGGCTCCGGCTCTCCTGGCTGGGGCTCTGGCTCTCTACGCTGGGGCTCTGGCTCTCTACGCTGGGGCTCTGGCTCTCTACGCTGGGGCTCTGGCTCTCCTGGCTGGGGCTCTGTCTCTTCTAGGCTGGGACTCTGACTCTCTACGCTGGGGCTCTGGCTCTCTACGCTGGGGCTCTGGCTCTCCTGGCTGGGGCTCTGGCTCTCCTGGCTGGGGCTCTGGCTCTCCTAGCTGGGGCTCTGGCTCTCCTAGCTGGGACTGGCTCTCTTCACTGGGGCTCTGGCTTTTCTAGCTGGGGCTCTGGCTGTCTTCGACTGGGTTCTGGCTCTCGTAGCTGGGGCTCTAGCTTTCCTGGCTGGGGCTCTGGCTCTCCTAGCTGGGGCTCTGGCTCTCCTAGCTGGGGCTCTGGCTCTCCTAGCTGGGGCTCTGGCTCTCCTAGCTGGGGCTCTGGCTCTCCTAGACGGGGCTCTGGCTCTCCTATCCGGGGCTTTGGCTCTCCTAGCCGGGGCTCTGGCTCTCCTAGCCGGGGCTCTGGCTCTCCTAGCCGGGACTCTTGCTTTCCTAGCTGGGGCTCTGTCTCTTCTAGGTTGGGGCTCTGGCTGTCTTCGACTGAGTTCTGGCTCTCCTAGCTGGGGCTCTAGCTCTCCTGGCTGGGGCTCTGGCTCTCTTCACTTGGGCTCTGGCTCTCCTAGCCGGTGCTCTGGCTCTCCTAGCTTGGGCTCTGGCTCCCCTAGCTTGGGCTCTGCCTCTCCTAGCTTGGGCTCTGGCTCTCTTCGCTGGGGCTCTGGCTCTCCTAGCTGGGGCTCTGGCTCTCCTAGCTTGGGCTTTGGCTCTCTTCGCTGGGGCTCTGGCTGTCCTAGCTGGGGCTCTGTCTCTCTTCGCTGGGGCTCTGGCTCTCTTCGCTGGGGCTCTGGCTCTCCTAGCTGGGGCTCTGGCTCTTCTAAAATGGGGCTCTGGCTCTCCTAGCTGGGGCTCTGGCTGTCTTCGCCTGGGATCTGGCTCTCCTAGCTGGGGCTCTAGCTCTCTACGCTGGGGCTCTGGCTCTCTTCACTTGGGCTCTGGCTCTCCTACCTGGGGCTCTGGCTCTCCTAGCCGGGGCTCTGGCTCTCCTAACTGGGGCTCTGGCTCTCCTAGCTTGGGCTCTGGCTCTCCTAGCTTGGGCTCTAGCTCTCTTAGCTGGGGCTCTAGTTCTGTTCTCCTGGGCACTGGCTCTCTTCGCTGGGGCTCTGGCTTTCTTCGCTGGGGCTCTGGCTCTCTTCGCCGGGGCTCTGGCTCTCCTAGCCGGGGCTCTGGCTCTCCTAGCTTGGGCTCTAGCTCTCTACGCTGGGGCTCTGGCTCTCCTAGCTGGGGCTCTGGCTCTCCTAGCCGGGGCTCTGGCTTTCTTCGCCTGGGCTCTGGCTCTCCTAGCTGGGAATCTGGCTCTTCTAAAATGGGGCTCTGGCTCTCCTAGCTGGGGCTCTGGCTCTCTTCACTTGGGCTCTGGCTCTCCTAGCCGGTGCTCTGGCTCTCCTAGCTTGGGCTCTGGCTCCCCTAGCTTGGGCTCTGCCTCTCCTAGCTTGGGCTCTGGCTCTCTTCGCTGGGGCTCTGGCTCTCCTAGCTGGGGCTCTGGCTCTCCTAGCTTGGGCTTTGGCTCTCTTCGCTGGGGCTCTGGCTGTCCTAGCTGGGGCTCTGGCTCTCTTCGCTGGGGCTCTGGCTCTCTTCGCTGGGGCTCTGGCTCTCCTAGCTGGGGCTCTGGCTCTTCTAAAATGGGGCTCTGGCTCTCCTAGCTGGGGCTCTGGCTGTCTTCGCCTGGGATCTGGCTCTCCTAGCTTGGGCTCTAGCTCTCTACGCTGGGGCTCTGGCTCTCTTCACTTGGGCTCTGGCTCTCCTACCTGGGGCTCTGGCTTTCTTCGCTGGGGCTCTGGCTCTCTTCGCCGGGGCTCTGGCTCTCCTAGCCGGGGCTCTGGCTCTCCTAGCTTGGGCTCTGGCTCTCCTAGCTTGGGCTCTAGCTCTCTACGCTGGGGCTCTGGCTCTCCTAGCTGGGGCTCTGGCTCTCCTAGCCGGGGCTCTGGCTTTCTTCGCCTGGGCTCTGGCTCTCCTAGCTGGGAATCTGGCTCTTCTAAAATGGGGCTCTGGCTCTCCTAGCTGGGGCTCTGGCTTTCTTCGCCTGGGCTCTGGCTCTCCTAGCTGGGGCTCTGGCTCTCTTCACTTGGGCTCTGGCTCTCCTAGCTGGGGCTCTGGCTCTCCTAGCCGGGGCTCTGGCTCTCCTAGCCGGGGCTCTGGCTCTCCTAGCTTGGGCTCTGGCTCTCCTAGCTTGGGCTCTGGCTCTCCTAGCTGGGGCTCTGGCTCTCCTAGCTGGGGCTCTGGCTCTCCTAGCTGGGGCTCTGGCTCTCCTAGCTTGGGCTCTGGCTCTCCTAGCTTGGGCTCTGGCTCTCTACGCTGGGGCTCTGGCTCTCTTCACTTGGGCTCTGGCTCTCCTAGCTGGGGCTCTGGCTCTCCTAGCCGGGGCTCTGGCTCTCCTAGCCGGGGCTCTGGCTCTCCTAGCTGGGGCTCTTGTTTTCCTAGCTGGGGCTCTGTCTCTTCTAGGTTGGGGCTCTGGCTGTCTTCGACTGAGTTCTGGCTCTCCTAGCTGGGGCTCTGGCTCTCTTCGCTGGGGCTCTGGCTCTCTTCACTTGGGCTCTGGCTCTCCTAGTTGGGGCTCTGGCTCTCCTAGCCGGGGCTCTGGCTCTCCTAGCCGGGGCTCTGGCTCTTCTAGAATGGGGCTCTGGCTCTCCTAGCTGGGGCTCTGGCTGTCTTCGCCTTGGCTCTGGCTCTCCTAGCTGGGGCTCTAGTTCTTTTCTCCTGGGCACTGGCTCTCTTCGCTGGGGCTCTGGCTCTCTTCGCTGGGGCTCTGGCTCTCTTCGCTGGGGCTCTGGCTCTCCTAGCCGGGGCTCTGGCTCTCCTAGCTGGGGCTCTTGTTTTCCTAGCTGGGGCTCTGTCTCTTCTAGGTTGGGGCTCTGGCTCTACTAAAATGGGGCTCTGGCTCTCCTAGCTGGGGCTCTGGCTGTCTTCGCCTGGGGCTCTGGCTCTCTTCGCTGGGGCTCTGGCTCTCTTCGCTGGGGCTCTGGCTCTCCTAGCTGGGGCTCTGGTTCTCTTCGCTGGGGCTCTGGCTCTCCTAGCCGGGGCTCTGGCTCTCCTAGCCGGGGCTCTGGCTCTCCTAGCCGGGGCTCTGGCTCTCCTAGCTGGGGCTCTGGCTCTTCTAAAATGGGGCTCTGGCTCTCCTAGCTGGGGCTCTGGCTGTCTTCGCTTGGGGCTCTGGCTCTCTTCGCTGGGGCTCTGGCTCTCTTCGCTGGGGCTCTGGCTCTCTTCGCTGGGGCTCTGGCTCTCCTAGCTGGGGCTCTGGTTCTCTTCGCTGGGGCTCTGGCTCTCCTAGCTGGGGCTTTGGCTCTTCTAGCTGGAACTGGTTCTCTTCACTGGGGCTCTGGCTTTCCTAGCTGGGGCTCTGTCTCTTCTAGGCTGGGGCTCTGGCTGTCTTCGACTGGGTTCTTGCTCTCCTAGCTGGGGCTCTAGCTCTCCTGGCTGGGGCTCTGGCTCTCTTCACTTGGGCTCTGGCTCTCCTAGTTGGGGCTCTGGCTCTCCTAGCTGGGGCTCTGGGTCTCCTAGCTGGGGCTCTGGGTCTCCTAGCTGGGGCTCTGGGTCTCCTAGATGGGGCTCTGGCTCTCCTAGCTGGGGCTCTGGCTCTCCTAGCTGGGGCTCTGGCTCTTCTAAAATGGGGCTCTGGCTCTCCTAGCTGGGGCTCTGGCTGTCTTCGCCTGGGATCTGGCTCTCCTAGCTGGGGCTCTGGCTCTCTTCGCTGGGGCTCTGGCTCTCTTCGCTGGGGCTCTGGCTCTCCTAGCTGGGGCTCTGGTTCTTTTCGCCGGGGCTCTGGCTCTCTTCGCTGGGGCTCTGGCTCTCTTCGCTGGGGCTCTGGCTCTCTTCGCTGGGGCTCTGGCTCTCCTGGCTGGGGCTCTGGCTCTTCTAGGCTGGGGCTCTGGCTCTTCTAGGCTGGGGCTCTGGCTCTCTTCACTTTGGCTCTGGCTCTCCTAGCTGGGGCTTTGGCTCTTCTAGCTGGAACTGGTTCTCTTCACTGGGGCTCTGGCTTTCCTAGCTGGGGCTCTGTCTCTTCTAGGCTGGGGCTCTGGCTGTCTTCGACTGGGTTCTTGCTCTCCTAGCTGGGGCTCTAGCTCTCCTGGCTGGGGCTCTGGCTCTCTTCACTTGGGCTCTGGCTCTCCTAGCCGGGGCTCTGGCTCTCCTAGCCGGGGCTCTGGCTCTCCTAGCTGGGGCTCTGGCTCTCCTAGCTGGGGCTCTGGCTCTCCTAGCTGGGGCTCTGGCTCTCCTAGCTTGGGCTCTGGCTCTCCTAGCTGGGGCTCTAGCTCTCTACGCTGGGGCTCTGGCTCTCTTCACTTGGGCTCTGGCTCTCCTAGTTGGGGCTCTGGCTCTCCTAGCTTGGGCTCTGGGTCTCCTAGCTGGGGCTCTGGGTCTCCTAGCTGGGGCTCTGGCTCTCCTAGCTGGGGCTCTGGCTCTCCTAGCTGGGGCTCTGGCTCTCCTAGCTGGGGCTCTGGCTGTCTTCGCCTGGGGCTCTGGTTCTCCTAGCTTGGGCTCTGGCTCTCCTAGATGGGGCTCTGGCTCTCCAAGCTGGGGCTCTGGCTCTCCTAGCTGGGGCTCTGGCTCTTCTAGAATGGGGCTCTGGCTCTCCTAGCTGGGGCTCTGTCGTCTTCGCCTGGGCTCTGGCTCTCCTAGCTGGGGCTCTGGTTCTTTTCGCCTGGGCTCTGGCTCTCTTCGCTGGGGCTCTGGCTCTCTTCGCTGGGGCTCTGGCTCTCTTCGCTGGGGCTCTGGCTCTCTTCGCTGGGGCTCTGGCTCTCTTCGCTGGGGCTTTGACTCTCTTCACTGGGATGCTGGAGAATTGAGGGAGGAAGAGTACAGCGTGGCTACTTTTTCCGGCTGCATTCCGAAAATTTCCAGCACCGCAGCACACTGTATACTCCTCACCTCATCCCAGACGTGAGAAATTGCTTATTTAAAAAAAAATCCAGGAGTCCATTAGTCACCTGAAATTTCTCCCAAGAGCTTCTGTCCCGTGCCGAGCAGCTCCAGATTTTAGCGCCAGCTCCCAGAACACCTCGAAGTCCGCGGCCTCCATGTTTGGTGAGATCCTTCTATCAGTAATGGGGGAGGCGGACTTTAGAGGTGTAAAAACAAACTTGGTTTATTTACAAAAAATGGAAGAAAACATGAGTATAACTGACAAAAACAAAAGACTTGACAAGACATGAAAAACACTTAACTTGGATTGGATTGACGTGGCGTGGCGTAAAAGGTGAAAGGATCTTACCATGAATGTGAGAAACCAGAGAGACTAAATACTGAGGGAACTGAAGAAAGACTGGATGCAGCTGAGAAAAATTGACAGGTGAAGTGAATGAACTAATGACCTTAACATGGGGACTGAGGAACCAGAAACTGTGGGGAAAATGGCAAAACTAACTACAGCTGATGGGTACCGACAGGCCAAGCGTAACGCGCCCTCGTGGTTGCATAGGTTAAAGCTCGGCTTGGGAGGAGTTCGGTGAGGCCATGGAGAACGACTTCTGGACGGCCTCGAAGAGATTCTGGTCCACCATCCGGTGGCTCACAAGCGGTGCACCGTCAAAACCGTGTATGGTGAGGGCGGGGCTCTGCTGACCTCATCTAGGGACGTCGTGAGTCGGTGTGGGGAATACTTCGAGGGCCTCCTCAATCCTACCGACACGCCTTCCGATGAGGAAGCAGAGCTGGGGAGCTCGGACATGGGGCCTCCCATTTCTGGGGCTGAGGTTGCCGAGGTGGTCAAAAAGCTCCTCGGTGGCAAGGCCCCGGGGGTGGATGAGGTCCGTCCTGAGTCCCTCAAGGCTCTGGATGTTGTGGGGCTGTCTTGGTTGACACGCCTCTGCAGCATCACGTGGACATCGGGGGCAGTGCCTCTGGACTGGCAGATCGGGGTGGTGGTCCCCCTCTTTAAAAGGGGGACCGGAGGGTGTGTTCCAACTATAGGGGAATCACACTCCTCAGCCTCCCTGGTAAGGTCTATTCGGGGAGGATCTGCGTCTGGTCTAACAGAGCACACATCACCCCTCTGTTCATTGAGCTCCACTGGCTACCCTCAGCCGCCCGCATCAGATTCAACTCCCTGATGTTAGCCTACAGAGTCCTGAATGGAACAGCTCCCATCTACCTGAATGCTCTCGCAAAGGCTTTCGTCACGACTCGGTCACTCCGGTTGTCAAAGAATTGTCATCTAGCAGTGCCTACACCACGCTGAAGACAATCCAGACTCGTCTCATGTCTCATTCAACGATGGTGGAATGACCTACCGAGCGCTACCAGAACAGATAGAACCTGAATATCATCAAGAACCTCTTGCAGACCCAGCTCTTCAGAGAGCATCTCCTATCCTGCACTGACCCTGTATTTCCCTCTATGCCTGAACTCTATCTCTGCACTGTTCCCTCTGACAGAGCCTGACTGTTGGTTTCCTTCTACATAGCTTATTGTTAGCTTTGATGTTAGCTGTAATGTAATATCCTCCTCTGTGAGTCGCTTTGGATAAAAGCGTCTGCTAAATGCAGAAACATAAACATAATTGAAGGCTCGTTAAAGTCTTCCTATGTTTTGGATCTGGCTGCTTGAAGCATTCTCTCATCTGTGTGCTCTTTCACCACCTTCCATTATCTACAGAGAAGATGTAGTTCTTCTTCGGTCATGTTGCCTAAAATAAACAAACCAGACTCAGGCTGTGTTTGAAACCGCCTACTACATACTGCATACTACATACTACATACCGCATACTACATACTACATACTTCCATACTAAATACTACATACTTTCAAACGGCATACTCATCGATCAGGCAGTATGCAGAGCGTTTACCCACAATGCATTTCGCTCCTGCCCGAGCCGATTTCCCTTAAGCTCTAAACTCTGTAAACTTTAGCAACATTTGAAACATTTTCAGGTGAAAAAGTAGTCGTTAAGATCCCCAACGTGTTGAAAACCTGACAAAATACCGGCTGTTTACAATTTTGTTCCCACGAATTCGGCGCTACTAAAGCTAGCCGCAGTGAGCAACGCACTTCCGGTTATTTTCACAAAATAAAATACCCGTTGCCTTTTATCATAGGGAAAGCCGTTACCATACAATTGGTGCTTTTGTTTTGAAAACAGGAAGTGAACCTACCCTCGTTGTAGCTAGCTTGAAACTGCCGTTTTGACAGGAAATGACGATCGGCGACGTCACGTTACGTTGCATCTTGGGTAGTTTGAGTATGAGTAGTAACCTCATGATGCATACCCAACATTTAGGAGAATCTAGTATGCATCCAGGAACTTAAAAAAGTTAAAGTTAGTATGAGTAGTGGGAGAAGTAGGCGGTTTCGAACACCTACTAAGTCCAGACCTGCTGCTCTGGGAGTAAACCATGGTTTCCAACAACAAACTGGCGTCAGAGAAGGTATAAAACTGTCCTCATGCTGCAGCAGTAAGAAGAAACTCCAACACTCTGCACTGTGAAGGTGAGCTCTGAGAAATCTGTCAATGCCAGTAAACAACAGGAGAAATGTCTTGTTCTTTAAAAAGTTTTTCAGATGAAAAATCAGATGATTAAGAAGCAAAGTGTGATTATTTTCCCATTTTTTTTGTCTCCAAGTCGGAGAGACATGTTGAATTCAACATTCTCACCTTTTTCATACTTCATTCTTGGAGCTTATATGGATGTTGGAAGATTGAAATACTTGTACTTTGTAATAACTGCAGTACTGTACATTACGATTATTGTTGCCAACGCGTGGCTCATCGTGGTTATCGGTGTGAACAGGAGCTTACATGAACCCATGTACATGTTCCTGTGCAGCCTGTTTGTAAATGAGCTGTATGGTAGTTCAGGGCTGTTTCCATTCCTGCTGATTCAGATCCTCTCTGACGTTCACACTGTTTCTGCTCCTCTCTGCTTCCTGCAGATCTTCTGTTTGTATTCTTATGTGAAAGTAGAATTTTGTAATTTAGCCGTCATGTCGTATGACAGATATGTTGCCATCTGTCACCCTCTGCAGTACCACACGATAATGACACATCACAAGGTGCTTCTGCTCATCGTTCTGCTCTGGTTGTACTCTTCTGTGTCCTTTCTAATTGCTTTAATGTTGAACATCCGTCTGAGACTGTGTGGAAACGTGTTGAACAGCACCTTCTGTCGTAACTACCCTGTGGTTAAGTTGGCGTGTTCAGACACCAAAGTGAACAACATTTATGGGCTTTTTGGCACCATGCTCACTGTGGTGGTCCCTCTGCTTCCCATCCTTTTTTCTTACACAAAGATCCTGAGAGTTTGCTCTTCTGGTTCCAGACAGACGAGACAGAAAGCCGCCAGCACCTGCACGCCACATCTGGTTTCGCTGCTTAACTTTTCCTTCAGCTGCTTGTTTGAAATACTCCAGAGTAGGTTTGATATGAGCAACGTGCCCAGCCTGCTGCAGATCCTGATGTCTTTATATTTTGTGATCCTTCAGCCTCTTCTGAATCCTCTCATGTACGGAATGCAAACATCCAAAATCAGAAATTTATGTAAAGATGTATTTTATAGGAAGAACCTGACGGATCACACCGAGCCCACGTAAAGCAAAATGTCACTAAACTTTGTAGTTGTATTACTTTAACCCTTTGTGTGGTCTTAACATTGTGTTTACTCCCCTTTGTTCTACGGGTCAAAAATGCCCCGCCCTACCAAAGCCCCAAAATAAAGCAATTTAATTGAATTTTAAATCCAGAATCTATTTTGTATGATGAAACCACCTGTTATTTATCTATTCAACTCATTTTTTATCATGTATTTTTTATTTCACAATACAAAAAGACAATCACCAGTTTTCAGGATTACACTTTTTTTTAAATGTTTTTTTTTACTACAAACCAACTGTCTCCCACCCCGATTTCTTGATTTTTGCACTATCACCACGTGCATTTTGACTTTGTTAAAACTTGAAACCAACTCTGATTTTGTTCGCCTAGTTTCCCCTTTTTGTTATTAAGTCTGGTCCAGACACTCGTGGTTGGTTTGGTTAATTTTGGACGGCATCGGGCCCAGTCTCAGACCCATCTTCACGCAGAGAAAGACAGAGAGACTGCTGGCCATTCCTGATCGAATACCACCAGAGGAACCGAGGGATTCGAGCAGGAACTCTAAACTCCCCCCTTCAAACGGTTGGTTGCCACGGAAACGCCGGACGCTAGCCTCAGCTAACGATCTGTTACCCAGAAGAGCTAACATCACGTGCTCCGGGTCTCTGCTTCCCAGTAAGGTCTCATATCTTCTTCTCAGACGTGGTGCTGTGTTGGCCCGTGTAAGGTGCTGTCAAGATTAATTAACCAATACTGAACACAGGGTAGCGAGAGGCCAGACTCATCAATCCATATCAGACTTACCAATCCTTATCAGACTTATCAATCCATATCAGACTTACCAATCCATATCAGACTTACCAATCCTAATCAGACTCATCAATCCATATCAGACTTACCAATCCATATCAGACTCACTAATCCATATCAGACTCACCAATCCATATCAGACTCACCAATCCTTATCAGACTTACCAATCCATATCAGACTTACCAATCCATAATCAGACTTACCAATCCATAATCAGACTTACCAATCCATGTCAGACTTACCAATCCATATCAGACTCACCAATCCTTATCAGACTCATCAATCCATATCAGACTTACCAATCCATATCAGACTTACCAATCCATATCAGACTTACCAATCCATATCAGACTCACCAATCCTTATCAGACTCACCAATCCTTATCAGACTCATCAATCCATATCAGACTTACCAATCCTTATCAGACTCACCAATCCTTATCAGACTCATCAATCCATAGACTTACCAATCCTTATCAGACTCATCAATCCATATCAGACTTACCAATCCATATCAGACTTACCAATCCATAATCAGACTTACCAATCCATAATCAGACTTACCAATCCTTATCAGACTCACCAATCCTTATCAGACTCATCAATCCATAGACTTACCAATCCTTATCAGACTCATCAATCCATATCAGACTTACCAATCCTTATCAGACTCACCAATCCTTATCAGACTCATCAATCCATATCAGACTTACTATCAGACTTACCAATCCATATCAGACTTACCAATCCATATCAGACTCACCAATCCTTATCAGACTCATCAATCCATATCAGACTTACCAATCCTTATCAGACTTATCAATCCATATCAGACTTACCAATCCATATCAGACTTACCAATCCATGTCAGACTTACCAATCCATATCAGACTCACTAATCCATATCAGACTCACCAATCCATATCAGACTCACCAATCCTTATCAGACTCATCAATCCATATCAGACTTACCAATCCATAATCAGACTTACCAATCCATAATCAGACTTACCAATCCATGTCAGACTTACCAATCCATATCAGACTCACCAATCCTTATCAGACTCATCAATCCATATCAGACTTACCAATCCATATCAGACTTACCAATCCATATCAGACTTACCAATCCATATCAGACTCACCAATCCTTATCAGACTCACCAATCCTTATCAGACTCATCAATCCATATCAGACTTACCAATCCTTATCAGACTCACCAATCCTTATCAGACTCATCAATCCATAGACTTACCAATCCTTATCAGACTCATCAATCCATATCAGACTTACCAATCCATATCAGACTTACCAATCCATAATCAGACTTACCAATCCATAATCAGACTTACCAATCCTTATCAGACTCACCAATCCTTATCAGACTCATCAATCCATAGACTTACCAATCCTTATCAGACTCATCAATCCATATCAGACTTACCAATCCTTATCAGACTCACCAATCCTTATCAGACTCATCAATCCATATCAGACTTACTATCAGACTTACCAATCCATATCAGACTTACCAATCCATATCAGACTCACCAATCCTTATCAGACTCATCAATCCATATCAGACTTACCAATCCTTATCAGACTTACCAATCCATGTCAGACTTACCAATCCATATCAGACTTACCAATCCATATCAGACTTATCAATCCATATCAGACTTACCAATCCATATCAGACTTACCAATCCATGTCAGACTTACCAATCCATATCAGACTCACTAATCCATATCAGACTCACCAATCCATATCAGACTCACCAATCCTTATCAGACTCATCAATCCATATCAGACTTACCAATCCATATCAGACTTACCAATCCTTATCAGACTTACCAATCCATAATCAGACTTACCAATCCATAATCAGACTTACCAATCCATAATCAGACTTACCAATCCATGTCAGACTTACCAATCCATATCAGACTCACCAATCCTTATCAGACTCATCAATCCATATCAGACTTACCAATCCATATCAGACTTACCAATCCATATCAGACTCACCAATCCTTATCAGACTCATCAATCCATATCAGACTTACTATCAGACTTACCAATCCTTATCAGACTCACCAATCCTTATCAGACTCACCAATCCTTATCAGACTCATCAATCCATAGACTTACCAATCCTTATCAGACTCATCAATCCATATCAGACTTACCAATCCTTATCAGACTCACCAATCCTTATCAGACTCATCAATCCATATCAGACTTACCAATCCATCGTTTCCCCATTGTAGCCATACCTCTCTCTTAACCTGTCTTTTATTGTAAAGACTGCAAATTATCCCTGTTACTGTTCTTTTTATCAACTGTTTGCATATAATCTTGAAGTACTGTTTAAATAAATGTTCTTGTAAATGATCAGAGTGTTACATCAATAATACGTGTCGGATGTCCCTTCAGACAGAACTTAGCTTCAGTGGAGATTTTCCATATAACTTTAAACAGTCTTCCTTTCAAACTCATAAAAAGACAGGTGGTGCCCCTTCTATTATTAATATCCAGCATAATTCATTTTCATGTGTAGAAACGCTACAAAGGACAGGGAAACGAACTCTCTGGTGCTCACCCACCAGTGGAGTACCACGGTGAGAAAATAAAGGTCAAAGGTTTACCAAAGCATGAGGCAAAATAAAGTTAAAAATTATTAAGTAATATTGAAAAAGGGTGGATTACGATGGTAACCCACGTTTGAGTCTCTATCTGGGTCAGCTTGGTGGTATACTGAGCAAGTTCGCCCCCAATATTGGATGTGAAGCCCAACAGTGCCCATCAGATGAATGGTGGTACATGGCGGTGGTATTTAGTACCAGGGGCATGGACACCCTGTTGGTGCTATGTAAAGGGGAGTACCAGGGTCACAACAGAAGATTAATGGGTGAAGTACCAAGGGCTCAAGGCAAAGATGATCTGAAGGGGGGGCAGGTAACTGCTGGATAGGTAGTGGTACTATGGAGGAGGACATGGAGTAGTCTCAGGATTGTGGGAAGGGGGGCTCAAAACCCTTCACCATGTTGTTTCATTGCCATCATTGCCATTATTCTCCGTCTCTCTTTAGTTTTATATTCATCTGTTGTAGTCTCAGTCTGGTTCTGCCTCAGTTCTGATCTTTGTTCAGTTTCTACTTTATTCTGTCTCGGTTTCCCAGACTCACCAGAATTCATCCTCAGTCCAGCTTTATTCTGATGCTTTAAGTGGACCGTCGGAGTCTTCACCTTTATCCACAACTTTTCTTTGGAAGTTCTCATCAGCAGTTATTTAGTTCACTTAGAAAGAAAAAAGATATTTACCAGAACTTTGTTTTCTGACTGGAAAAGGTTCTCGTCAGAATCTAGAAAGTTTCTGATCCCTTCTTGATCCCATTTCTTCAGGATCAATAATCAGCGCATTTGTTTGTTTAATCTTCTCAGCTTTTCTGAAAATGTTGTTGATTATGTGTCTAAGTGATGAAACTTTTGTCAGATAAACTTTGTTTGCATTGCTGATGGAAGCTGAAGTTGCATCACTGCAGCTCATTACTGAAGTCCCTGATGTCCGAGGTCGCCTCAGCGACTCAACACGTTTGTCCCTGAGGCGTCTTCAGCTTTAGCCACAGTTTCTGTTCGTTTCCTCTGAACCAGAGAGACCAATCAGGCGTCCGTCTGTCCGCAGAGTGCTGAGGACACTAATGACCTCCCATCAGACCGTTCTGCAACAACACGCCTCAGGAGGAACGTCTTTACTCAGTCGCTCCACTCAGGGCCGGTTCTAGCCCATTGGTTGCCCTAGGCGAGATTGCGATTTTACATTTTTATAGTTTTACAATGACTGGAAGTGTGAGTTCATATTTTGACTGTATTAGCATACTCCTATAACAGATGATTATAGCTTTATTATGTATAGCCCTCTACTACTAAAACGAATGCTATTACTACCAAAAACTATAATAAATAAACTTACAAGATTCAGAGAGAGGTGAACCTGGGAGATCAGCTGAGCTTTCTTCAGGTGAGGGTCTGCAAAAATCTCTGGAGTGCACCTAAACATTTTAAAATATAAAATAATATGAGCATAACACACCACTCACCAACACAATCACATGTTTTACAATTGTGTATTCACATGTATCTACTATTTACATGACCGTAGCAGATTCTACATAAGCCATTTTTCCATAAGATTTCCAAGCAAATTAACTCATTTATCTGATTACTTTGAACGTTTACCAAGCTGGAAGGCTCGACAAATGTTAAATGATAAAACAAAAGAAAACTAGCTAGCCTATTTCTTAAAGTAGTTTGGCTTACAAGACTAACTCTAGGTTTTTAGTTTCCTTTAAAAAAACGATTTTGTTGCCTGTGAAAGACAGCTTGTGGATTAAGCTAGCAGGCTAATCGATAGCCCACAAGCTTTCTAGAAATAGATAATGCTAGCGGAGTAACGTTGTGCAGTGATAGCTAGCTTCTACAATGAAACGTCAACCATGAACAGTGACAGAAAACACAATTTTGATTAAACTTTAGAACTAATGTCTGAGATGAAAATACATACCTCTATAATGGGCTTTCTTCTCCTCCTCATCTTTTTTTCGTTTTCGCCCCTGTGCACCAGACAGTTTGGTCCTTTTCATGTCGCTAGTTGACCTTCTACGACCGTTAGCGTGATCTAGTTCCAGTGTGGCTGTGACTTGCAACTGCATCGTCATGACGACACCCATGCACATATTTTATGTAATATAATATTACATTTTCATTCGAAATATGGGTTGGGGCGGGGCTGCACGGTGGTGTGGTGGTTAGCACTGTCGCCTCACAGCAAGAAGGTTCCAGGTTCAACACCCAGCTGGGGCCTTTCTGTGTGGAGTTTGCATGTTCTCCCCGTGTATGCGTGGGTTCTCTCCGGGTACTCCAGCTTCCTCCCACTGTCCAAAAAAATCATGCATGTTAGGTTAATTGGCATCTCTAAATTGTCCTTAGGAGTGAGTGTGAGCATGCATGGTTGTTTGTCTCGTTTGTCTCTATGTGGCCCTGCGATGGACTGGCGGCCTGTCCAGGGTGTACCCCGCCCCTCGCCCATTGACCGCTGGGATAGGCTCCAGCCCCCCCCGCGACCCGACCGACGGATTCAGCGGTATAGATTATGGATGGATGGATATGGGTTGGGGCATTTTCGTTTGCACGTGTCGGCCACCGTATGAAAGGCATAAAAAGCCAAAAGAAATTTTCCAAAAAATAAATAAATTTAAAAAAAAGGGGGGGGGGGGGGCGCCCCCTGCCAATTTGGCGCCCTAGGCAGCCGCCTTGGTGGCCTGTAGGAAGAACCGGCCCTGGCTCCACTGATAACAAAAAAGGTCAAAACTAAGCCTACAGTTGGAGAAACAATGAAATTAGAACTGAAAAGAAATTGGAAGATGGCTGAAAGGAAATGTAGGAAATGAAAACTAGCAACACATCATCAAATTGTGCAAAAACAACTTAAAACCTACAACGCTGCGGTTAAACAGACAAGGAATAACTACTTCACCAAACTAATAACCGACGATAAGAATAACCCAAAATCCTCTTTTCCACCATCAACAATTTAATCATGTGAAGACTCCTTTAGGAGCAAAACTGATTTTATTAGATTCAGCATTTTATCGGAACAAAAAACAGTTTTTAATGAAACTGCAGGTCTGTTTTTACCTGAGGAAACACTGGACGGTTGGATTTAAGGTGAACACAAGAAACTTGTGCAAAAAAAAAAAATGGACCAGACTCAGTGAATAATTATGGGTGCCAATGCTGAAGGCATTAGACAAACATATTACTATGTTACCAGACTCTTATTATTCTCCCTTTCCCGCTCTAAAGTTCGGTGCGCTACTAGTCTAGCAGCGATGGTCCGACCAGAATAAAAAGCACACCGCTGCGTGCGCAACAACGATCGCTGTGCTATTACGTTTGGCTCTCATTAGTTGAAAGGAATTCTGGCAAAATGGGAAAAAGTAGGAAAATTGTGGAGGGGAAAATGCATTGAAAAGAACTTAAGGGCATTTTGGCGCTCAACTAGCACCAAAATGCCCTATTTTTGAGGCCTCATAACTCAGCCAAAAGCATAACACAGACCTCTTTCAAAGTTTATATGTGACAAGAGACTCTCGGTTTTAACTGAACCAAAGGTTGTTTTTTTTTAAACATTTATTTATTAAGAATTTTGTTCATTTTATAAACACACAGAGATCCATACAAAACAGCACAATGGCACAGTAAGGTACATAAAATATATAATAAAACAAAACAAAATAGAGAAAGGGGACTTGTAATAAAGCAAGCATATGGTTTGTACTCACACAAATCCACGTTACAATCATAAATAAAGATTACATTGTAATATAAAAAAAAATAAAATAAAAAAAACAAGACAAAAGACAAAACTAAAAAGACCAGAGATTAAATAAATAAATCGAATAAAGACAACTAAGTCCTATTTGTCATCCATCCAACCATCTACATCCATATTATTATTCTCAAGAAAATTATAGAAAATATTCCACATTTTCCAAAACTTGTGAAGTTTGTTCTTTGTTGAGTAGCTTATCTTTTCTAAAGCAACATAAAAGGTCAATCCCCTCAACCATTGTGCTGTAGTACAAGGCGTGTCTGACTTCCAAGAGCAGGCAATACATCGTTTGGCTTCCAAGACACAAATGTTCAGCAAAGATTTTACTTTTTGGGTGGTGATGAAGTCCTCTGGGTAGAGATTTAATATGCATACTTTTTTTTAAGAGGAACCTCCTTACCAATGATTTGGCTAGCCAGGTCTAAGACTCTTTTCCAAAATGACAGTACCGGTGGACATTCCCAGATACAATGGAATAAAGTACCTTTTTGGTCCTTACATTTGGGGCAAATGTCAGGTATGCTGGGATTAAAGCGGTGCACTTTAGCTGGAGTTATATATAGTCTAGTTAGCCATTTATACTGCAGTAGTTTTGAATTTGTATTGATGGATTGGGTCTGAGCAATGAGACATGCATCTGACCATTCCTCCTCTGTTAAGCCCTCTGTTAAATCCAAGTCTGTTCTCCATGCTTTTAGTAAGCATTAAGATGACTCTTTAGACTTCCTTACAAACAGCTTATATAACAATGAAATCTGGCCCCTTTCATGTAAGAAAGTCAAAGTGTAGTCTTCCAGAGAAGTTAGGGGAGGAGGTGTCATGCTATTGTTCTGTTTGGAGAAAATGAAGTTGCAGATATATTAAAAAAGTGTTTTGCAGCAATCCCATATTTTGACTTAAGCTCCTCAAATGACTTAAGAACCAAGTTATCATTGTAGAGGTCAGCTATTTTGGCTATACCTTTAGAAGCCCAGATTTTGAACCCTGAGTCCGCTCTACCAGCTAGGAAGTCATCGTTACCAAAATTTGGAGAAAACTGATATAGTTTACTGATTTCTCCCAGATGTGCAAGAACATTGTGCCAAACCGTTAGAGAATTTTTGAGAAATGGATTACTAGTATGTTTGATTAGTTTTTGTTTGCTTGCAGAGTATAGATACAGGTTTAAAGGAATGTTAACTAAATGTGATTCTATTGACACCCAGGCAGGAGGAAGATTCCTCTCAAAATAAAACATTGCTGCTCTAATCTGAGCTGCCCAGTAATACCATTCTAGATTAGGTACTTTTAGACCACCTCTATCATATGGTAAGTATATTAGGGAAAGTCTGAGCCTGGGGTGCTTGTTGTTCCATATAAAGTTTGAAAAGAGCTTTTTAAGTAGATTAAAGAGTGAAGGTGGGGGAGCAAGAGGGATAGATTGAAACAAGTATAAATATTTAGGTAGGATAGACATTTTTAAGACATTTATTCGCCCAATCATAGAGATGGGTAAATTTGTCCATCTATAAGTTGAGTAACCTTTTCTGTTAAGGAATTGTAGTTGTTAGGTACAATTTTGTCAATGGTAGGGGCCATCTTCACACCCAGGTAAGAGAAACCATTTAGGGAATTCATGAGGGGAGAGTAGACTGGAGGGTTCAGTCTCTCCCTTTCATTCAAAAACAGTATTTCCAAATTGGAGTAATTGATTTTTTAACCTGCAAAGCTACCAAAGTAACTTGTTAGGTCAAGCAAAGCAGGCAGAGTCTGATTCAGATTGGAGCAGAACAAAATTACATCGTCCGCATACAGGGCTATGCGATGTTCCATAACTCCTATAGTTATGCCTTTGAAATTAACACTATTCCTAATTGCCATTGCAAGTGGCTCAATTGCTAGGGTAAACAATAATGGAGACAGGGGGCAACCTTGTCTTGTGCCCCTACAAAGCTTGAAGGGAGCGGAAGACAGACCATTTGTTAGAACTTCAGTCTGAGGGTTAGAGTAAAGAAGCCTAATCCAGTTAAGAAATTTCTCCTTTATGCCATATCTCTGAAGGACTTCAAACAAGTAGTGCCACTCCACCATGTCAAAAGCCTTCTCGGCATCCAATGACAATATAGCAGTGTCCACACATACATAAAAAATAATATTCAGAACCCGTCGTATGTTGTGAAAGCCTTGTCGTCCCATCACAAAGCTGTTCTGGTCAGGGTTCACCATTTGTGGCAGAAGTGAATCTAACCTTCTAGCTAAAACCTTACACAAAACTTTTAGATCGTTATTGAGGAGTGAGATTGGTCTATATGAACCACACAAAGTGGATGCTTTCCCTGGTTTTAACAACAGGGTAATTATTGGCATATTTAGAGAGGAGGGGAGGGACTCACTATTTAGAGATTCTTCATACATTTCAAGCAAAGGCGGTATTAATGCGTCCCGAAATGTTTTATAAATTTCGATGGGAATCCCATCCGGGCCTGGTGCCTTTCCCCCTTTCATTGCACCAATGGCTGCAGACAGCTCCACAGTGGTTATGTCCAGGTCTAAATCAGCTAGTAAATTATTTTCAAGAGGATTTATGTTTAAGGAGTCCAAGAATTCTTTTTGTTTATGTAAAATTGAGTTTGAATGATCTGTGCTGTACAAGTTCTGATAGAAACCTAAAAATGCATTATTAATTTCCTTTTGGTCACTAGACTCCACACCATCATCCAACTGGATTGCATTAATTGTTCTTTCAGTTTCAGATTGTTTAATCCGCCAAGCTAAAAGCTTACTAGCCTTTTCCCCTTGCTCATAATAGGACTGCTTCAGTTTCAGCAGGCTTTTAGTTGCCTTATTTACAGATAGAACATTATATTTAGCCCGGAGTCCATTAAGTTCTATAAATGACTGTTGAGAAGGATTTTTGAAATGTTTGGTTTCAATATCTTTTATCTTTTTTTCTAACTCAACCATCTCCAACCTCCAAGATTTGTGTTTATAGCTTGTGTAACTTATCATCTGGCCTCTCAGAAAGGCTTTAAATGCTTCCCACCGAATAGCAGCTGACGTTTGGGTTGTATTAATTTGAAAGTAAAAATCAATTTGTGCCCCAACAAACTTCATAAATTCTGGGTCTTTGAGCCAAAATGACTGAAGGCGCCATCTTGTGGTGTAGTTCAGAGGCTGTGGCATGTTCAAACTAAATGAAATTGAAGCATGGTCTGAAATGACGATGCTATCATACCAGCTCCTGGGTATTATGGATGTTAAAGAAGCAGAGACCAAGAAATAGTCAATTCTGGAGAATGTCTGACAGTTGGCAGAATAACATGAGAAGGTTGACTGCTTAGGGTGAGCGTTTCTCCATACGTCAATTAAGTTTAGCTCTCTAATAAACTGCAACAATTCTTTTCTTGTTTGGGTATGGGATGCATCTATACCTGTAGATCTATCAATGTCAGGCTGGAGGGTGCAATTAAAATCTCCACCTATGATGAAGTTCCCAGGCATATCAGCCATTGACAAAAATAAGTTTCTGAAAAAGGAGGGTTTGTCGTCATTGGGTCCATATAAATTAACAAGATTTAGCCTAACTGAAAGCATTTCACACTGGATAACAAGGTATCTCCCAAATCGATCTTGCTCGATATTAATGAGATGAAATGGTAGTGAGTTATGTATTAGAGTGATCACCCCACGTGCGTGGGAACTACAAGATGAAGAAAATACTCGGCCAGGCCATCTCCTCCTCACCTTCACTACATCTTCAGGAGTAAGGTGCGTCTCCTGCAGAAAGACTATCTTAGCTTTCAATTGTTTAATCCTACTCATTACCTGCTTTAGCTTGACAAGTTTGTTTAAACCTCTTACATTCCAAGAGGTGAACTGAAGTTCAGATAGCATAAGGTGATACTATAATGCAAGTATGTGTTGGAGTTGAGTATTGAATATTGAACAAAAAGGAAACTTAATAAAGTACAAAAGTAAATGAACATGTGCCTTAAAACAAGAAAAACAATAATAACAACAATAACAATAGAATGTGTTTCCCCAAATGAAATACACACACCCTCCCCTGATCCACACTTCCAATAGGCCAATAAACAGAGCCTGACTATAGAACTACGCTGGTCCACCATGTCCACATGGAGAGGAACAGCAACTAGCGACCATGACAGAGCGCCACACAGTATATCAAACTTGAACATAATAGTATATTGCCGTCAGACAGCCACTTTGCCGCAAACGATTGGCGCAGCAATTAACAGTCCACAAACAGTTATTAACGTAGTACTAGACGCGTCCACATTCTCTTATCAGTTCAGGGAAATATTAACTGCATTGCGTCGGCGTTTGTCAAGCTATTCAGTGTCCACTGTTGTCCCACTCGCATCAGATTTTAATTTTCGCACAAAAGTCTCCGCTTCCGAAGCCGTTTCGAAAGTGTGCCGTCTCCCCTTGGCCGTCACCAGAAGAGTAGCAGGGTGGATGATTCCATAATGCACGTCGCGCATAGAGAGGGAGGACAGTTCTTTCTTCGCCACATCAAAGACTTTTCTCCGTTTAAGCAGGTCAGCGGAGATGTCGGGGAAAAACATAACCAAAGGGTTTGTTGATATATTATACAGCTTTGACACAACGGCAGTTTACGTATTAGGAAGACTACATCTCGACCGAGGTGTCTGTCCCACTCTGTTTCTCACTCTAAATTTGATACTGCACCAATTCCTCGAACAAATGTCTCTCGTGTCAATAATATCTGCCCAGTCTGGACAAATTTTACTTCAAAACGTAGGCATTTTTGTCCTCTTTAACACAAAGTCACACTCATTGAGCTCTGCCACATATATGTCTCACAACTCGCCTCTGAGCACAGAGGGTCAGCCCTCCAGCTGACATTCCGCCCATTATAACATAAGCAATTTTAAGAAGCCATAGTGAGCGTACATGTCAGAGACACAGATGAGCCGCACCTGCTCCTGTTACCGGGGCAACGCCTTGTTAGCTTGCTCTGTTCTAAGACTGCTTATGAGGGCAGAGCCAAGATGGCTGCCCTGCTATAACAGCTTAATGTTATAAATCTGAGCTGCTTTTCTCCTTTAAACTGATAGTGAGGGGAAGTTTGAAAATCCCCACATTGCAATGGGAAAATGCATTGAAAAGCACTTAACGAGGGCACTTTACAGCCCTCATAATTCAGCCATACAGCATCACAGAAACATCATTCAAAGTTCATATGTGACAGGAGACTCAACTTCTCAGGACCTAGATTAAAAATGACAGAATTGTCTTCAGGAGACCTGTATTAAGCATTTTGGGGCTCAATGAGCTAATAATCCACCTAATTATGAGGCACTAACAGTCTTCAGGACACCTTTCTGCTATTAACAGGTTAATTATTTCTTTACACTGTGACTTTAAAACTATTAAAAAAGCTGTTTTTAATAAGGAAACCACTCACAGCCTCCAGATTAATGACACAATTAACAGGATCAAACATCTCTAACATCCACAATGTCTTGTAAACCTGGATAAATTTTACCTCAAAATGGAGCTATGTTTGTCTTCTTTCCATCTTTGTGCTGGACCTTAAAGTTTTCTCTCACATCACCTCAGGTTCAGACAGCGCCATCATACACTGCCATCATTTCCATGATAAACAGCCTCTCCTTCTCTTCTTTACACTGATAGTGAGGGGAGTTTTCAAACTGCTGGAAAGCCTGTATTTTAAACAGGACCTTGATAGAAATGACAAAACTCTCCTCAACAGACCTTTCTGCTATTGTCAGGTTACGTTTTTTCAATGTGACTTATAAATCGATTGAAACAGCTGTTTGTTCTAAAGGGGCCCAACGTGTCCTCCTCTGTCTCTGGCTTAGGCCGTCCTTCTGTGTGGTTTCCCTCACTTATGATGGCTAAAGCAGGCAGGTTAGTCAGTATCTCATGATCTGTAAATGCCCTGTTTTGGAGTTCTCATAACTCAGCCATACGACATCACAGAGACCTTATTCAAAGTTTATATGTGACAGGAGACTCTCAACGTTAACTGAACTAAAGGGTTTGTTGATAGTTGAGTGGATTGGCACCCATCAAAATTTCTTCAGAAATTTTCTAGTTCCCTATACTCCCTATAATACAGATCAGTGAGCAGTGCTGACCAACATGTCATTGGGGTCATCAGTTGGGAACCTCCTTTCATCAGTGTTTCGTCTAGTTGGGCCCACGACACCTCCAGGAGGCTAGAGAGTGATCACTGGCATCCCAGAGTCACTCCCCTAATGCCAGCCAACACTGCTCCTCACACCACAACAACCATCTTTTTTGTTTTTTTGGATACAAACCCTGGTTTGGGTAGGTGGTAGAAATAGAAGAGGTAAAGATAAGTAGGAATGGGATACAAACCCTGGTTCAGGTAGGGGGTAATGAAAGTATAGAGGGTGCCAGAGGTAGAGGCAGGACAAGACACACGAGCAGATTCAGCAGAGAAACTCACCTAAGCAGTCCTATAATCACTAAAAATGCCAGCAAAAACAAAGCCATACAGACCAACTCACCCAAAATGGCCGCCTGGTTTCAAAAGGCTCACATGGGCCACACCCTCCACTTAAATATCTTGAATTTCTTCTTTGCTTCTTCCAAGAGTCTGTTTACCCTAAGTGCTCCCCCTGCTGGGCCCCCAGCTGCTATTGCTTCTTCTGATCCAAATCCACTGACTGGACTTTACTGCCTCATCTGACACTTCCTTCACTATTTTCCTCACATTCTGTCCACTTACACCCAGCTCCCTCAACAATGAGACAACAGACTTTGCAACAAATCCTCTACATCCTACTTCCACTGGACAGATTCTAACCTTCCATCCTCGCTGCGCTGCTTCCTGGTGACCTAACCCTAACCACCACCTACCAACCTGGCACAAAATACCACACAGACAAACCCACAAAGGTCACCTTGAAAAATAAAACTATAGTGGCTTACAAAAGTATACAACCCCCATGGCACTTTTCCTATATTTTTTACCTAACAACATGTAATTGAAGTGGATTTAAAAAAATAAAAAATTGCTCTGAGATACAGTTGTTTTTCTTTCTTTCAGGCGTCACTTAGGCAGCGGTTCCTCTGATAATACAGTCATGATGCTGCTGTGGGAGTCAGCTGACTAAAGGATAAAAGAAGCAGACTTCACTGAACATTTAGAAATCTAACAGACAACATTTAACAGCTCACTCTGTTAAGAGTTTCATGACCTGGGAGCATCATGATCAACTCCACACAGGTTTCATATTTCACATTAAGTGCCTACTTTGACGTTGGTCCTCTTAAATACTTGTATTTTATGATCATTCTCTCTTTATATGTCCTGATTATCAGCTCTAATGTTCTGCTCATCGTGGTTATCAGTGTGAACAGGAGCTTACATGAACCCATGTACATGTTTCTGTGCAGCCTGTTTGTAAATGAGCTGTATGGTAGTTCAGGGCTGTTTCCATTCCTGCTGATTCAGATCCTCTCTGACGTTCACACTGTTTCTGCTCCTCTCTGTTTCCTGCAGGTTTTCTGTGTTTATACTTATGGAAGTGTTGAATTTTTTAACTTAGCCGTCATGTCTTACGACAGATATCTTGCCATCTGTTATCCTCTGCAGTACCACACACTGATGACATCTGAAAAGGTTACCATGCTTATTGCTCTCACGTGGTTATTCCCTTTTCTTGCAATCATAGTTCTAATAGCACTTAGTGCATCTTTAAAGCTCTGTGGGAACATTATTGACCGAGTTTACTGTGGTAACTACGCTATTGTTAAACTGAGCTGCTCTGACATCAGTGTTAATAACATTTATGGACTTGTTTACACTTTCATCTCTGTCATGATTCCTCTCATTCTAATTCTTTACACCTACACAAAGATTCTAATCGTCTGTTTTTCTGGATCCAAACAGACCAGACAGAAAGCCATCAGTACCTGCACACCTCACCTGGCTTCTTTGTTGAACTTTTGGTTTGGTTGCTCTTTTCAAATTTTACAGAGCAGATTTGATTCAAGCAGAGTTCCAGGCGGGCTGAGCATTTTTTTATCACTGTACTTCCTGACATGCCAGCCGCTGTTTAATCCTGTGCTGTACGGGCTGAAAATGAACAAAATACGGGATGCATGTAAATGTCTGTTGTGAAGAAAAGGCTTATGCATGTTAAACTATGCGTGCCTGAAAAATCAAGACTGTGTCCCTGAACGTCATCTCCACCCTTCAGAAACAAAGATATTGTGGTTCTGAGAATGTTTTACCTGCAAGTGACTAAAAATAAATGCATTTAATTTTCTGGTGGACAAGAGCTGCATACAAACTGTTTACAGGACAGAAGTAGTGACTGTTTTCACACAGTTTACAGGGTTTCTGCATAGATAGATAGATAGATAGATAGATAGATAGATACTTAAGGGAAAATTCAAATATTGAGTCACTTATAAAGGCAACAATCATTCCTCCAGTCATGAAAAAAGTAAATAAATACAATGATCAACAACAATATGCATAAGATAATGCAACAAAATACGATTGATTTGTCATTTCAGAGTTGGTTAACTCCCCTTAAATGTTTGTTTTTAAATGAAAAGTAAAACAATGAAAGGATTTATTTTTTTGATTGTAACTGAATGAGAATTGTAGCAGAAGTTTTAGTTTGTAATAAAGTTCATGTGTTTGTATTGAATTGACTGTAGATAATTACCTGTTTTTAAAGATTTTGTGCGTAAACAACCTTAAAGGGGAACTCCGGGACATTTGAAGCGCGTTTCCATTGCTAGAGGTTGTCAAATACTGACAGTAAGACACAGGCTGGTGCAAATCGGCGCTCCCTTTGCGGCGATTGCGCTGTTTGCGCAGCCTGTCATGCTAACCAAATACGTGGTGGCTAAGGGGCAAGTGCTAAACCTTCCACGTAAAACAACAATACATGCCCAGTAATATTGTTGTAATGTTTTAAATACTTGAACGCAGTTTTTCTAGAGAATATAATTGTTTTGTATATGGGATTATTCTCCATTGACTCTTTTGGGCTTTCACATGCACGAGCGTACAACCAGCCGGTGAGTTACATGCTGTTTATAAAGTTGTTTTGTAACGTCCCCATGCCAGTAATGTGAGAACCATGCATTTGGTTTTGATGGTAAGGCTTGTGACTTTATTGTCGGATGGTTTATGCAGTGTGCAAGTTGTTGTTTTACGTGGAAGGGTTAGCACTTGCCCCTTAGCCACCACGTATTTGGCTAGCATGACAGGCTGCGCAAACAGCGCAATCGCCGCACAGGGAGCGCCGATTTGCACCTGTCTGTGTCCTACTGTCAGTATTTGACAACCTCTAGCAATGGGATTGCGCTTCAAATGCCCCGGAGTTCCCCTTTAAATGCCAAACCTCTAAACCTACATCAAACTGTTCCTGCAGTATTGACATTTGGACTTCATAATGCAGAGATATCAAACCAAATCAAATCAAATTTACTTGTAGCACATTTCATGTACAAAACAATTCAAAGTGCTTTACATAAAATAAAAGCAGTGCAGCAGGGAGTGGAAGAGGCATTCAAAATACATACAAGAATATAAAGAGAAACAAATAAAACAATTTAAATGAATTTAAAAACAAGCAACAACAAGATAGTGGAATTTATGTTTATAGTTTTTTTTTCAACTATATATTCTAAGCCCATACGTGCTCATACACAGGAACAAATCATATACTAATGTGTGCAAGAAATGCTACTGAATGCACACAAGATACTATTCATTTTCATTATTTTTTTTGGGGGGGGCTTTTTATGCCTTTAATGATAGGACAGTGTGAGAGAGACAGGAAGCAGGGGGCAGAGAGATGGTGAAGACACGCAGCAAAGGGCTGCTCGGTGCAGGAGTTGAACCGGGGCCCGCTGCATCGAGGACCAAGCCTCTGTACATGGGGCGGCTGCTTAACCCGCTACGCCACCGACCGCCCCTCATTTTCATTTTTGAGGGAATTGTTTTGTCAACTGTTCTGCTAAACTGACGTAATACTTTTAGAGTCAGTTCAACAACAAAATAAAAAATAAAAAAAGAGGGAGGAGAGGTGCATCATGGGAGCTCCCCCTGCAGTCTGGGCCTATGGCAGCAGAAATATGGGATGTTTCAGGGTCACCGGAGCCATCCCTAACCATAAGCTTTATCAAAAAGGAAAATTTTAAGCCTGATCTCATCACAGCTCGAATGAGCCACAACGTAAAAAGGACTTTTATGCAGGACACAGATGTTTATGGTCAAAGAGGTTTATTGTAAGGCTTTCCAGGGGTGTGATCGGAGAATGGTCCAGGTCTATGGCACAGTCATAGGGTGGGTGAGCAGGGAGAGAAAGGGAAGGGCCTTTTCCTAACTGAAGACTGAACCTAGGTGAAGATACTCGGGGGGAACAGAGGATGGTCCAGGTCTATTGAGGTTGCTGAGAGGAGAGGTTTAGAAAAAGTTAATATAGATATCTGAGGGATTATTATCCAAAGTTGTTTTGCATGAATGGTTATCTGAGAGTTTTACGGGGAGAGAGTCTAATTCCTCTTCCATTTCTGGGAAGACATGAGGTTGATATCCAAGTGAAGCGTCAAAAGAGGACAGTCCAGTGGCAGATGATGTGAGGGAGTTGTATGCATACTAGACCCAGGGAAACTGCTGGCTCCATGTGGAAGGATTGTTAGTGGTGACACAACAGACATCGGACTCGAAAGAAGGCCACAAGAAATATTGTTTCAATAGTGTTACTGTGCGATGAATACCTGGGTGGCAGGTGAATTAGGACGTATGGGCCCAATGGATGAGGGCGGAGCAGGCAGATGCCGGGACAATATGGCGATCAGGATGACCAGTACCAGGATCAGGGTCTGAAGGCAGGCCACTCTGAATCCGACCATCAATCTCCCACGTAACGCCTCTGAGAGTGCAGGATTGGGGAAGGATACGGTCCGGTTCTGTGGAATCCTCCTGAGAGGTGAGATGGGAAATTCTCATCCTGCCCATCTGTTTTAGTAAGTGCGTTGACTTTCCGCTGACCCCACTCATCCTGTGATCCTGTTGTTGGTCATTTAAGGGAAGCAGGTTCTAAATTCATCAGGAGGGGGTTTTATGGTTGACATTTCCTGGAGAGTTTAGCTCAAGGGTAAAGGGGCTACCTCGTAAACTTCTTATCTTATATCTTGAGAAGCCATTTGTTTTTTGAAGATAACCCTCCGCTTGGAGTTTATATATGAATGTGTATGATTGTATTCTTGGCTCACTGTGCTGACCGTTCAGACAGGAGACTGTTCAAACGCTGTTTTGCCTTTGAATAAAACTTAAGGAAAGACAAAATCTGGATTTTCTCTTATTATTGAGTAACTTCTTATCGACTTTGATAAAAAATCCACAACAGAGGCAAACTGTTGGGAGAGAGCATTGGGTTGGACTTAGACGACGAGGAAAGTATGCATATGGGAGCGGCTTACCTTCCTGTTCTGAACGGTGGGAGAGAACAGCCACCAACTCTGAGTCAGAGGCGTCCACTTCTACAATGAATAGTCTCTCAGGATCTGGTTGAAACAGAACAGGAGCAGAGATTACCACGGAGGATAGAGAGATAGTCTGGTGAAGGCTGGCTGGTCCTGCTGCTCCTTAAGAGGCAGTCCTGATGGTGCGAAAGCAGGAGCAAAACAGACTCTGCCCAAGCCTTCCGGGGTACCTGCTTAGCCCATCCTAAGACTCAGAAACCAATATAACACCACATCCAAGAATGATTATGACAAATCTTAAAGGTAGAGAGGGTGTCTAATTCTTGAAGCCAAACTGGCAACTGGTTCCACAGAGAGGGGCCTGATAACTGAAGGCAAGGCAAGGCAATTTTATTTATAGAGCACAATTCATACACAGGGCAATTCAAAGTGCTTCACAGCTACATAAAATTACAAGAAGGCAATTAAATCATTAAAAAGAAATAATTAAATATATATATATATATATATATATATATATATATATTAAAAACCCATTAAAATAGTCATTAATTAATTAAAAAGTGAAGAGTGCAGATAAAATACTTTCAGGTGTCATATGCACAGCTAAATAGAACTGTTTTCAGCCTGGATTTAAACATTGTCAGAGTTGAGGCCTGTCTCACATCTTCTGGAAGACTGTTCCAGATTTTAGGAGCATAAAACTGAAACGCAGCCTCACCTTGTTTAGTCCTGACTCTGGGCACCAGCAGGAGACCCCTCCCTGAGGCAGGAGACCCCTCCCTGGGGCAGGAGACCCCTCCCTGAGGCAGGAGACCCCTCCCTGAGGTTCTCAGAGCCCGAGTTGGTTCATATGGCTCTAACATGTCAGAGATGTACTTTGGCGCTTGACCATGAAGAGACTTGTACACAAGCAGAGCTGTTTTAAACCCTATTCTCTGAGCGACAGGAAGCCAGTGCAGAGACCTGAGCACTGGACTAATATGGTCGTATTTCCTGGTTCTAGTCAGGACTCGAGCAGCAGCGTTCTGGATGTACTGCAGCTGTCTTACAGCCCGTTTAGAGCCCAGTGAGCAGGCCGTTACAGCAGTCTAACCTGCTGGAGACAAACGCATGGATCAGTCTCTCTAAGTCTGGTTTAGACACTATTCCTTTGATTCTGCCAATGTTTTTTAGATGGTAAAAAGCTGCTGATGTTACAGATTTAATGTGGCTGTTAAAGTTCAGGTCTGAGTCCAATATTACCCCGAGATTTCTAACTTGATAGTTAGGTTTTAGAGAGAGAGAGTCTCAAGGTGACCGATAACACTTTCTCTTTGTTTCTGTGGGCCACAGACAATGATTTCAGTTTTGTCTGAGTTTAGCTGGAGGAAATTGTTTTGCATCCACACACTGATCTGTTCGATGCAGCGACACAATGTATCTACAGGCCCGTGTTCTCCTGCCGTCAGTGACACGTAGATCTGAGTGTCATCTGCATAATTGTGGTAGGACACATTATAGCTGCGTATTAGCTGGCCTAATGGAAGCATGTACAGATTGAACAATACGGGTCCCAGGATTGACCCCTGGGGAACCCCACAGGTCATAGCCATTTGGTCTGAGACAGTTACCAATTTCAACAAAATATTTCCTGTCCTCCAGATAGGACTTGAACCAGTTTAAAGCACGACCAGAGATTCCCACCCAGTCTTCTAACCTCTGTAATAAGATCGCATGGTCAACTGTGTCAAAGGCAGCACTCAGGTCCAGCAGAACTAAGACTGAGACTTTACTTGCATCTGTGTTCAGGCGGATGTCATTTGTCACCTTGATCAGAGCTGTCTCAGTGCTGTGGTGGGGCCTAAAGCCTGATTGGAAAGTATCAAAAGCATTGTTAGACAGGAGAAAGTCACTAAGCTGTTGGTATACAACTTTTTCTAGGACTTTGCCTAAGAATGGCAGGTTTGATATGGGCCGGTAGTTGTTCAGTACTGTGGCATCAAGATTGCTCTTCTTTAGAAGAGGCTTAATGACAGCGGTTTTTAAGGCCTTTGGAAATGTTCCAGTCTGGAGTGAGATGTTGACTAGATGAGCGAGTTGTGGTAACAAACTGCTCAGCACAGACTTTAGGAATCTAGTGGGCAACTCATCAAGGCAGCACGTTGATGAACTCAGACTGCAGATGGTCTCTTCGACTGTTTTGTCAGTAACAGGTGTGAAATGTGTCAGCTCTAGGTGTCTAGCTGGCTGCAGAGTAGTTATTTGTGTTGTGGAAATTATTGCATTTTTAATGCCTTGAACTTTGTCATTAAAGAATATTGCAAACTCATTACACTTAGATGTAGAAATGAGTTCTAAAGGCAGTGAAACTGGAGGGTTTGTTAATCTGTTTACTGTAGCAAACAGGACACGAGAGTTGTTACTGCAGTTTTTGATGATTTCAGAAAAATAACTCTCCCTTGTTCTATGCAAAGTCTGGTTGAACACACATAGCTTTTCTTTGTAAGTCTCATAATGAACCTGGAGCTTTGACTTGCGCCATTTCCGTTCGGCTCTCCGGCCCTCCCTTTTCTGTGCCCTGACCGACTCTTCTTTCCTCCATGGCGCCCTTTGCCTACTTTTAACCATTCTAACCTTGACAGGAGCAATGGTATCCAAAACATTTAAGAGACTTGATGTGTAAGAGTTCAACAGATCATCAACATCAGAACACGGGGTGTTCTCAAACCTAATCATTTCCCTAAACTGTGTCCCTGTTCTGTCGTTTATGAGTCTTCCCCGAACAACTGCAGACCCAGCTGGTGTTTTGGGTAAAGTAGATAGGTCGAAGAAAACACAGAAATGATCAGATAAAGCAACATCAACGACATTCAAGTTTGAAATAACAACACCCTTTGAAATGAGCACATCTAGAGCAACATCTGTTGTGGGTGGGCTCAGTCACATGCTGAGTTAGACCAAACATTTCAAGGACAGCAGTGAGCTCTTTAGCTTGCTTGTTATGCGCTACATCCACATGCACATTCAAGTCCCCTGTTATGACTAAACAGTCAAAAGCAGTGCACACAATTGAAAGTAGTTCAGTAAAATCATCAATAAAACAAGTCTGTGGTGGTTTATAAATGGTGATATAAAGTATGGAAGATTGTTTTATCTCCATTTTGAATGACACATACTCAAATGATGAAAAAAAACCAAATGACAGCTTGTGGGTGGGTATATTGTCCCTGAACATGGCACAAACACCCCCACCCCTCTGGTTTTCTCGTGTTTCAGACACAAAATTGAAGTCAGGTGGACTAGACTCAATCAGGACTGCATATGCTGTGTTTTTGTCGAGCCACAACTCAGTTAAAAACATAAAATCAAGATTGTGAGAGGAAATAAAACTATTAATTAAGAAAGATTTGTTACTTAAAGATCTGACGTTGAGTACTGCGTGTTTGAGATTAGTTATAGTTGAACTGGATGGTGTGTTCTTGCAAGGGATATGGATAAGATTTCTCTGATTGGACAGTCTGATTGTCCCTCTCTTCACTCCATCCATGGACCTCTGGTTGAGATGGTGTTTACCAACACAGAGGCCCTTAGCGTCCTAGACAACAGCATTGACGCTGTTGGAAATGACAGCTGTGGGCACCGGTGGTGGGGGCCAAGCTGGGGGGGCTTTGGTCGATGGAATAGGCTGGGGAGGGAGAGGGGCTCGATGCTTCTTTGAGGATAGAATTCTTGATCTTGCCATGTTTGGCGTGAGAGGAACCATTTTAATCCCCGATTTCACCAAGCTTTCAAGGTGGTCAGGAAATCTCCTGGGTGACGTTGGAGAAGAGAACGATGGTGAAACATCTCTGGAAGGTGTTGATGCAGCAGGTGGGTCCCAGGCCTGTGGTGAGGCCCGTGGTGAAGGCGATGGTGGAGCTGCTGAATCCTGTGTTCGGGATGCTGGAGGTGCTGCTGTGGCTGAACACTTTGCTGGGTCCTTGGGTGGCAAGGCAGGAGCTCTTCTCTGGCTCGTCTTCTCTCTCGGCGGCAGCACAGGACCCGGTCCTGGTCCTGGTCCTGGTCCTGGTCCTGGCCCCTTCTCATGCCTCAGAGCGTGGAGAAGATTATCCGTCAGTCGTCTCACTCCACCTCTGTTTAGGTGTGGGCCTTTTCTTTGAAAGAGATCATCTCTTTGCCAGAAAAGATTAAAGTTCTCAATGAAATGAGGTCCTCTGGACTCACAGACTTTGGACAGCCATGTGTTCAACTGAAGCAGCCGGCTGAATTTGTTGATCCTCCTGTCGATGTTTGGGACAGGTCCACTTATGAATGTTGGTATTGTCACTTTATCAAGACTCTCAAACAGTTTCTCAAAGTCTTTTTTTAAGATTTCAGACTGATTCTCTCTGATGTCCACTGCACCCACGTGCACAATCAGCTGTTCCACCCCTTGGTGTTTTGCCAGTACCTCTGGTAGTAATCTTCAATGTCAAAGACAGTGGCACTTGGATAGCTGCATGTAACCATTCTGTTTATGTTTATATTAGATATGGCTCCGTCTCCAAGCACAAGAGTATCTTTGACCTTGACACTCGGCACAGTTTCTCTGTCCATCTGCTGCTTTGTACCGTCTCTCTGTCTGTTACACTCAATCACATTTTGCTCTGACAGTGGTAAAAATCTGTTTGTTAAATTTATTCTGGGTGATGTTACATATCCTCTGTTGATACCAACAGTTTGACGATTCTTCGGCTTTGCACCAAGTCCATCATACGTGTCCTTACAGAATCTTGGAAAAGACACAGTATCATTTAGCTTTAATTTGGAGGAAGCAGTTTTTTCACCCTTTCCTTTGGAAGTAAATGTGGACTTCTTACTACTGGATTCCATTGGGAGCGTTTCATGAAGTCCCATTTCAGTTTCTAAGGCAAAAATCCTTACTTGTAGCGCCCAAATTTCTTGTTCATATATCCGACAGCTTTCACAGGGCATGTTGAAAGGATTGTAGTCGCTGGCTCGTCAGATAAGTTGTGAAAAGTATTAAAATGATTTTAAAAAGTCTTGGTTCACTTAAAAGAAAAAGAATAAAATTATATCCAAGACTTGTGGAAAGAAGTAAAATGATTTAAAAGCAAATAAAGTGATAAGCAGCAGGAGGAAGCAGAGACACGTCTGCACTCTTCAGAAGCAGGAAGCAAGATAGCCTTCAAGATAACTGAAGGCTCTGCCTCCCAAACTGGCAGCTGGTTCCACAGAGAGGGGCCTGATAACTGAAGGCTCTGCCTCCCAAACTGGCAGCTGGTTCCACAGAGAGGGGCCTGATAACTGAGGGCTCTGCCTCCCAAACTGGCAGCTGGTTCCACAGAGAGGGGCCTGATAACTGAAGGCTCTGCCTCCCAAACTGGCAGCTGGTTCCACAGAGAGGGGCCTGATAACTGAAGGCTCTGCCTCCCAAACTGGCAGCTGGTTCCACAGAGAGGGGCCTGATAACTGAAGGCTCTGCCTTCCATTCTACACCTCGCCACAGGGGTCCCCCAAGGTTCAGTACTTGGGCCTCTTCTCTTTCCCATATACACCACCTCACTGGGCCAGATGATCCGATCACATGGCTTCTCATACCAAAGTTATGCTGACGATACCCAGCTCCATCTATCATTCCCACCTGACGACCACACGGTCTCAGCACGAATCTTAGACTGTCTCTCTGACATATCGACATGGATGAAAGCCCATCATCTCCGAATGAACCTCTCTAAAACTGAACTCCTTGTCTTCCCAGCCAAACCAACGATACACCACAGCATCTGCATCCAAACTGAATACCTATCTCTTGCTCCATCAAAGGCAAGGCAAGGCAAGGCAAGGCAATTTTATTTATAGAGCACAATTCATACACAGGGCAATTCAAAGTGCTTTACAGCTATATAAAATCACAAGAAGGCAATAAAACCATTAAAAATTATATGGAAAAAATGGAAAAAATAAAAGAAAGAAATTAAAAAAGAAAGAAATTTAAAACCCATTAAAATAATCATTAATTAAAAAGTGAAGAGTGCAGATAAAATACTTTCAGCAGCTAGAAACTTGGGTGTCATGATTGATGACCAACTGACCTTTAAAGATCATGTTACCTCTATTGACTGGATCGTGCCGCTTCACATTGTTAAACATAAGAAAGATTAGACCGTACCTAACCCAACATGCCACCCAGCTCCTGGTGCAGGCTGTGGTGATCTCCGGCCTTGACTACTGCCACACCCTCCTAACTGGTCTCCTAACTGCTCTCCCTGCCTGTGCTGTGAAACCGCTGCAGATGGTCCAGAACGCGGTGGCACGTCCGGTCTTTGATCAGCCTAAAAGAGCACACATCACCCCTCTGTTCATTGAGCTCCATTGGCTACCCTCAGCCACCCGCATCAGATTCAAGTCCCTGATGTTAACCTACTGAGTTCTGAATGGAACAGCTTCCATCTGCCTGAATGCTCTCGCAAAGGCTTACATCAGGACTCGGTCACTCTGGTCGTCAGATAATTGTCATCTAGCAGTGCCTGCACCACGCTTAAGACAATCCAGACTCGTCTCATGTGTCGTTCCACGATGGTGGAATGACCTACCGAGCGCTAGCAGAACAGGGGCGTCCCTGAAAATCTTCAAAAATCTCTTGAAGACCCAGCTCTTTAGAGAACATCTGCTATCCTGTACTTGCCTCTATACCTGCACTCTATCTCCATACTGTCCCCTCTGTCACCTCTGACAGAGTCTGACTAGTGGTGTTACAGCCATTTTATGGTTTTTCTGTTTTGGCCTACTAAGGTAACATTTGGGTTAGGGATGACATATGTGGTATGAAATATTTAGTTGTTATGGAAAATGTGGAATGCTTATGCCTGGATTATGATTTAGTTTTGTTATTAGGTTCATTGCTTTAAGTATGACGATCACCATTGGGGTGACGTCATTGGGTCAAAAGTCATTATATCCGGGTTTTTTGAGTTGGTTTGGTGAATGGGAAATGCAGACCGGGCTGTCATACTATTTTCGACCGTACCTACTTAATGTTGTTACATTTTCATCATCTTTTCGTTTAGTTTGGACTGTTAGCTTATTTTGACTGCACTTTCATTCATCACTTGTTATCATCCTGGACGCAATAAATTATTTTCTACAACAAAAGGAGTGCGCGTTTGATCCCAGCCGAGTCCCAGTGTTTCTCCATTCCTTGGAACTTTGGAAAAAATTGGACCTAACAAGTGGTTTCTTTGATGTTAGCTATAATCTTATATATCCTCGTTTGTAAGTCGCTTTGGATAAAAGCATCTGCTAAATGCATAAACATAACAACTTCAGTTTGTCTGAATTTAGAAGCAGACAGTTCTGAGTCATCCAGGTCTTTATGTCTTTAAGACATGCTTGTAGACTGACCAACCTATTGGGTTCATCTGGTTTTATAGATAAGTACAGCTGAGTGTCATCAGCATAACAATGGAACTTTATGCCATGCTGTCTAATAATGTTACCTAATGGAAGCATGTATAAAGTGAAAAGAATCGGTCCAAGCACAGAACCCTGGGGAACTCCATGACTTACTCTGGTGTGAGAGGAAGATTCTTCATTTACAAGAACAAACTGAAATCTATCAGATAAATATGACTTAAACCAGCCTAATGCAGTTCCTTTAATCCCAATAATATGTTAAAGTCTCTGAAATAGTTTCTTTTGCTTTAATGAGCAACCAAGACCCCCAATATGAAGTACATTTTAAACCATGAACTTTATTTACCATTATATCTTTTGTAATGAACCAGCCTGCAGTCAACAAGTGATGCCCATAAACTATACTTAAGAATGTACTTGCTGATTAATTGTTTCACTTGTTTCCTACATGCTTTATATTATTATGGGTCATGGGGGCCTGTCCCATCTACCTTCGGGTGAGAGAAGGTAGATCGTAATCCTGACGGGTGACAGTCCTACCGACTGTGATAATCATCATAAAGAATTACCTTTTGTCATTTGGTGAAGATTCTGAAGGCCATAATACACTAAAACAGAGTGTGTTTGCAAAAGATCACGACAGTCCCAACGAGTCCAGTGATCAGTCGTCCGTTACTTAGTTATACGACTCCACAGAAACTGTCTCTGAAGGATTAATACGCCCACAGCATCAGACTGACCTCATACGTCACAACGTCTCTGTGTCGACTCTTTAAGAGAAGCAGCAGCAGCTCTCTGCTCAGTTAGGCTGATTCACAGTTTGAGTCACTGCTACTGTTTGACGTATTTGTCTCATTTAACAATTTGATTGTAATTTTCTTTGATGTTAATATATGCTGTTTGTGTTGTTGAAGGTTTATCTCTATAATTAGCTGAAAACAAGTTTAACTATTCAATCAAGGTAAACACAAGAAACTTGTGCTAAAGAAAAAAATGGACCAGACTCAGTTAATAATTCCCTATAATACAGATCAGTGAGCAGTGCTGACCAACATGTCATTGGGGTCATCAGGTGGGAACCTCCTTTCATCAGTGTTTCATCTAGTTGGGCCCACGACACCTCCAGGAGGCTAGACAATGACCACTGGCGTCCCAGAGTCACCCCCCTAATGCCAGCCATCACTGCTCCTCACACCACAACAACCATCTTTTTTTTTTACAGCCACAAGCTACCCCAGCCTCTCACCAACTGCACACCAGTCACAGCGATACAAATCCTGGTTTGGGTAGGGGGTAAAAATAGAAGAGCTAAAGATAAATCGGAATTGGATTAATACCCTAGTTCGGGAAGGGAGTAATGAAAATATAGAGGGTGCCAGAGGTGGAGGCAGGACAAGACACACTAGCACTAGATTCAACAGACAAACTCACCTAAACAGTCCTACAGTCCCTAAAAATGCCAGCAGAAACAAAGACACACAGGCCAACTCACCTAAGATGGCCGCCTGGTTTCAAAAGGATCACATGGGCCACACCCTCAACTTAAATATATCCTGAATTTCTTCTTTGCTTCTTCCAAGACTTTGTTTACCCTAAGTGCTCCCCCTGCTGGGTCCCCAGCTGCTATTGCTTCTTCTAATCCAAATCCACTGACAGGACTTTACTGCCTCATCTGACACTTCCTTCACTATTTTCCTCACACTCTGTTCACTTAAAAAAACAGAGTGTGTTTGTAAAACATCACGACAGTCCCAATGAGTCCAGTGATCAGTCGTCTGTTTCTTGGTTATGCGACTCCACAGAAACTGTCTCTGGTGGATTAATACAGTTGTTTCTGCTGTGTGGTGTATAATGTATATTGTGATACGCCCACAGCATCAAACTGACATCATACGTCGCAACGTCTCTGTGTCGACTCTTTAAGAGAAGCAGCAGCAGCAGCTCTCTGCTCAGTTAGGCTGATTCACACTTTGACTCACTGCTACTGTTTGACATATTCGTCTCATTTAACAATTTGATTATGATTTTCTTTGATGTTAATATATGCTGTTTGTGTAGTTGAATGTTTATCTCTATAATTAGCTGAAAATAAGTTTAACTTTTCAATCATATGTGGAAATGAACATTGATTAATGCATTTAACAGATTTATGGATGAAAATGAATTCTACACAAGTTTTATATTTCACATTAAGTTCTTACTTTAACAAAGATTTGTTCACATACTTATTCTTCATGATCCTCACGTCTTTGTATCTTACAATAGTTGGTTCTAATGTTCTGCTCATCGTGGTTATCGGTATGAACAGGAGCTTACATGAACCCATGTACATGTTTCTGTGCAGCCTGTTTGTAAATGAGCTGTATGGTAGTTCAGGGTTGTTTCCATTCCTGCTGATTCAGCTCCTCTCTGACGTTCACACTGTTTCTGCTCCTCTTTGTTTCCTGCAGATCTTCTGTATTTACAGCTATGTGTCCATAGAATTTTCCATCTTGGCCGTCATGTCTTATGACAGATATCTTGCTATCTGTTATCCTCTGCAGTATAACACAATAATGACATTTCAGAGGGTAAAAGTTCTTACTGCAGTAGCCTGGTTACCCGCCTTACTTCTGATTGTGATTTTGACTTCTTTGAGTTTCTCTTTGCAGCTTTGTGGAAATATCATTAACAAAGTATATTGTGACAACTACTCTGTTGTTAAACTGGCCTGCGCTGACACTACAGTCAATAACATCTATGGACTTATGATCACAGCTATCATTGTTTTTGGTCCAGTCCTTTTAATTCTGTACTCATACATGAGGATCCTCAAAGTGTGTTTTTCTGGATCCAAACAGACCCGTCAGAAAGCTGTCAGTACCTGCATTCCTCACCTGGCTTCTCTGCTCAACTTCTCTTTTGGGGTTTGTTTTGAAGTGTCACAGAGCAGGTTTGATATGAGCAGAGTTCCAAGAATACTGCAAATACTTCTTTCTTTGTACTTTTTAACATGTCAGCCACTCTTTAATCCTGCACTGTATGGCCTAAATATGTCCAAAATACGCAGCAGATGTAAAAGTCTGTTTCTCTGAAATGTTGATTTGTTCTTATTGAATCATGATAAAAAAAAAACCCTGATATTTGACTGAAATGTACTTTGTAATTAAATGATATAAGAAAATAATTGCCTTGATGTTTCAATTTAAATAGATTACATTTAGAAAGTTTTTAGTCTCTTAAAGCCCTTCAAATGATTGAAAAATTCCAAATAAAACTTAGAATATTAAATATAAACTTTAATGGGCTGTTATCCGCCATATGTTGAGTCCAATCCATCTGCAGTTAAGTTACCCAAGTGATGAATGTCACATCTTTGTATCACAATACTTTAAATCATATTTGTACCTTTTAGGGGTAATGTCTGAAATTTTATTAAATTTTAGGGGTGGCAGTCCACCTCCTTGCCAGGGCCGAGGTGCCTTTGAGCAAGGCACCATACCCCCATGCTCCCCAGGTGCTGTGATTGGCTGCCCACCGCTCCAGTGTATGGCATTGTAGAAAAAAAAATAGAAAGATTCGTTAGTTTTTACATTATGAAGTGGCTAGGTGTTCCTAGATACTTCAGTACTGTGGCACTGTATGGGAAGGGCATACTCCAGCTCCCAGCATCTAGTCTAGTAGAGGAGTTTAAATGTACTAAAGTTAGGACAGAGCTCCTGTTAGCTGGGAGTAAAGATGTGGTAGTTAGTAAGGTGGTTCCAAACCCAACCAAGGGGAGGAAGTGGAAACCAAGAATGGCAGCTCAGGAGGCAGAAGCAACTCTTAGACATGCAGAGATTGTGGGTAATGTGCAAATAGGCCGGGGAGGCTTGAAGCTTGGCCCAGGAAAACCAGTGTGGAGTAGAGCAGGTCCCAAGGAGAAGAGAAAGCTAGTTGTTGAGCAGATTCGTAGACAGGAGGAAATGTTAAGGGGTGCAAAGGCAGTGGCTCAGGCTAAGCAGGGACGGTGGTTGAATTGGGAAGGTGTAGAAAAGAAAAAGCTTAGTTGGAAAGAACTGTGGAGTATGGAGGAAAGGAGTGTTAGATTTTTGATAGGGGCAACATATGATGTATTGCCAACTCCCCAGAACCTGAAACTCTGGGTAAATGGAGACCCGTTATGTTCGTTATGTTCAGGTACTGCAACTCTAAGGCATATTTTGTAAGGTTGTAAGGTTAGTCTGTCACAAGGCCGGTATACATGGCGACATGACCAAGTATTAAGAAGTTTAGCTGCAGGTATTGAAGAAAAACGAAGGCAGGTAAACTTAGGAGGGTCTAAGGTGAAGAGAGTGGCAATTCAGTTTGTTCAAGAGGGGGAGAAAGTTAAAAAGACGATAAGGAGGAAAGGCAGCTTGGAGGATGCTTGTGATTGGGAGATGCAGGTTGATTTAGGAAATAAGCTTGTTGTTCCCCAGGAGATAGCCTCTACAAATCTAAAGCCTGATATAGTCTTGTGGTCTAGAAGTAAAATGAGAGTCTGTTTCATAGAGCTGACTGTTCCTTGGGAGGAATAAGTAGCAGAAGCACATGAAAGGAAAAAGCTTAGGTATGTGGAGTTGGGGGCAGAAGCAGAGCAGCGAGGATGGAAGGTTAGAATCTCTCCAGTGGAAGTAGGATGTAGAGGATTTGTTGCAAAGTCTGTTGTTTCATTGTTGAGGGAGCTGGGTGTAAGTGGACAGAGTGTGAGGAAAATAGTGAAGGAAGTGTCAGATGAGGCAGTAAAGTCCAGTCAGTGGATTTGGATTGGAAGAAACAATAGCAGCTGGGGGCCCAGCAGGGGGGGCACTTAGGGTAAACAGACTTTTGGAAGAAGCAAAGAAGAAGTTCAAGATATTTAAGTGGAGGGTGGGGTCCATTTGAGCCTTTTGAAACCAGGCGGCCATTTTAGTTGAGTTGGCCTGTATGGCTTTGTTTCTGCTGGTATTTTTAGTGACTGTAGGACTGCTTAGGTGAGTTTCTCTGCTGAATCTGCTAGTGTGTCTTGTCCTGCCTCCACCTCTGGCACCCTCTATACTTTCATTACCCCCTACTCGAAACAGGGTTTGTATCCAAAAAAAACAAAAAAGATGGTTGTTGGGGTGTGAGGAGCAGTGATGGCTGGCATTAGGGGAGTAATTCTGGACGCCAGTGGTCAATGTCTAGCCCCCTGGAGGTGTCGTGGGCCCAACGAGACAAAACACTGATGAAAGGAGGTTCCCACCTGATGACCCCATGACATGTTGGTCAGCATTGCTCACTGGTTTATAGGGAGTATAGGGGAACTACAAAATTTCTGAAGAAGTTTTGATGGGTGCCAATCTACTGCCCACCCTATCAACAAATTGTTTAGTTCAGTTAAAGCTGAGAGTCTCTTGTCACATATAAACTTTGAATGATGTCTCTGTGATGTCGTATGGCTGAGTTATGAGGCCTCCAAAATAGGGCAGTTTTTGGTATTCTTGGCTCGTTAAGTACTTTTCAATCGATTTTCCTTTTTTGATCCTCTGTGAGGGCCTCTGTGAGGCCCAAAATCCATAGACAGGTGTGCTGTAGACAGCAATGTAATTTTTTTTTATCAAGGTCCTGTTTAAAATACAGCTTTTATGGCAATTTCAAAATGGCCTCTGTAAGTGCTTTTCAATGTATTTTCCCATTGCATTTTGAGTATTTTCAAACTTCCCCTTACTATCAGTTTAAAGGAGAAATGCAGATCAGATTTATAACATGAAGCTGTTATAACAGGGCATCCATCTTGGCTCTGCCCTCATCAGCAGTCTTAGAACAGAGCAGGCTACCAAGGCGTTGCTACGGAGACGGAACCAGCTGCGGCTCGTCTATGTTAGACAGAGAGCAAACTGACATATGTACACACACTATGGCTTCTTAAAATTAGACTACAATTTTGACTGAAGCCTACTGTCTCAAACAAACGGTCGCCGTTCGAAAAGTAAGTCTTATCCGAACAATTCTTTAACCGTCAGTGCCCCAATAGACGGCAGGAGACAGCGGGATAATTTTCATTCAGCTTCTATGTGTTTCTAGTTTTATATGGCAGTTTTAAAATAATTTTTCACATGAATTTGATGACTTTAGGCCGTTATAATGGAAATGGAGAGGCGACCTCTGGGCTCAGAGGCAATTTGTAAGAAATATATGAGGCAGAGCTCAATGAGTGTGACTTTGTGTGAAAGAGGACAAAAATACCTACGTTTTGAAGTAAAATTTGTCCAGATCGGGCAGATATTTTGGACGAGAGACATTTGTTCGAGGAATTGGTGCAGTATCAATTTTTGAGTGAGAAGCAGAGTGGGAGAGACACCTCAGCTGAGATGTAGTCTTCCTAATACGTAAACTGCCGTTGTGTCAAAGCTGTATAATGTATCAACAAACCCTTTGGTTCAGTTAAAGCTGAGAGTCTCCTGTCACATATGGACTTTGAATGAGGTCTGTGTTATGCTTTATGGCTGAGTTATAAGGCCTCTAAAATAGGCCATTTTCGCGCACAACAAGCACCAAAATGGGCTCATTACGTGCTTTTCAATGCATTTTTCCATCCACAATTTTCCCACTTTCTCCAAAATTCCTTTTGACTAATGAGAGCCAAATGTCACAGCACACCAATTGAGGTCGTTGCGCACACAGCGGTGTGCTTTTTATTCCAGACGGACCATCGCTGCTAGATTAGTAGTGCGCCAAAATTCACAACGGAAACGGAAGAAAAACAGTCCATTACAGGAGTAATATGTGTGTCTAATGTCTTCGGCGTTGGCACTCATAATTATTCACTGAGTTTGGTCCATTTTTTTTAAAAGCACAAAATTAAGTCAAGAATTCAAGCTAATTAAGTGTAAATCTTCATTTCCATCGATAGAGTTTGTTCTGCAAAGTTTGTTTTTATTTCAGGATGAACAGTTAACAGTAACTGTCCCTTTGATGATGGCAGCAGTCTGGTCCTGTGGGAGGAAACTGGAAGATTTAAAAGAAGCAGAGGCAGACTACCTGCTCACTTCACAGGAACTCTTCACATTAACTTCACATCTTATCTCTTCACACACCATGAATTGCAGTTTCTCTCCTGGTTACTCTGATTTTAACAGCAAAAGTAGGACGTAAACGTAGCATGAATGTCTCAGACAGTTCTTCCTGAGCACAGAGTGATTTTATTAAGGAGCAGCATGAGATAATGGTAAACTCTACTCAGGTTTCATATTTCACTCTTGGTGCTTATTTTGATACCAATCTGTTCACATACTTTTTCTTCATGATCATCATGTCTTTGTATCTTTTAATAGTTGGTTCTAATGTTCTGCTCATCGTGGTTATCGGTGTGAACAGGAGCTTACATGAACCCATGTACATGTTCCTGTGCAGCCTGTTTGTAAATGAGCTGTATGGTAGTTCAGGGCTGTTTCCATTCCTGCTGATTCAGATCCTCTCTGACGTTCACACTATTTCTGCTCCTCTCTGTTTCCTGCAGGTTTTCTGTTTGCACTCGTACGCCACTGTAGAATTTTTCACCTTGGCCGTCATGTCTTATGACAGATATCTTGCTATCTGTTATCCTCTGCAGTATAACACAATAATGACATTTCAGAGGGTAAAAGTTCTTACTGCAGTAGCCTGGTTACCCGCCTTACTTCTGATTGTAATTTTGACTTCTTTGAGTTTCTCTTTGCAGCTTTGTGGAAACATCATTAACAAAGTATATTGTGACAACTACTCTGTTGTTAAACTGGCCTGCGCTGACACTACAGTCAATAACATCTATGGACTTATGATCACAGCTATCATTGTTTTTGGTCCAGTCCTTTTAATTCTGTACTCATACATGAGGATCCTCAAAGTGTGTTTTTCTGGATCCAAACAGACCCGTCAGAAAGCTGTCAGTACCTGCGCTCCTCACCTGGCTTCTCTGCTCAACTTCTCTTTTGGGGTTTGTTTTGAAGTGTCACAGAGCAGGTTTGATATGAGCAGAGTTCCAAGAATACTGCAAATACTTCTTTCTTTGTACTTTTTAACATGTCAGCCACTCTTTAATCCTGCACTGTATGGCCTAAATATGTCCAAAATACGCAGCAGGTGTAAAAGTCTGTTTTCTCTGAAATGTTGATTTGTTCTTATTGAATCATGATAAAAAAAAATACTCTGATATTTGACTGAAATGTACTTGGTCTTTAAATTATATAACAAAATAATTGCCTTGATGTTTCAATTTCAAAATATTACATTTAGAAAGTTTTTAGTCTCGTAAAGCCCTTCAAATGAGTGAAAAATTCCAAATAAAACTTAGAATATTAACCTTGTAGCACCCAAGCATATGAATAATCATTGAAAAAAATCATTTCGGCATCTTTTTGGGTGGGAATAAACCAACATGTTTGGAAACCAAGTCATTCTGCAGATCGTTTGGCAGAAAAGGTTGTAGTGAAAGTTCACCAGTAACTGCTGCTACCACAATAAAATGTTTATAATAAACCTTTATTGAACATTCTTAATACAAAGTGCGGAACGCAACCATCATAAACTTTCCATTCAACAACAAATCAAACAGATTTCACAAATCTTTGTTGTGAAAAAGTGAAGCACATATAAAATGCAAAAATGTAATGTAAATAAAAATGTGCACATGAAGCTAATAAAGAAAAATCATAATAATACAATTTGGAGAGCTGACCTCCCATTAACGCTGTGAAAGGTGGACAAAGCAGAGCACACCAAACGAGAGCAGAACAAACTAGAACAGACCACCGCAGAGCAGAGTGTAATTCACTGAGCCAAGAAAATGATGCTGTGACAACTGTCGGCACATAAATGTAATGTAAAAAAATGTATGTAAATTAAAAAAAAACAACCAAATAATGTAATGTAAATAAAAATACAATGTAAATAAATAATGTAAATAAATAAAAAGCTTGTTGCATATCTGCAACTGTGGGTGCTGCAAGGTTAAAAACTGATGTATTATCATTTTCAAAGAAATGAAGTTAATGAGACAACACATGACACGTCTTAAATTTATCGTGTCTGGAATAAAAAAAGGTGAGAAAAAAGTGAGCAAAGTTGCAGAGAATGAAGCATCATAGCAGAGCAGCATTGCTGGGTCCAGATTCTTTGGTCGATTCTTTGGAGGCCTGAAGATCACCGGAGCTTACTCTGAGTTTTGTGCCTTCTACTAGAGTAGAAGGCACAAAACTGCTGCAGCATTAACTCTGACAGAGTTTGTTGAGGATGTTAACAAACATGCAAATAACCAAGTTAGCAGAAGCTCACTGATGGTGAAAAGAAACAAACCACCATACTGGAGAGTGAGCATCAGTGTGCAGGCTTCTCCACCGTCTGAAAACCGGTTTGGGACTCGTGATAAAAGCCTTTGAACAGTCTGACCTCTCTAAGGTTCTTTAACTTCTCACTGAACATCAGAAGTTCTGAAGTTTCTGCACTAACTTTCCTCTCAGCTGAACTTTCTGTAAAACCCACAGAGGCTGCTGATGCAAAGCTGGATCTGTGCATGTCAAAGGTCAGTCAACATGTTTGTCCCTGAGGTGTCTTCACATCGGCCACAGTTTCCTCTAATTCCCTCTGCGGCACATTAAAGTCGGAGCTGTTAACCAGAGAGACCAATCAGCATGAGTGGAGCTCAGCTGGGGTTTGGCTGCTTCACAGAGGGCATCACACACACCTCAGGGCTCATGGACACACACGTTTTCCAGAAATGATGACACCAACAGCAAACCTTACACAAACATTTTCTGACTCTTTGTCATAACTTTAAAGTTACCAGTCCACAGTGATTCTAAGCTGTCCTCAAACTAATGAAACACTCGGAAAAGTCACAAATCTGCTGATAAGCTCTGAGCTTCTATCTGAGACTGTAAAACTCCAAAGATTGAATCAGTAGAAGGGACATAAACCAAAGTAACCTGTTGAGTCTGTGGGCTCTATGGGCGCTAGCTCTCTGGGCTCTATGGGCGCTAGCTCTGTGGGCTCTATGGGCGCTGGCTCTGTGGGCTCTATGGGCGCTGGCTCTGTGGGCGCTGGCTCTGTGGGCTCTGTGGGCTCTATGGGCGCTGGCTCTGTGGGCTCTATGGGCGCTGGCTCTGTGGGCTCTATGGGCGCTGGTATTGTGGGCTCTATGGGCGCTGGCTCTGTGGGCTCTATGGGCGCTGGCTCTGTGGGCTCTTTGGGTGCTGGCTCTCTGGGCTCTATGGGCGCTGGCTCTCTGGGCTCTATGGGCGCTGGCTCTCTGGGCTCTATGGGCGCTGGCTCTCTGGGCTCTATGGGCGCTGGCTCTCTGGGCTCTATGGGCGCTGGCTCTCTGGGCTCTATGGGCGCTAGCTCTGTGGGCTCTATGGTCGCTGGTATTGTGGGCTCTCTGGGCTCTATGGGCGCTAGCTCTGTGGGCTCTATGGTCGCTGGTATTGTGGGCTCTATGGGCGCTGGCTCTCTGGGCGCTAGCTCTGTGGGCTCTATGGGCGCTGGCTCTGTGGGCTCTATGCGAGCTAGCTCTGTGGGCTCTATGGGCGCTGGCTCTGTGGGCTCTATGGGCGCTGGCTCTGTGGGCTCTATGGGCGCTGGCTCTCTGGGCTCTGTGGGCGCTGGCTCTCTGGGCTCAATGGGCGCTGGCTCTCTGGGCTCTATGGGCGCTGGCTCTCTGGGCTCTATGGGCGCTGGCTCTCTGGGCTCTATGGGCGCTGGCTCTGTGGGCTCTATGGGCGCTGGCTCTGTGGGCTCTATGAGCGCTGGCTCTCTGGGCTCTATGGGCGCCGGCTCTGTGGGCTCTATGGGCGCTGGCTCTGTGGGCTCTTTGGGCGCTGACTCTCTGGGCTCTATGGGCGCTGGCTCTGTGGGCTCTATGGGCGCTGGCTCTGTGGGCTCTTTGGGCGCTGGCTCTCTGGGCTCTATGGGCGCTGGCTCTCCTAGCTGGGGCTCAAGCTCTTTAGAGGAGTAAAAGCAAACTTGGTTTATTTACAAAAAATAGCAAAAGTCAAAACCAGGCGTGGCTGAGCCAGATGACGAAACTAGACTGTGGAACAAAACATGAGTATGACCTTGACAAAAACAAAAGACTTGACATGACATGAAAAACACCTAACATGGATTGACGTTACGTGGCGTGGCGTGAAGTGAAAGGTGAAATGATCTCACCATGAATGTGAGAAACCAGAGAGACTAAATAATGAGGGAACTGATGAAAGGCAAAGCAAGGCAATTTCATTTATAGAGCACAATTCATACACAGGGCAATTCAAAGTGCTTCACAGCTACATAAAATCACAAGAAGGCAATAAAATCATTACAAAGAAATAAAAAAATAAAATAAAGAAATAATAATAAAAATAATAATACAAAATAATAATAATTATTATTATTAAAAATCCATTAAAATAATCATTAGTTAATTAAAAAGTGAAGAGTGCAGATAAAATACTTTCAGGTGTCATATGCACAGCTAAATAGAACTGTTTTCAGCCTGGATTTAAACATTGTCAGACTGGATGCAGCTGAAGTGAATGAACTAATGACCTGAACATGGGGACTGAGGAACCAGAAACTGAGGGGAAAAATGGGAAAACTAACTACAAGACCTGAACTAAGAAAACTAAGGCATGAAATAAAATAAAACATGATAAAACACAAAACTAAGAACTCAAAACGTGGGGAAAACCCCATGGACATGACAGGATGGAGGGAGGGATGAAGGGTTGAAGGGATGGACAGAGGCAGGGATTAAGGGATGGATGGAGGGATGGATGGATGGACCATTAATCCAAAACTGTCTTTCTCTTCAGACATGGGACATGTTCCGTGCCTCAATTGTTGAGGCGGCTGACCGGAGCTGTGGCAGTAAGGTGGTCGGTGCCTGTCCTGGCAGCAATCCTCGAACCCGCTGGTGGACACCAGCCATGAGGGAAGCCGTCAAGCTGAAGAAGGAGTCCTATCGGCCTTTTTGGCCAGTGGGACTCTGGAAGCAGCTGATGGGTACCAACAGGCCAAGCAGAACGCAGCCTCTGCGGTTGCTGAGGCAAAAACTCGGGCTTGGGAGGAGTTCGGGGAGGTCATGGAGAACGACTTCCGGACGGCCTCGAAGAGATTCTGGCTCACAAGCGGTGCACCGTCAACACCTTTAAAAAAGGGGACCAGAGGGTGTGTTCCAACTATAGGGGGATCACACTCCTCAGTCTCCCTGGTAAGGTCTATTCAGGGGTACTGGAGAGGAAGATCCGCGTCTGGTCTAACAGAGCACATCTGTTCATTGAGCTCCACTGGCTACCCTCAGCCGCCCGCATCAGATTCAAGTCCCTGATGTTAGCCTACAGAGTCCTGAATGGAACAGCTTCCATCTACCTGAATGCTCTCGCAAAGGCTTACATCAGGACTCGGTCACTCTGGTCGTCAGATAATTGTCATCTAGCAGTGCCTGCACCACGCTTAAGACAATCCAGACTCGTCTAATGTGTCGTTCCACGATGGTAGAATGACCTACCGAGCGCTACCAGAACAGGGGCGTCCCTGAAAATCTTCAAGAATCTCTTGAAGACCCAGCTCTTCAGAGAGCATCTGCTATCCTGTACTTGCCTCTATACCTGCACTCTATTTCCATACTGTCCCCTCTTTCACCTCTGACAGGGTCTAACGAGTGGTTTCTTTGATGTTAGCTATAATCTTATATATCCTTTTTGTAAGTCGCTTTGGATAAAAGCATCTGCTAAATGCATAAACATAACAACTTCAGTTTGTCTGAATTTAGAAGCAGACCGTTCTGAGTCATCCAGGTCTTTATGTCTTTAAGACATGCTTGTAGACTGACCAACCTATTGGGTTCATCTGGTTTCATAGATAAGTACAGCTGAGTATCATCAGCATAGCAATGGAAATTTATGCCATGCTGTCTAATAATGTTACCTAATGGAAGCATGTATAAAGTGAAAAGAATCGGTCCAAGCACAGAACCCTGGGGAACTCCATGACTTACTCTGGTGTGTGAGGAAGATTCTTCATTTACAAGAACAAACTGAAATCTATCAGATAAATATGACTTAAACCAGCCTAATGCAGTTCCTTTAATCCCAATAACATGTTCAAGTCTGTGTAATAGTTTCTTTTGCTTTAATGAGCAACCAAGACCCCCAATATGAAGTATATTTTAAACCATGAACTTTGTTTACCATTATATCTTTTGTAATGAACCAGCCTGCAGTAAACAAATGATGCCCATAAACTATACTTAAGAATGTACTTGCTGATTAATTGTTTCACTTGTTTCCTACATGCTTTATATTATTTATATTATTAAGGGTCATGGGGGCCTGTCCCATCTACCTTCGGGTGTGAGAAGGTAGATCGTAACCTTGACGGGTACCAGTCCTACCGACTGTGATAATCATCATAAAGAATGACCTTTTGTCATTTGGAGAAGATTCTGAAGGCCATAATACAGTAATTCATTCAAGGTAAACACAAGAAACTTGTTCTAAAGAAAAAAATGGACCAGACTCAGTGAATAATTCCCTATAATATAGATCAGTGAGCAGTGCTGACCAACATGTCATTGGGGTCATCAGGTTGGAACCTCCTATCAACAGTGTTTCCTCTAGTTTGGCCCACGACACCTCCAGGGGGCTAGAGAGTGATCACTGGCGTCCCAGAGTCACTCCCCTAATGCCAGCCATCACTGCTCCTCACACCACAACAACCATCTTTTTTTTTTTTACAGCCACAAGCTACCTCTGCCTCTCACCAACAGCACACCAGTCACAGCGGGGTGGGGATGCAAACCCTGGTTCAGGTAAGGCAGGGGTGGGCAATTAATTTCTTCAGGGGTTCGCATGAAAAATCTGAAATGTGTTGGAGGGCTGAACCCAATAGGTTGGTCAGACTACAAGCATGTCTTAAAGACATAAAGACCTGGATGACTCAGAACTGTCTGCTTCTAAATTCAGACAAACTGAAGTCGTTATCTTTGGACCTGAGCGTTTCAGGGAGAAATTGTCTAGCTATATAGTTACTCTAGATGGTATTTCCTTGGTTTCTAGTTCTACAGTGAGGAACCTTGGAGTTATTTTTGACCAGAACTTATCATTTGACTCGCATATAAAACAGGTTTCTAGGACTGCCTTCTTTCATCTTCGTAATATTGTTAAAATCAGGAACATCTTGTCTCAGAGTGATGCAGAAAAACTGCTCCATGCATTTGTTACTTCAGGATTGGACTACTGTAATTCTTTATTATTGGGCTGTCCCACATATTCTCTGAAAAGCCTCCAGCTGATCCAAAATGCTGCCAGTTTGGGAGGCAGAGCCTTCAGTTATCAGGCCCCTCTCTGTGGAACCAGCTGCCAGTTTGGGAGGCAGAGCCTTCAGTTATCAGGCCCCTCTCTGTGGAACCAGCTGCCGGTTTGGGAGGCAGAGCCTTCAGTTATCAGGCCCCTCTCTTGTGGAATAAGCTGCCAGTAAATGTCCGGGAAGCAGACACCCTTTCCACTTTTAAGACCAGGCTTAAAACTTTCCTTTTTTATAAAGCTTATAGTTAGGGATGGCTCAGGTGATCCTGAAACATCCCATAGTTAAGCTGCTATAGGCCCAGACTGCTGGGGGCCTCATCTGTCACACCTTTCCTCACTTTACTCTCTTTATGTATGTGTGACATTATTTATCCTTTGAATGGTGTTACAGTGCCACCGCCGCCCCCTCCCCCCCTCCCTTCTGTGAATTGAATTGAATAGAATATTTCACCCTCGCTGCTTACTCTGATGTCGGCCCTTATAAATATCTGGTTTTCCTGTTTATCATGTGTTTGTACGCCCTGATCATCGGCTCTAATGTTCTGCTCATCGTGGTTATCGGTGTGAACAGGAGCTTACATGAACCCATGTACATGTTTCTGTGCAGCCTGTTTGTAAATGAGCTGTATGGTAGTTCAGGGCTGTTTCCATCCCTGCTGATTCAGATCCTCTCTGACGTTCACACTGTTTCTGCTCCTCTCTGCTTCCTGCAGGTTTTCTGCTTGTACACGTATGTGAACGTAGAGTTTTACAGTTTGGCCGTGATGTCCTATGACAGATACGTGGCCATCTGCCACCCGCTGCTGTACAGCTCACGGATGACCCTGCACAGGGTGGTCCGGCTGATCGTGTTCAGCTGGCTGCTGCCCGTTGTCGTGGTGACCGTCATGATCTCGCTGAACGCCTCCTTGCAGCTGTGCGGGAACGCGATCGACAGGCTTTTCTGCAACAACTACTACATGGTGAGGCTGGCGTGCGGCGACACCTCGGTGAACAACGTGTACGGACTCGTCTACACTTTCACCGTGCTCATCGGCCTCTCACTTCTGATCCTTTACACGTACCTGAGGATCCTCAGAGTGTGTTTTTCAGGCTCCAGGTGTTGTGGAGAAATTAGAGTCGAATCCCGCGTTGGTCAGCCGTCCATTGGGGAGTTTATTGAACAAACCGTCACAGCAAAACGTGCATTCAGAATGTACAAAATGTCCACCGTCTTCATTTTGTGACACCCCTTTTATACCGTTTTATCATAACAAGTGTACGTGGCCCTCTCTGGAGGCACCTAGCTTTCGCAGTTTATCATAAACACGCTCATTCTAACTATCAACAATATTCATATGAACCAGTCAACAAGGCCCAGGATGTAACTAGGCCAGAAATCATGAACATGTCATGACATCCTTCTCCCACATAGTCCCCCCTGAAATCACTTATCAGTGATTTAATAAAGAAATAATCTAAAATGAAAGAAAATCATCCCACATAGTTAATTAAGAATTAATTAACATAATCAACACTAAATTATTCTAATAATTCTACAATATCAATCAACGGAACCATTTTGAATACATGAAAAGGGATATATATATGTGTGTACTCGAATCACATTAAATGATTAAATTAAATTAAACGATATTGAATTCAACAACACTACAAGTTTTACATTGCCATCACACTTGTCCACTGTTCGCAGTGCATAGGTGCGAAAAACCCACCGGCTGCTACTTTCGTAACTCATGTTCTTATCTTGGGAAAATTCACCTACGGTTCTCTCGTAGTGTACCATGCCCATCTATACCACATATCCTGTGCTGCCTTAACCCATTTTCCACAGTTACACTGTTTTCCCGACTCCACCTGTGCATGTACACTCCGTCTGTTCTTGGATTAACATGATTATTCTATCCTGTAGTGCTAATGGTATCCAATCCCCCTAGACTTCCCCAAAAAATCTTTCTATTCTTACAACCATTGTGAACAACTCCTTCTGACCCAATCTGACATGATCTTACCAGATTCCCCCTTTGTCGTGGCGTCCAGAGGCGGTGATTTGGTCGTCTCCTCCACCGGACCCATGATCCACACTTCCTCACACTTCCTCACACTTACCCATACCTACTCATCCTTCCTCACACTTCCACCAACCTTTATTCCCACGTACTTAAATTCAAGCTTAGCAGATGCCTCTTCACGACTAGCTCTAGTGTGTATTGCTGGCAAAGTTCGTGGCGTGGCATGGTCTGAGTGGGTGTGTATTGTTGCATCATACTCATCTGACCCAGGCTGGCTACTTCCCTGCGGGGTGGCTTCATCATGGGACCCTTCCAGCCTCTCCTGTCTGCGGGATCCCGTCCAACATCTCCAGGCTTCGTTCTCCTGAGCCCATGCTGTCGGCCAACACCCACACCTGGATGCTCACAGTGTCAGAAATCTTAACCTCTTCCTTTTGTTCATCCTTTCCCTCGGACTTAACTCCGTCTGTGTCTTTAGTCCGAACCTTAGTGCAGTGATTCAAATGGTACCATGTGTTGCTACCTTCCACTTGAACTGCTGTTGACGTTGCTCGCACCATTGTGTACGGTCCTTTCCGTCTTGGCACAAGCCACTTCCTTCGGAGCACTTCGATGTGCACCTGGTCGCCTGGCACCACTGGCCTCTCAACCCGCTGTTCGAGACTCAAGTCTCTGAACTCCTCCTGTAGATAGATTGTTCTGTGGATTGCAGTTAATTGCTTCATGTAAGCTCTCCTCTCTGTTCACAACTGCTCAAGTGGGAACTGAGGTGCCGGCATGGGTCGACCCGTTAGCATTTTATGCGGTGTTAGTGCGTGACTCTATGAGTCTGCATAGGACATCTCATTAGTGCAAGCGGCAAAGCATCTAGTTAGTTTAGTTGCAGCATAGATTCAATTCAATTTCACTTTCCAGGTTCCATTGATCCTCTCATGCATCCCTTGACTCTGTGGATGATAAACGGCCCCACAGCGCTGCTTGATTCGCAGCTGCTGCAGAATGCCTCTTGCACTTTTATAAACAAACACTTAACCATTATTTGAGCTAATCTCTGATGGAATGACAAACAGATGAATCAATTCTCTTACCAAAAAAATTTACGACTATTTATCCAATATGTATGACCAATATCCTTGTGATGGCGCGACATCTGGCTCCAGTAACACCATTGGTGCCAAAACAGCAAGCTGGCACTTTGATGCTACTTTCGCTGCTTCATCAGCCGCGTTATTACCTTTACCGACCATTTTGTTACCTTTACGATTATTTGACACTGTATCACTGCCAATTTTCAATTTTCACGACTGCAATCCGCTCCTTCATTTGGACCTCATGTCGCACTGGACTTCCGTCTGACCTCCTGAACCCTCTCTGCTTCAAAACTGCTTCAAACAAATAGCAAATATCATGAGCATATGCAGAATCTGTGTATACATTCGTAACCTTACCTTTCACCAGTCAACATGCTTCCGTTAGTGCCTTCAGTTCAGCCAACTGTGCCGAACATGGCTGTTCACACTTCTCAGCTTTCACCGTCACAAAGTTTCCACCTTCCTGTTTCACAACTGCAAAACCTCATGATCACCCAAATGATCTCACAACATGAACCATATACAACATAAGTGACATCAGCCTGCACAAGTGGAGTTGCTTCTAAGTCAGGTCTCAGTTTAATGTATCTCACAGCTTCTGACACACGCTCATGTGGTTCTCCTTCCAGCTCACGTGGAATGACATCTGCAGGATCCGATGTAGCACACTTCTGTATTCTCACATCTGGACGTGTCAAAAGATGCACAACCTGCAAACATCCTGTCCAAGTCACAACATACCTACTCTGATTTATTAGTTCTGAAATCTTATGGTTTTTATTGGAGACATATAAGAAAAATGGCTTCTCATATTCTAGTGTTGCCCGTTTTGGATGACTTTTGCTAATTTCGTTTCAAATTTTCAAAGGCTAACTTAGCCTCGGTTGTCCTCTCCAGTTGTGCTTTCAACCTTTGATCTTTGGATTTTTCATGATTCCTTCCAGAGGAAGCGCATTTTATTGCATAATCCTCCCAAAAGAGGATCATACTTGTTGTATTTTAATCTTACTTATTTATTTTGGACATGGCGCTTTTCTTACTCCCTCCAAGTGGGATGGAGAGATATCAGTAATTCCCTATGGGCTAAATAGATACTCTAATTCAGACTATCAATGCTAAAATTTAAATTAGAAACTTTGTTCCGTTCAAATTTTAGAACTTCGTAATAGTGGCACATTTAAATTTTAAATTCAGAAACTTTGTTTTGTTCTGTCCTAGTAACAGTGACCTATTTAAATTCAAGTTTTAGAAACTTAGTAGTCGTGACACATTTAACTTAAAAACTTTGTTTTGTTTTGTAGTGATGACACACCTGAGGGCGGTTTTTAAACCCTTTTGAGTACGTTCGGTGTAAGTGTACTTCTTACCTCTATATGTCAATGTAAACCAATACTGGGATTCCTCTGCCAGAGGAACGCCTTGGACCTGCCGGGCCACTTGCTCCGCCCCCCAGGGACTGGCCACGGTCCTGCCGAACACTCGGGTTTCTCGGTGCTCTGGGACAGCTGTAAACAAAGTGTCCCCTCTCGCCACAGGCCCAACATGCCCCCGAGGACCTTCGTCCTCCAGGTGCACCTCTTCTTGACCTTTGACAGGGTCGACGATGGACTTGCCCCTGTGATGGCTGTTCAGCGGCCCCCGCTGTCATGGCCTCATCTCGTACTTCTTGCTTCGCTTGCAGTTCTTCTAACTGCAACCGTGCAAGTTCCCTTTGCATATCCTTCTCCTGCTACTTCCGTTTCAGTTCTTTTCTGTATTTGTTTACTGCATGCACCACGTGGTCTCGGAATTGTCCATGTGACATTGAATTCAACCCCACCACATCCTCCAGCCTCCCCTGAACTGGGGCAGGCAGAGCCTCTTTGATGGAAACTCTGAACAATGTCACCCACGCTGGGCTCTTCTCGATTTCTCCCTCAGACTCTTGTCTCCATTTCTGCAATTGTTGTGCAATGTACACAACCGGACTCTCTGTTCCTGACAGTGGTTCCCCCTTTAATGCTTCGAGGTCCACTCCCACAGGAAACTCAGCTCGTAACGCTCTCCAGAGTGCAGCTCGATATGCATTAAAGTCAGTTCCATCAGCTCGGTGGCTCAACATCCAGTCATTCTCACTGTGTCTCAAAATGCCCTCCATGGTAGAAGTTCCAAAACACAGTGCCCACACTGCCTTAATGTGTCCCACAGACAACAGTTTATGCACAGTCTCTTGTTCAAAAGCTCTTATCCATCTACTTGCACCTGTGTGAATGTCCGGCAGTCTGGCAACCAGCCCCCCTAGGACGAGCGTCTGCCACGGCACATACTGTCCCTGCGTCATTTCTATCAAACTCGGTGCTGACGCTGTTGGACTCTTATGTTCTTCAGAAGATGCCTTTTGAACTGGAGATGCCAGTTCGGGTGATTTTTGGTATTGTGGGAGCTGTCCCCTTGCCTGATCTGAATTACAGACGGCGTCTGGCTCAGGAGCTCCATGACTGCTTGATGTAGCTATTTGTGGTTCTGGACGTTCATGAGATATTTTGTGATCTTTTATTTCAGAATCTCCTTGTATGTTTGCTGCTCCTGGCAGTGTTGGATATAGCTCTGCATTTTCAAAGAAATGTAAAACTTTTAATTCAAGCTCTCTCTTTTCCTGTCTCTTTTTGCTTTTGTCCTTTGGTTTGTAAGCTTTAATCCTTTGTTCCATAATCTTACAGGTAGTTACATTGAAAGTGCCACCTTTTGGCCAGGGTGAGACGTTAATTTTTGTTCGTTTTTCCCATTTTAGAGATATCTTTTTAATATCTTTGGAATGTTCAGGATGTTTGGCGCTGATGATTATTGTTGGTGTTACATCCATTGTTTCACCTAGTTAGTTCCCTTCTATTGACTTTTGACTTTTCCTTTTTATTTACTTATCTATTTTCTAAATTTTCCTTATTTATTATTCGTATTCCCCCCTTTTTTTTTTTTTTTTTGAAAGTCAATTTAAATAAAACTAATTATTTAACTCTAATCAATGCTAAACAATGCTAGTTATTGCTAATCAATACTGTTGATTGCTAATCAATGCTAGCTAATTAGGATTTAAACCAATATTTGCCTTATTGCTATTGCTAATCAATGCTAATTGTCTCTCTGATCAATGCTAATTATGGCTAACGAAATGCTAACAAATGCTAACCAATGCTAACTATTGCTAATCAATACTAGCTTCCTTGTTGACCAATGCTAATTGAATGCTAATTATGCTATTCAACGCTAGTGATTGCTAATCAATGCTAATCAATGCTAAACAATGCTAGTTATTGCTAATCGATACTAATTATTGCTAATCAATACTTGCTGTATTGCTAATGCTACCCAATGTTAATTTATTGCTAATCGAAAGCTCAGTTAATGCTTACTCTGTATGAAGTGACTCAGGCTAAAGGCGTTGCCCCAACTTTTGCTCACATCCGGATGTTGCCGATCCAATCCACACACAATGTCCTCCACCAATCCAGATGATCCAATGTACGTCACAGCTACGTCAATTCTGACCAATGAAATAAATTTATTTATTTATTTATTTATTTTTTTTTTTGACCAATGAAATCTGAACACACCTCTAAATCTATCTCCAATGAAACACGTCTGAGACACGTAACTTCTAACCAATAAAATATGAACACCCCTCTAAGCCCGCCTCCAATGAACCACGTGAATTTCTAACAAATCAAATATGAACACACCATTACATCTACTTCCTAGACTGTTATTAACTCCTCCCAAGCATAACAATTGAACCAGACATAACAATTGAACCACACCCCAACTCAAAATGGCGTTTGTCACACTTTTTGTTACAAGTTAAGAAAAAGGAGGAAATACAAACTTTCAGCTGGACAGAGAAGAAATACAATTTAACACAGAAATAACAGTTGCACTATTCTTCACCTCGAAATGGCATTTGTTAAGAAAGAGACAGAAATACAATTTAACACGCTGTGGACAGGGAAACTACAAATCAAAAGATACAGAAACAATGCATAAGCGAAAAACTTTCTTTATCAGGAATGTCACATTCAACTTGACTAGAGACAGAACCTCTCCTCTAGAATTGCGAAACCCTCATTACTCGACTGATAACAACTCTGCAATTAGCACATTACCTAAAGAAAACTAATAATTATTACAGTTCAACCATAAATTGCCCCTGGAAGACACAAGGAAAGAAAATGTGATCACACACGAACATTTGCAGCAGCAGAAAACTCTCAAGGACAGAGCACCGGCCTCGTGAACGCGCAGCACCCTCTGTCCCCCTGAAAGCCAAAACACATTCACTCGCCTGTTAAGAATATAACTTTAGAAACTTAACACCAATCACAGCAGTATTCAATAATTCAATAATAACAAGATGCACGCAACGAAAATCCAGAATCTTAAAGAAATAAACACTCAGCGTTTAAAACTCACAGCACATTACTGCAACAGCTCCTTATCTCCCCAAGTTATTAATGTGGCAACTATAACAATTAAGCAAATTATAACAATGAGGCAAATTATAACAATGAAGCAAATCTGAGTTTAACTTAAAATGCTACGAATACTCAAAAGTCAAGGGATGATATGAGTCAGAACCTTTTTTCTTTTCTTCTCTTTCTTGATTCACACAAACATCAGATTTCACACACACATTGACAGACAACAGAGACCGGTCACACACACTCACACCAAGTCGGTCGATAAAAGTTTTGTCAGTCACCGTTCAAATCTTCACATTTTTAAATTATCAATTTCTTTCATTTAGACTTTTAATTTTTCAGGAGATGTTGGTGTCGGCAATATATGGAATACAAAATGTGTTTTCCCTACAAGCCTTGTGATATGGTCTCTGACCAAAGCAACAGATGCTGACGTGTACTTTACCAGCTTCGCTGTGACCTCTTAATAATAATCTCCTGTGGTCAATTTCATAACCGAATTTGAATTTTCTTCTCAAAATGTCTTTATACTGAGGTCTCGGATAACTCCAAAGAGTTCTAGGCAGATATATAAAATGATATAAACATATATACTTAAAATGTGCCCGTATAGAACTGGAATTGACTTTTTCGGAGTTTTCTTGAACTGCTCTTTTGATTCCACCTTCAAACTTTTATGTTCGCAAGTCAATCAATTACCAGCATTCGTCTACTCCTTGACTAGTGAAAATAATTTTCACATATATTAATGACTAATGCGAACCATAGTCCCACGGTAGCCCGAACCCCCCATGCATAAAAGGTCGGCCGTTGGCTTTATGACATCACTATGGACGAGTGATTTCCACCCTGCCCGCTCTAAAAGCGTATCTATTATTCCAGTTTAAACTCATCGATTTATTCCCTGCCCGAGCATTAGCGACTAGCCCTTCTTAATTACCACAAAAAAACAATACAACAACACAATAGCCCGACCAGCTGCTCACAGCTGTCTGCTTCACAAAACACGTCTCACATAAGCTGCTGTTTACCCAATTTTTATCTCAATTAAAACACTTGGCTCCCCTTGGCCCACAATTTCAACAATTACAGCAGCCCCCCTGCGCAGAAGTAAACAATGGAAGAGCTTACCGTGTGCAGGATCCGTCTCTCTCCTGTGTTCTTTTAAATTTGGGGAAGCCGGAAGAAGCCGTCAGCTGTGCTCCACTAACAGAGATCAACTGCGTAATGGTAGGAACAAAATCCCACCTGCCGGCTTGTTACAGCTGATGTCGGTTGTCGGGGCACAGAGGACACGCTCCGCCGGGATCCAGATGCAAAATCTCACGAATTCGGGGTCACCATTATGTTGTGGAGAAATTAGAGTCGAATCCCGCGTTGGTCAGCCGTCCATTGGGGAGTTTATTGAACAAACCGTCACAGCAAAACGTGCATTCAGAATGTACAAAATGTCCACCGTCTTCATCTTGTGACACCCCTTTTATACCGTTTTATCATAACAAGTGTACGTGGCCCTCTCTGGAGGCGCCTAGCTTTCGCAGTTTATCATAAACACGCTCATTCTAACTATCAACAATATTCATATGAACCAGTCAACAAGGCCCAGGATGTAACTAGGCCAGAAGTCATGAACATGTCATGACATCCTTCTCCCACACAGGCAGACCCGACAGAAGGCCGTCAGCACCTGCACGCCTCACCTGGCCTCCCTGCTACACTTCTCCTTCGCCTGCTTCTTTGAGATCTTAGAGAGCAGGTTCGACCTGAGCCACTTCCCCAGCATCCTGCGCATCCTCTTATCCACGTACTTCATCATCTGCCAGCCGCTCTTTAACCCCGTCATGTACGGACTCAGCCTGAGCAAAGTCCGACTCATGTGCAGGAATCTGTTCTCTGGGGGAGCTAAGCTGTTGGACCTGAACACATCTGGTTAGTCTGCACAGCTGCTTCAGAATGAAGTGTCGGGTGCTTCCAGCGTTTGTAAAGAAACGTTGAAAAAAAGTTTATTTGTAGCACATTTCATGTACAGAACAGTTCGAAGTGCTTCACCTAAAATAAAAGCATTGCAGCAGGGAGTGGAAGAACCCTGGAAAAAATCTAAATCTTACCAAGTATATTTGTCTCACTGAGTATCTAATTACACTTAATATGAGACACAACTGCCTAACAAGCACCATTTCAGCCAGATATAGGGACTTGTTTTAATACAATACATCTGGAATATCTTGTTAAGTGAAAAAGTCTTGAAAATATCTTGTTTTGAGTCGGATTTCACATGAAACAAGTTTTTGATTTCATTTGAAGAGGTTTTTAAGCTAATTTCAAGATCACTTTTAAATCAAAAGTCCTAAATATCACATTTTATTTCAAGAAATCTTGACAAGCCGATTTTTACTAGTTCCATTGGCAGATTTTTTGGCTTATTTCAAGCAAAAACATCTCGTATTTGTTGTTTTTTTACTTATTTTTGGAGGGGTATTTTTTCCAGTAATGCATTAAAAATACATAAAAGAATATAAAGAGAAACAAATAAAATCATTTAAATGAATTTAAAAACAAGCAACAGTCCAGATAAGTTCAAAGATATCGTGCAGATTTCATGCATAGACACATGAGAACAGAAATGTTTTTAACCTGGATTTAAAAATGTCTCCATTTGGTGAAAGTTTAATCTCCACTGGCAGTTTGTTCCACTTGTTTGCAGCATAACATATAAATATTATGGTCTGCTTATTATCTGGCTCTGTGGCCTCTATGAGCGCCAGCTCCGGCTCTCTGGCCTCTGTGGGCGCCAGCTCCGGCTCTCTGGCCTCTATGGGCGCCAGCTCCGGCTCTCTGGCCTCTATGGGCGCCAGCTCCGGCTCTCTGGCCTCTATGGGCGCCAGCTCCGGCTCTCTGGCCTCTATGGGCGCCAGCTCCGGCTCTCTGGCCTCTATGGGCGCCAGCTCCGGCTCTCTGGCCTCTATGGGCGCCAGCTCCGGCTCTCTGGCCTCTATGGGCGCCAGCTCCGGCTCTCTGGCCTCTATGGGCGCCAGCTCCGGCTCTCTGGCCTCTATGGGCGCCAGCTCCGGCTCTCTGGCCTCTATGGGCGCCAGCTCCGGCTCTCTGGCCTCTATGGGCGCCAGCTCCGGCTCTCTGGCCTCTATGGGCGCCAGCTCCGGCTCTCTGGCCTCCATGGGCGCCAGCTCCGGCTCTCTGGCCTCCATGGGCGCCAGCTCCGGCTCTCTGGCCTCTATGGGCGCCAGCTCCGGCTCTCTGGCCTCCATGGGCGCCAGCTCCGGCTCTCTGGCCTCCATGGGCGCCAGCTCCGGCTCTGTGGCCTCCATGGGCGCCAGCTCCGGCTCTGTGGCCTCTATGGGCGCCAGCTCCGGCTCTCTGGCCTCTATGGGCGCCAGCTCCGGCTCTCTGGCCTCTATGGGCGCCAGCTCCGGCTCTCTGGCCTCTATGGGCGCCAGCTCCGGCTCTGTGGCCTCTATGGGCGCCAGCTCCGGCTCTGTGGCCTCTATGGGCGCCAGCTCCGGCTCTCTGGCCTCTATGGGCGCCAGCTCCGGCTCTGTGGCCTCTATGGGCGCCAGCTCCGGCTCTCTGGCCTCTCTGGGCGCCAGCTCCGGCTCTCTGGCCTCTATGGGCGCCAGCTCCGGCTCTCTGGCCTCTATGGGCGCCAGCTCCGGCTCTCTGGCCTCTCTGGGCGCCAGCTCCGGCTCTGTGGCCTCCATGGGCGCCAGCTCCGGCTCTCTGGCCTCTATGGGCGCCAGCTCCGGCTCTCTGGCCTCTATGGGCGCTAGCTCTCTCTCTCTCATAAACACATCATTTACGCAGGTCGTTTACAAACTTTTTCAGAACTTAAGAGCGTTTGTTGAATCTGACGTGGCATGTTCGTATGAGACCTTCGTACGAGAAAAGTAAGAGAAATTTAGAATAAATATAGATTATAAAATGAACTAGAACATTTCTGAAGAAAATTTGATGGGTGCCAATCTACTGCCCGCCCTACAAAAAATGTTTAGTTTAGTTGAAGTTGAGAGTCTTCCGTCACAAACTTTGAATGATTTCTCTGTGATGTCGAATGGCTGAGTTATGAGAACTCCAAAATAGGGCAGCTTTTGGCATTTGAGGCAAAAGTGCCTTCTTTTTCTCTCCTTATGACCATGAGTTTTAATCCTGATGCATATGCCTGGAAAGACCCCTATAAAGTTGAGAGTCTGCTGTCACATATAAACTTTGAATGAGGTCTCTGTGATGTTGTATGGCTTTGTTATGAGGCCTCCAAAACAGGGCATTTTTTGGCATTTTTGGTTCGTTAAGTGCTTTTCAATCGATTTTCCCATTGAATATTGGGCCTCTGCGAGACCCATAATTCATAAGACAGGTCTGCTGTAGCCAGCCATGTCATTTTTAATCAAGGTCCTGTTTAAAATACAGCTTTAATGGCATTTTCAAAATGGCCTCGTTAAGTGCTGTTCAATCAATTTTCCCATTGCATTTTGCGCTTCTCCCAGTCCCAAAATGGAGAAGACAGCTTTATCATTTTTATCAAGGTCCTGTTTAAAAAACAGGTTTTTTGGCATTTTAACAGTGTGGAGTCTAAATCCCGGGATTTTTGACACATCTCCAAAAACACATCTGTAACTCTGTGAGTTTTTGTTATTCAAACATATAAGTGACACCATTGAAAACCTTGAAACTTCTAATTTTCAAATATATATATATTTTATTATATATAAATATAAAATCTTTGGATTTTCTGTACTCTCAGACTGCAGCAGCTTCCTAGGCCACACCTATCGCTATTCACATGTAAAGTACCAGGTGATTGAGTGGCTATTCACAGGTGAGAACACGCCCCATTCAGCCTGCATGTGGGGGAAGGCAGCAATGTTCTGCCAGTGACAGACAATTATCACATGCAGAGTGACAGGGGGGTGGGGGGAATCAGGGGTGTTACACACCCATCTAATTAGTATTCAATTAACAGAGACACTGCCTGGAGTTACAATTACTTTTTTACAGTTTGTGTGAAAACAAAAAAACATTTCTGACTGCACTTTGTACTTTTATGCAGCCAACGCTTTTGTTTACAAGGTTCAACCTTCAAAAGTCTTGGCTAGATATATTTATAGTGTGTTTTCTTGCACTGTTTGAAGACCTCTAAAACTTGTTTTTTTGTACAGTTGTGTTTACCCTCAATTTAAATAAAACTTGTTTGTATTATATTCACTTCACTCTCATATTGTTTTTTGTTCGGCTTTTCAGAATACAACCATATGTGCCACTTTTGCATAGATGTTTACAGTTAGTTGAAATACTTGAAAATGTCAAGGTGGTGAAAACTGCCTCAAAGTCTCTGAAAAGGCCTTAGACTCCAGAGGGTTAAAATGCATTTTGGGGCTCGTTAAGTGATTTTCAATCTGCGAGACCCAAAATTCCAAAGACAGTTCTGCTGTAGACAGCCTTGTCATATTTATCAAGGTCCTCTTTAAAAAACAGGTTTTTTGGCATTTCAAAATGACCCAAAATTCCTAAAACAGGTCTGATGAAGACAGTTATGTCATTTTAATCAAGGTCCTGTTTAAAATACAGCTTTAATGGCATTTTCAATATGGCCTCATTTTGTGCTTTTCAAACAATTTTCCCATTCCATTTTGCGCCTCTGCCATTCCCTAAATGAAGGAGACATTTATGTCATTTTTATCAAGGTCCTGTGTAAAATACAGCTTTTATGCCATTTTAAATATGCTTAAGTGCTTAATATTAAGTGCTTTTCAATGCACTTTCCCATTGCATTGTGGGTATTTGGATAAGGCATCGGCAAGGCCCAAAATGGCTCCAAAACGGCTCCATCTAGGCTTTGCCCTCATAAGCAGTCTCAGGCTGTGTTCGAAACCGCATACTTCTCATACTACTCCTACTACTCCTACCTCTCCTACTAACTTTAACTTTTTTAAGTTCCCGGATGCATACTAGATTTGCCGAAATGTTGAGTATTCATCATGAGGTTACCTGTCATTCTCAAACTACCCAAGATGCAACGTAACTTGACGTCGCAGATCGTCATTTCCTGTCAAAACAGCAGTTTAAAGCTAGCTACAACGAGGGTAGGTTCACTTCCTGTTTTCAAAACAAAACCACTGATTGTATGGTAATGGCTTTCCCTATGATAAAAGGAAACGGGTATTTTATTTTGTGAAAATAACCGGAAGTATATTAGCTCCCTGCGGCTAGCTTTAGTAGCGCCGAATTCATGGGAGCAAAATTGTAAATAGCCGGTATTTTGTCAGGTTTTCAACACGTTGGGGATCTAAACGACTACTTTCTCGCCTGAAAATGTTTCAAATGTTGCTAAAGTTTACAGAGTTTAGAGCTTAAGGGAAATCAGCTTCAGGCCGGCTGATTTCGGCTCGGGTAGGAGCGCAATGCATTGTGTGTAAACACTCTGCATACTGTCTGATCGATAAGTATGCCGTTTGAAAGTATGTAGTATGCAGTATGTAGTATGTAGTATGTAGTATGCAGTATGCAGTATGTAGTATGTAGTATGTAGTAGGCGGTTTCGCAGTCTCAGCCCAGAGCAGGCTGTTATGCTTGTTGCTAGGAGACAGCTCGTCAACACGTGAGCAGCAGCTGCATCAAAAACCTGACAGAGACTATCGCCTGTTTAAATTTGACTATTTTGGACTTTCGCCTACTTTCTCGAACAAACGGTCACAGCTCGAAAAGTAAATGTCGTATCCGAATCATTTTTGTACCGTGAGCGCCCCAAGGGACAGCAGAAGCCAGCGGTGTAATTTTCATTTGGCTACCAAGTGGGGCTCGTTTTTTATGGCAGTTTTAAAATAATTATTACACATTGATTTTATCATTTTAGCCTTTTATAATAGAGGGAACGTCAGTTGGAGGGACAATTCTCTGCGCTCAGAGGCAATTTGTGATAAATCTGTGTGGCAGAGCTCAATGAGTGTGACATTGTGTGAAAGAGGACAAAAATGCCTACGTTTTGTGATAAAATTTGTCCAGATCGGCAAGATATTTCGGACATGAGAGAGATTTGTTTGACGAATAGGTGCAATTTCAAATTTAGAGTGAGCAGTAGAGTGGGAGAGACGCAGGACCTGACATGTTGTCACCCTAAAACGTAAACTGCCGTTGTGTCAAAGCTGCATTAGATATATACAAACCCTTCGATTCGGTTAAAGCCAGGAGTCTCGTGTCACATACAAACTTTGAATGAGGTCTGTGCTGTGCTGCATGGCTGAGTTATAAGGCCTCTGAAAAGGCCATTTTCAAGCTCGTTTAGGCCCAAAATGGCCTTTTTCCCATTTTGCCAGAATTCCTTTTGACTAATGAGAGCCAATCGAAAAAGCACACCATTCCCGATCAATACGCACGCAACGGTGTGCTTTTTATGTTGGTCGAAGTATCGCTGACAGACTAGCAGCGTGCCAAACTTTAGGGCGGAAACGGAAGAATAAGAGTCTGGCAACAGAGTAATATGTGTGTCTAATATCTTCGGCATTGGCACCCATAATAAATAATATATGGGAGAAGGAAACGTCACAGAGCGGGAGAAGGAAACGTCACAGAGCGGGAGAAGGAAACGTCACAAAGTGGGAGAAGGAAACGTCACAGAGCGGGAGAAGGAAACGTCACAGAGCGGGAGAAGGAAACGTCACAGAGCGGGAGAAGGAAAGGTTACAGAGTGGGAGAAGGAAACGTTACAGAGCGGGAGAAGGAAACGTCACAGAGCGGGAGAAGGAAACGTTACAGAGCGGGAGAAGGAAAGGTTACAGAGTGGGAGAAGGAAACGTTACAGAGCAGGAGAAGGAAAGGTTACAGAGTGGGAGAAGGAAACGTTACAGAGCGGGAGAAGGAAACGTTAAAGAGTGGGAGAAGGAAACGTCACAGAGTGGGAGAAGGAAACGTCACAGAGTGGGAGAAGGAAACGTCACAAAGTAGGAGAAGGAAACGTTACAGAGCGGGAGAAGGAAACGTTACAGAGTGGGAGAAGGAAACGTTACAGAGCGGGAGAAGGAAACGTTACAGAGCGGGAGAAGGAAACGTTACAGAGCGGGAGAAGGAAACGTTACAGAGCGGGAGAAGGAAACGTCACAGAGCGGGAGAAGGAAACGTTACAGAGCGGGAGAAGGAAAGGTTACAGAGTGGGAGAAGGAAACGTTACAGAGCAGGAGAAGGAAAGGTTACAGAGTGGGAGAAGGAAACGTTACAGAGCGGGAGAAGGAAACGTTACAGAGTGGGAGAAGGAAACGTTAAAGAGTGGGAGAAGGAAACGTCACAGAGTGGGAGAAGGAAACGTCACAAAGTGGGAGAAGGAAACGTTACAGAGTGGGAGAAGGAAACGTTACAGAGCGGGAGAAGGAAAGGTTACAGAGTGGGAGAAGGAAAGGTTACAGAGCGGGAGAAGGAAACGTTACAGAGCGGGAGAAGGAAACGTCACAGAGTGGGAGAAGGAAACATCACAAAGTGGGAGAAGGAAACGTCACAAAGTGGGAGAAGGAAACGTCACAAAGTGGGAGAAGGAAACGTCACAGAGCGGGAGAAGGAAACGTCACAAAGTGGGAGAAGGAAACGTCACAGAGCGGGAGAAGGAAACGTCACAGAGTGGGAGAAGGAATTGGGGTCATCAGGTGGGAACCTCCTATCATCATTGTTTCGTCTAGTTGGGCCCACGACACCTCCAGGAGGCTAGAGAGTGATCACTGGCGTCCCAGAGTCATCCCTCCTCACACCACAACAACCATCTTTTCTTTAAATAACCACAAGCTACCTCAGCCTCTCACCAACTGCACACCACTCAGAGCGGGGTGGGGATACAAACCATGGTTCAGGTAGGGGGTAAAAATAGAAGAGGTAAAGATAAGTAGGAATGGGATTCAAACCCTTGTTCGGGTAGGGGGTAATGAAAGTATAGAGGACAGTAAAATAAATGTCTAAAAATTGACAATGGTATGAAACTTTCATAACTTACGCATTTAGTCTGTCTGCAGTTGTTTGCCGTTTCTTCGCTTTATTGATCGCAGCTGTATTACCATTTCTGGTGATGACACTTTTAAAATCCTCATACAGCTCCATCAGCATTATTTGTTCAGCTGACGAAAAAATAACAGCTCTTGTCTCGCTCTCCTTTTCACACAGGTCTCCGTTTTTCCACCATCCACTCGTCAGGGCTTCTTACGTTCCTCGTGCACTCGCACTTAGCCAGGCTGTGTAAGCCTCGCTTGGATTAGCCTCACCGAGATGCAGCTAAAATGTCTTCGAGGAACGACTTGAGGCTTAAATGGGAGATGGCGCTAGTTCAAGCAACGCTTTCCGGCTATAGCCTGGCTTTCTTTAGCTACTTTCTAGGAATACCCCCCCTAGTCAAGTTTTCAGATGACACTGCACTGTTATCTTTATTCCAAGGTCCACATTCCAGTCATGGGCTAGCGTTGACATCATTTGTGAAGTGGTGCGACAATATTTTTTTAGATTTAAATGTAGCCAAAACAAAGGAGCTCGTAATTGATTTCAGGAGGGCAAAGGCAGAACCAATAGCAAGTGTCATACATGGGGGGGCTGTGGAAATCGTTGATTCTTACAAGTACTTGGGTACAATATTTGACAGTGAGCTCAAGTTTCATGTAAACACTGAGACAATTGTCAAAAAGGGACAACAGAGAATTCATCTGCTGAGGAAGCTTAACTCCTTCAGTGTCTCTAAAACCATTTTACGTAACTTTTATCAGTCTTTTATTGAGAGTCTTTTAACGTTTTCTTTTTTATGTTGGTACAATAGCCTATCAGTCAAAGACAAGAATAGTCCCAGCAGCATTGTTAACACTTCATCAAAGATTATTGGATCACAGCTAAACAGTCTGAGTGCTCTGTTTAACAAACAGGCAGTCCAAAAGGCTAAAAGTATCATCAGTCAGCCTGATCATCATCGTTTTAGGTGGTGAATTTCCATTAATGCCCTCTGGGAGGCGCTATTATTCTGTCAGGATAAAAACAAAAAGATATTTTGGATCCTTCATTCCTACAACCATCAGAATATTAAATAAGGTGTAGGGATAGAGTATTACTGACAATTTGATTTACTGAGCGCTGTTCATCACTGACAGGACAGGGTGTTTGACTGTATGTGTGTGTTAAGATGTATATGTTTTATCTATCTATTTCTCTTATTTATACTATTTAATGTTGATTGATGGAGACTGGGACTGCAAACCTAATTGCCCACTGATGGGATAAATAAAGTTTTCTGAATCTGAATCAGTCCGTACAGAACAGGGTTAAAGAGTGGCTGACAAGTAAGGAAATACAAGGATAAAAATATTCTGAACATGTTTGGAACACTGTTCATGTTGAATCTGCTCTGTAATACTTCAAAGCAAACTCCAAAAGAGAAGTTGAGCAGAGAAGCCAGGTGAGGTGTGCAGGTACTGACAGCTTTCTGTCTCGTCTGTTTGGATCCAGAAAAACAGACTTTGAGGATCTGAACATAAGTGTAGAGAATTATAAACACTGGAACACAGACTGTGAAAGAAGCAGCAACATACTCATAGATATCATTGACTGTGGTGTCATAACATGCCAGTTTTATGAAACATGCACTTGTATCAGAAAAAAACAAAAAAGATGGTTGTTGGGGTGTGAGGAGCAGTGATGGCTGGCATTAGGGGAGTAATTCTGGACGCCAGTGATCACCTTCTAGCCCCCTGGAGGTGTCGTGGGCCCAACGAAACAAAACACTGATGAAAGGAGGTTCCCACCTGATGACCCCAATGACATGTTGGTCAGCACTATTCACTGGTTTATAGGGAGTATAGGGAACTAGAAAATTTCTGAAGATTTTTTATGGGTGCCAATCTACTGCCCGCCCTGTCAACAAACCGTTTAGTTCAGTTAAAGCTGAGAGTCTCCTGTCACATAAACTTTGACTGAGGTCTGTGTTATGCTTTATGGCAGAGTTATAAGGCCTCTAAAATAGGCCATTTTGGTGCTTGTTGAGCACCAAAATGGGCTCATTATGTGCTTTTCAATGCATTTTTCCATCCACAATTTTCCCACTTTTTCCAAAATTCCTTTTGACTAATGAGAGCTAAATGTCACTGCACAACAATTGAGGTCGTTGCGCACACAGCGGTGTGCTTTTTATTCGCTGCTAGACTAGTAGCGCACCGAAATTCACGACGGAAACGGAAGAAAAACAGTCCATTACAGGAGTAATATGTGTGTCTAATGTCTTCGGCGTTGGCACTCATAATTATTCACTGAATCTGGTCCATTTTTTTTAAAAGCACAAAATTAAGTCAAGAATTCAAGCTAATTAAGTGTAAATCTTCATTTCCATCGATAGAGTTTGTTCTGCAAAGTTTGTTTTTATTTCAGGATGAACAGTTAACAGTAACTGTCCCTTTGATGATGGCAGCAGTCTGGTCCTGTGGGAGGAAACTGGAAGATTTAAAAGAAGCAGAGGCAGACTACCTGCTCACTTCACAGGAACTCTTCACATTAACTTCACATCTTATCTCTTCACACACCATGAATTGCAGTTTCTCTCCTGGTTACTCTGATTTTAACAGCAAAAGTAGGACGTAAACGTAGCATGAATGTCTCAGACAGTTCTTCCTGAGCACAGAGTGATTTTATTAAGGAGCAGCATGAGATAATGGTAAACTCTACTCAGGTTTCATATTTCACTCTTGGTGCTTATTTTGATACCAATCTGTTCACATACTTTTTCTTCATGATCATCATGTCTTTGTATCTTATAATAGTTGGTTCTAATGTTCTGCTCATCGTGGTTATCGGTGTGAACAGGAGCTTACATGAACCCATGTACATGTTCCTGTGCAGCCTGTTTGTAAATGAGCTGTATGGTAGTTCAGGGCTGTTTCCATTCCTGCTGATTCAGATCCTCTCTGACGTTCACACTGTTTCTGCTCCTCTCTGTTTCCTGCAGGTTTTCTGTTTGTACTCGTACGGAGCTGTAGAGTTTTTCACCCTGGCCATCATGTCTTATGACAGATATCTTGCTATCTGTTATCCTCTGCAGTATAACACAATAATGACATTTCAGAGGGTAAAAGTTCTTACTGCAGTAGCCTGGTTACCCGCCTTACTTCTGATTGTGATTTTGACTTCTTTGAGTTTCTCTTTGCAGCTTTGTGGAAATATCATTAACAAAGTATATTGTGACAACTACTCTGTTGTTAAACTGGCCTGCGCTGACACTACAGTCAATAACATCTATGGACTTATGATCACAGCTATCATTGTTTTTGGTCCAGTCCTTTTAATTCTGTACTCATACATGAGGATCCTCAAAGTGTGTTTTTCTGGATCCAAACAGACCCGTCAGAAAGCTGTCGGTACCTGCGCTCCTCACCTGGCTTCTCTGCTCAACTTCTCTTTTGGGGTTTGTTTTGAAGTGTCACAGAGCAGGTTTGATATGAGCAGAGTTCCAAGAATACTGCAAATACTTCTTTCTTTGTACTTTTTAACATGTCAGCCACTCTTTAATCCTGCACTGTATGGCCTAAATATGTCCAAAATACGCAGCAGGTGTAAAAGTCTGTTTCTCTGAAATGTTGATTTGTTCTTATTGAATCATGATAAAAAAAAACACTGATATTTGACTGAAATGTACTTGGTCTTTAAATTATATTAGAAAATAATTGCCTTGATGTTTCAATTTAAATAGATTAAATTTAGAAAGTTTTTAGTCTCGTAAAGCTAATAGATAATGTATAAATTCTTACGGGGAAATTCAAATATTGAGTCACTTATAAAGACAATCATTCCTCCAGTCATGAAAAAGTAAATAAATACAATGATCAACAACAATATGATTTGTCATTTCAGAGTTGGTTAACTCCCCTTAAATGTTTGTTTTTAGATGAAAAGCAAAACAATGAAATGATTTATTTTTTTGATTGTAACTGAATGAGAATTGTAGCAGAAGTTTTTGTTTGTAATAAAGTTCATGTGTTTGTATTGAATTGACTGTAGATAATGAACTGTTTTTAGAGATTTTGTGCGTAAACAGCCTTAAATGCCAAACCTCTAAACCTACATCAAACTGTTCCTGCAGTAGTGACATTTGGACTTCATAATGCAGAGATATCAAATAAAATAAAATAAAATCAGATTTATTTGTAGCACATTTCATGTACAAAACAATTCAAAGTGCTTCACATAAAATAAAAGCAGTGCAGCAGGGAGTGGAAGAGGCATTCAAAATACATAAAAGAATATAAAGAGAAACAAAATAAAATAATTTAAATGAATTTAAAAACAAGCAACAACAAGATAGTGGAATTTATGTTTATAGTTTTTTTTTCAACTATATATTCTAAGCCCATATGTTCTCATACACAGGAACAAATCATATATTAATATTTTACTACTAATGTGTGCAAGAAATGCTACTGAATGCACACAAGATACTATTAATTTTCATTTTTGAGGGAATTGTTTTGTAAACTGTTGTGCTAAACTGACGTAATAATTTTAGAGTCAGTTCAGCAACAAAATAAAACATAAAAACAGAGGGAGGAGAGGTGCATCATGGGAGCTCCCCCTGCAGTCTGGGCTTATAGCAGCAGAACTATGGGATGTTTCAGGGTCACCTGAGCCATCCCTAACCATAAAGCCTGAACTCATCACAGCTCGAATGAGCCACAACGTAAAAAGGACTTTTATGCAGGACACAGATGTTTATGGTCAAAGAGGTTTATTGTAAGGCTTTCCAGGGGTGTGATCGGAGAATAGCCCAGTTCTATGGCACAGTCATAGGGTGGGTGTGCAGGGAGTGAAAGTGAAAGGGCCTTTTCCTAACTGAAGACTGAACCTAGGTGAAGATATTCGGGGGGGAACAGAGGATGGTCCAGGTCTATTGAGGTTGCTGAGAGGAGAGGTTTAGAAAAAGTTAATATAGTTATCTGAGGGGTTATTGTCCAAATTGTTTTGCAAGTCTAATTCCTCTTCTGTTTCTGGGAAGACAGGAGGTTGATATCCAAGTGAAGCTTCGAAAGGGGACGGTGCAGTGGCAGATGATGTGAGGGAGTTGTATTTATACTAGACCCAGGGAAACTGCTGGCTCAATGTGGAAGGATTGTTAGTGGTGACACAACAGACATCGGACTCAAAAGAAGGCCACAAGAATTGTTTTAATAGTGTTACTGTGCGATGAATACCTGGGTGGCAGGTGAATCAGGACGTATGGGCCCAATGGATGAGGGTGGAGCAGGCAGATGCCGGGACAATATGGCGATCAGGGTGACCAGTACCAGGATCAGGGTCTGAAGGCAGGCCGCACTGAATCCGACCATCAATCTCCCACGTAACGCCTCTGAGAGTGCAGGATTGGGGAAGGATACGGTCCGGTTCTGTGGAATCCTCCTGAGAGTTAAACTGTTGGGAGAGAGCGTTGGGTTGGACTTAGACTACAGGGAAAGTATGCATATGGGAGCAGCTTACCCTCCTGTTCTGAACGTTGGGAGATGACAGTCACTAACTATGAGTCAGAGGCGTCCACTTCTACTATAAATAGTCTCTCAGGATCTGGTTTAAACAGAACAGGAGCAGAGATTACCACGGAGGATAGAGAGATAGTCTGGTGAAGGCTGGCTGGTCCTGCTGCTCCTTAAGAGGCAGTCCTGATGGTGCGAAAGCAGGAGCAAAACAGACTCTGCCCAAGCCTTCCGGGGAACCTGCTTAGCCCATCCTAAGACTCAGAAACAAATATAACACCACATCCAAGCTTGATTATGACAAATCTTAAAGGTAGAGAGGGTGTCTAATTCTTGAAGCCAAACTGGCTGCTGGTCCCACAGAGAGGGGCCTGATAACTGAAGGCTCTGCCTACCAAACTGGCAGCTGGTCCCACAGAGAGGGGCCTGATAACTGAAGGCTCTGCCTCCCAAACTGGCAGCTGGTTCCACAGAGAGGGGCCTGATAACTGAAGGCTCTGCTTCCCAAACTGGCAGCTGGTTCCACAGAGAGGGGCCTGATAACTGAAGGCTCTGCCTTCCATTCTACACCCTGCAACAGGGGTCCCCCAAGGCTCAGTACTGGGGCCTCTTCTCTTTGCCATATACACCTCCTCACTGGGCCAGATCATCCCATCACATGGCTTCTCATACCAAAGTTATGCTGACGATACCCAGCTCCATCTATCATTCCCACCTGACGACCACACGGTCTCAGCACAAATCTCAGACCGTCTCTCTGACATATCAAAATTGATGAAAGCCCATCACCTCCAACTGAACCTCTCTAAAACTGAACTCCTTGTCTTCCCAGCCAAATCAACCATACACCACAGCCTCTGCATCCAAACTGAATATCTATCTCTTGCTCCATCAAAGGCAGCTAGAAACTTGGGTGTCATGATTGATGACAAACTGACCTTTAAAGATCATGTTACCTCCGTTGCTCGATAGTGCTGCTTCGCATTGTTAAACATAAGAAAGATTAGACCGTACCTAACCCAACATGCCACCCAGCTCCTGGTGCAGGCTGTGGTGATCTCCGGCCTTGACTACTGCCACACCCTACTAACTGGTCTCCTAACTGGTCTCCCAGCCTGTGCTGTGAAACCGCTGCAGATGGTCCAGAACGCGGTGCCGCGTTTGTTCTTTGATCAGCCTAAAAGAGCACACGTCACCCCTCTGTTCATTGAGCTCCACTGGCTACCTTTAACCGCCCGCATCAAGTTCAAGTCCCTGATGTTAGCCTACAGAGTCGGTCACTCTGGTCGTCAAAGAATTGTCATCTAGCAGTGCCTACACCACGCTGAAGACAATCCAGACTCGTCTCATGTGTCGTTCCACGATGGTGGAATGACCTACCGAGCGCCACCAGAACAGGGGCGTCCCTGAATATCTTCAAGAATCTCTTGAAGACCCAGCTCGTCAGAGAGCATCTGCTATCCTGTACTTGCCTCTATCTCCATACTGTCCCCTCTGTCACCTCTCACAGAGTCCGACTAGTGGTTTCTTTGATGTTAGCTATAATGTTATTATGGAGGGGGCGTGGTGCATCAGCTGCAGGAGAGAGGTGTGGAGAGAGCTCAGGGGAGCAGCACCAGGTGAGTGATTAGTACACCAGCATGCACTAATCACAGTAGCGTGCTGGAACCAGGAGAGAGGAGGAGAACAAGCCGGCACAAAGCGCAGGAAGCGCAGGAGGGAGGCCGTGCTAAGAAGAGATCACTGAAAGAAAACAATAAAGCATTATACCGTCACCAGATCTCAGTCATACTTGCCTGCTGAAAGAACCCGCAGTGGCTGTGAGAACGTCACATTGGCGCCTGAACTAGGATTCAGCAGACAGGTAAAAAAAAAGAAACTGAGATGACACAACCGCAGCAGCCGATCACCATGCTGGCCCAGATGCTGTCGGAGGTCGCGACGATGAGCCGCGACCCGGCGGGCCTCAGCAAGCTGCAGCTGGCAGTACTGCAGGACCAAGCAGAGCGACAGACCCAGCTGCTGGAGGCAATGGTGGAGCAGGCCGGAGCAGGAATAGCAGCTCCCCCACTCGCATCAGTCGCACTATACAAAATGTCACCAACTGACGACCCACAATCCTTCCTCGAGATGTTCGAGGCAATGGCGGAGGCATGCAGGTGGCCGGAGGAAGAGTGGGCGGTGCGGGTGCGTCCCCTCCTGTCGGGGGACGCCCAAACAGCGGCGCTGGGCCTCCCTGCGCGCGCTCGGGATTACACGGCGATCAGGAGGGCAGTACTGGATCGCCTCGGCTACTCGGCGGAGGACCATCGCCGCCGTTTTCGGGGGATGAAACTGGGCCCCACGAACCGGCCTTTCACCTATGCTTAGCAGCTGAAGGACGCGGCGACTAGGTGGCTGCAGCCATGGGGATCGAACGGCGAGGAGAGGATGCTGGAACAAATCATCCTGGAGCAGTTTGTGGAGGGGCTGCCGACTGGTACGGCAGAGTGGGTGCGCTGTCACCGACCGACGGAGCTGGCAACCGCAATCACCCTCACAGAGGATCATCTGGCATTCTTCTCCCGGGGCTGGACACCGGAGGCTCGGCCAGCAACTCCCTGCCGTCCCACACCAGCGCCCCGAAGGGGGCAGTCCTCAGCTGAGCCCCTGCACCACACAACTGCCCGACCATCGCCACTGCCCCGCACTAACCTCTCCCGTCTCTTCCACCCCAGGTTCCAGCCGCTACAGGTGCTGCTCCCGACCCGCAGAGGGTCTCTCAGGTGGCAGTGCAGGAGTGTTGGAGGTGCGGGCAGCCTGGTCACTTTCGCCGCGAGTGCCCGCTGGAGGTCGGCCAGGTGATCCGGGTTGTCGGCCCTCCAGCACCCTCCCCCGGTCCAGGAGGGACGTACAGCGTTCCGGTAAGGATTCAGGGGGGTACACATCAGGCAATGGTGGACTCAGGCTGCACGCAGTCCATAGTTCACCAGAATCTGATTCGACCCGGGGCTTTGATAGAGGCGGGGTGGGTGGATATTAGGTGTGTACATGGGGATATTCACAGATACCCTGTAGTTCCAGTGGAAATTCGTTATAAGGGAAAAAAGCATAGTGTGAAGGCTGCGGTTAGCTCCCGCCATGTGCACCCCCTGATTTTGGGTACTGATTGGCCTGGGTTTGATAAACTGGTGGGGCAATGTGTGGGGTATGGGACATGGGATATGTGCGCTGTGCTCAGTGGTGATGCGAGGTTGTCCGACACTGCAGACGGGGAGGGGGAACCGGCGGCGCCTCCTCAGGAGGCGCCGCAGGTTCCTGTGTTTGACTCCATGGAACATTTTCCACTTGAACAGTCTCGTGATGATACTCTACGCTGTGCCTTTGACCAAGTGATAAAAATTGATGGTCACGTGGTGCGCCCTGACACAGCGTTAACATATCCACACTTTTCATTGTGCAGGGATAGGTTGTACAGAGTGAGTCGTGACAGCCAGAGGAAACAGTAACACAGTTGTTGGTCCCGAAAAGCCGTCGGGAAATGGTTTTCCAGGCGGCTCATTATAACCCGATGGCTGGGCACATGGGGTATGAAAAGACACTGAACTGTGTAATGGCCCGATTCTATTGGCCAGGCATTCGGGCGGATGTACGCCGCTGGTGTGCGTCCTGCCCCCGAATGCCAGTTGGTTAACCAACAGGCCATCTCGAGAGCGCCTTTGCGCCCATTACCGCTGATCGAGGTCCCATTTGAGCGGATTGGGATGGATCTCATTGGGCCATTTCACCAAACCGCACGCGGATATCGCTTTGTGTTAGTCCTGGTGGATTACGCAACACGATATCCAGAGGCACTGCCACTGCGCAGCATATCTGCAAAGAGTGTTGCACAGGCAATGTTTCAAGTGATCTCCCGAGTCGGGATCCCAAAATAGATCCTGACTGATCAAGGCACACAATTTATGTCACGAACACTGAGAGAACTGTACGGATTATTGGGAATCAAGTCCATTCGAACGAGTGTTTACCACCCTCAAATGGACAGCCTCGTTGAGCGCCTGAATAGGACTTTGAAGTCCATGATCCGTAAGTTTGTGCACGGGGATAGTGGTAAATGGGACAGGTGGCTAGAGGGACAGGTCGCTAGATCCTCTGCTGTTTGCAGTGCGCGAGGTTCCCCAGGCCTCCACAGGATTTTCTCCCTTTGAACTGCTGTTTGGCAGCATCCACTTGTCTAATCACTCTCCCCTAATCACAGTAGCGTGCTGGAACCAGGAGAGAGGAGGAGAACAAGCCGGCACAAAGCGCAGGAAGCACAGGAGGGAGGCCGTGCTAAGAAGAGAACACTGAAAGAAAACAATAAAGCATTATACCGTCACCAGATCTCAGTCATACTTGCCTGCTGAAAGAACCCACAGTGGCTGTGAGAACGTCACAGTTATATATCCTCATTTGTAAGTCGCTTTGGATAAAAGCATCTGCTAAATGCATAAACATAACAACTTCAGTTTGTCTGAATTTAGAAGCAGACAGTTCTGAGTCATCCAGGTCTTTATGTCTTCAAGACATGCTTGTAGACTGACCAACCTATTGGGTTCATCTGGTTTCATAGATAAGTACAACTGAGTATTTTCAGCATAGCAGTGGAGCTTTATGCCATGCTGTCTAATAATGTTACCTAATGGAAGCATGTATAAAGTGAAAAGAATCGGTCCAAGCACAGAACCCTGAGGAACGCCATGACTTACTCTGGTGTGAGAGGAAGAATCTTCATTTACAAGAACAAACTGGGATCTATCAGATAAATATGACTTAAACCAGCCTAATGCAGTTCCTTTAATCCCAATAACATTTTCAAGTCTCTGAAATAGTTTCTTTTGCTTTAATGAGCAACCGAGACCCCCAATTTGAAGTATATTTTAAACCATGAACTTTATTTACTATTACATCTTTTGTAATGAACCACCCTGCAGTAAACACATGATGCCCATAAACTATACTTAAGAATGTACTTGCAGATTAATTGTTTCACTTTTCCTACATGCTTTATATTTTTAAGGGTCATGGGGGCCTGTCCCATCTACCTTCGGGTGAGAGAAGGTAGATCGTAACCTTGACGGGTACCAGTCTTATCGACTGTGATAATCATCATAAAGAATTACCTTTTGTCATTTGGAGAAGATTCTGAAAGCCATGATACAGTAATTCATTAAAGCTAAACACAAGTAACTTGTGCTAAAGAAAAAATGGACCAGACTCAGTGAATAATTCCCTATAATATGGATCAGTGAGCAGTGCTGACCAACATGTCATTGGGGTCATCAGGTGGGAACCTCCTTTCATCAGTGTTTCCTCTAGTTGGGCCCATGACACCTCCAGGGGGCTAGAGAGTGATCACTGGCGTCCCAGAGTCACTCCCCTAATGCCAGCCATCACTGCTCCTCACACCACAACAACCATCTTTTTTTTTTCAAGCCACAAGCTACCTCAGCCTCTCATCAACTGCACACCAGTCAGAGCGGGGTGGAGATACAAACCCTGGTTCGGGTAGGGGGTAGAAATAGAAGAGGTAAAGATAAGTAGGAATGGGATTCAAACCTTGGTTCGGGTAGGGGGTAGAAATAGAAGAGGTAAAGATAAGTAGGAATGGGATTCAAACCCTGGTTTGGGTAGGGGGTAGAAATAGAAGAGGTAAAGATAAGTAGGAATGGGATTCAAACCCTGGTTTGGGTAGGGGTTTAGAAATACAAGAGGTAAAGATAAGTAGGAATGGGATTCAAACCCTGTTCGGGTAGGGGGTAGAAATAGAAGAGGTAAAGATAAGTAGGAATGGGATTCAAACCTTGGTTCGGGTAGGGGGTAGAAATAGAAGAGGTAAAGATAAGTAGGAATGGGATTCAAACCCTGTTCGGGTAGGGGTTAGAAATAGAAGAGGTAAAGATAAGTAGGAATGGGATTCAAACCCTGGTTTGGGTAGGGGGTAGAAATAGAAGAGGTAAAGATAAGTAGGAATGGGATTCAAACCCTGGTTTGGGTAGGGGTTTAGAAATAGAAGAGGCGAAGATAAGTAGGAATGGGATTCAAACCTTGGTTCGGGTAGGGGGCAGAAATAGAAGAGGTAAAGATAAGTACGGATGGGATTCAAACCCTGGTTTGGGTAGGGGGTAGAAATAGAAGAGGTAAAGATAAGTACGGATGGGATTCAAACCCTGGTTTGGGTAAGGGGTAGAAATAGAAGAGGTAAAGATAAGTACGGATGGGATTCATACCCTGGTTCAGGTAGGGGGTAATGAAAGTATAGAGGGTGCCAGAGGTGGAGGCAGGACAAGACACACTAGCAGATTCAGCAGACAAACTCACCTAAGCAGTCCTATAATCACTAAAAATACCAGCAAAAACAAAGCCATACAGGCCAACTCACTTAAAATGGCCGCCTGGTTTCAAAAGGCTCACATGGGCCACACCCTCAACTTAAATATCTTGAACTTCTTCTTTGCTTCTTCGTTTACCCTAAGTGCTCCTCCTGCTGGGCCCCCAGCTGCTATTGCTTCTTCTAATCCAAATCCACTGACTGGACTTTACTGCCTCATCTGACACTTCCTTCACTATTTTCCTCACACTCTGTTCACTTACACCCAGCTCCCTCAACAATGAGACAACAGACTTTGCAACAATTAAAAAAAACAGAGTGTGTATGTAAAACATCATGACAGTCACAATGAGTCCAGTGATCAGTCGTCTGTTTCTTGGTTATGCGACTCCACAGAAACTGTCTCTGGTGGATTAATACAGTTGTTTCTGCTGTGTGGTGTATAATGTATATTGTGATGCCCACAGCATCAGACTGACCTCATACGTCACAACGTCTCTGTGTCGACTCTTTAAGAGAAGCAGCAGCTCTCTGCTCAGTTAGGCTGATTCACACTTTGACTCACTGCTACTGTTTGACATATTCGTCTCATTTAATAATTTGATTATTATTTTCTTTGATGTTAATATATGCTGTTTGTGTTGTTGAAGGTTCATCTCTATAATTAGCTGAAAACAAGTTTAACTTTTCAATCATATGTGGAAATGAACATTGATTAATGCATTTAACAGATTTATGATTTCTTTACAGCTTAAGATAAGGATGAAAATTAATTCTACACAAGTTTTATATTTCACATTAAGTTCTTACTTTAACAAAGATTTGTTCACATACTTATTCTTCATGATCCTCACGTCTTTGTATCTTATAATAGTTGGTTCTAATGTTCTGCTCATCGTGGTTATCGGTGTGAACAGGAGCTTACATGAACCCATGTACATGTTCCTGTGCAGCCTGTTTGTAAATGAGCTGTATGGTAGTTCAGGGCTGTTTCCATTCCTGCTGATTCAGATCCTCTCTGACGTTCACACTGTTTCTGCTCCTCTTTGTTTCCTGCAGGTTTTCTGTATTTATACTTTTGGAAGTATTGAATTTTTTAACTTAGCCGTCATGTCTTACGACAGATATTTTGCCATCTGTTATCCTCTGCAGTACCACACATTAATGACATCTAACAAGGTAGTTTTTCTCATTGGTATCATATGGTCAAGCCCTCCTTTTTTCATTAGTGTCACAACATCTTTAAGTGCTTCTCTGCAGCTGTGTGGGAACATCATTAACAAAGTGTACTGTGACAACCACTCCATCATAAAACTGGCCTGTTATGACACCACAGTCAATGATATCTATGAGTATGTTGCTGCTTCTTTCACAGTCTGTGTTCCAGTGTTTATAATTCTCTACACTTATGTTCAGATCCTTAAAGTCTGTTTTTCTGGATCCAAACAGACGAGACAGAAAGCTGTCAGTACCTGCACACCTCACCTGGCTTCTCTGCTCAACTTCTCCTTTGGAGTTTGCTTTGAAGTATTACAGAGCAGATTCAACATGAACAATGTTCCAAACATGTTCAGAATATTTTTATCATCTTACTTCCTTACTTGTCAGCCACTGTTTAACCCTGTTCTGTATGGACTGAACATGTCCAAAATACGTCAGTTATGTAAAAGTCTACTTCTGAGCTTTGCTGGCAAATGTGGAGTTCAGGATGAGGAAAGACAGATAATGAATTAAATGTTTGTCTTTGACTTCACTCGTGTCAGAAATGATTTCTACAGATAATCAGGAAATATATTTTTCAACTGAAAAGAAACTTTTACTAAACTCCAGAGAGGGTGGAGTATGAATGGGAAACAAGAACTTTGTCAGGTAGGGTGGGTGCGAGGCGTGGAAGGACACGGCTGCAGATTCTTCAAAAACAAAACTTGGTTTATTTTCAAAAACAGGTTTTAACAAAAAGAGCGGCTGAGCCGAATACCAAAAACTAAACTGTGACGAAAAAAAACAAAAAATGACTATGGCTTGGAATAACTAGAAAGGTACTTAAAGGGGAACTCCGGGGCATTTGAAGCGCAATCCCATTGCTAGAGGTTGTCAAATACTGATAGTAGGATAATATTACAATATTACTGGGCATGTATTGTTGTAATGTTTTAAATACTTGAACGCAATTTTTCTAGAGAAGATAATTGCTTTGTATTTGGGAGTATCGTCCATTGACTCTTTTGGGCTTTCACATGTGCGAGCATACAACCAGCCGGTGAGTTACATGCTGTTTATAAAGTTGTTTTGTAACGTCCCCATGCCAGTAATGTGAGAACCATGCATATGGTTTTGATGGTAAGGCTTATGACTTTATTGTCGGATGGTTTATAAAGTGGTGTGACGTTTCTGCAGTGTGCAAGTTGTTGTTTTACGTGGAAGGGTTAGCGCTTGCCCCTTAGCCACCACGTATTAGCCTCGCATGACAGGCTGAGCGAACAGCGCAATCTCCGCACAGGGAGCGCCGATTTGCACCAGTCTGTGTCCTACTATCAGTATTTGACAACCTCTAGCAATGGGATTGCGCTTCAAATGCCCCGGAGTTCCCCTTTAACTTGGTTGAGACAGTACTGTGGAGGGTGATTGGTGAGTGAGTACAGCTGATGGGGAAAACACAGGTGAAGGAAGTGAAGCTGATGACCTGAACATAGGGACAGAGGAAAGAACAGTGGCAAAACATGGCAAGACTTAACTAAACATGAACTTAAAAACTAAGACATGACATGACAAAACACAGAACTAAAGACATGGGAAAAACCCCATGAACGTGACAGAGCCCACCCCTCGAGGGTGGGAGGGAAGGGCTCGAAATTGTGGGTCCCCGGCCCCATGGGCTCTCTGGCCTCTGTGGCTGCGAGTGTGGGAGAGCAGAGTCATGACATTTGTCCTAATTACACAATGTGCCTGTTGTCCGGGTTATGAAGATTAGAATAAGCTTTGTTTACGATAATGGCGAATTCCAGGCGCCTTAGAGAGATTGGGTTTGGGCCACATACGCATTGGAGGAGTCAGGAGGAGTATAAAGGATTGTCACAAACTGAGGTCAAAGGGAATTTCCGGGCATTCTGAAATGTACTTGTCTCTGTGACGGTCTGTTCAATAAATTCCCCATAAGAGGATGACCACGGCTCGTCCGACTCATTTTTCTCCACAACATAATGGTGACCCCGACGTGAGTCGGACGCGACATCCCAAAACCTGGGTGGGAGGGAGGGGCTCGGAGATGTGAGTCTATGGGCGCTGGCTCTCTGGGCTCTATGGGCACTGACTCTCCTAGCTGGGGCTCAAGCTCTTTAGAGGAGTAAAAGCAAACTTGTTTTATTTACAAAAAATAACAAGTCAAAACAAGGCGTTGCTGAGCCGGATGACGAAACTAGACTGTGGAACAAAACATGAGTATGACTGTGACAAAAACAAAAGACTTGACATGAAAAACACTTAACTTGGATTGACGTGGCCTGGCGTGACGTGAAAGGTGAAAGGATCTCACAATGAATGTGAGAAACCAGAGAGACTAAATACTGAGGGAACTGATGAAAGACTGGATGCAGCTGAGAAAAATCGGCAGGTGAATTTAATGAACTAATGACCTGAACATGGGGGGAAAATGGCAAAACTAACTACAATACCTGAACTAAGAAAACTAAGGCATGATATAAACTAAAACATGATAAAATAAAAAAATAAGAACTCAAAACATGGGGAAAACCCCATGGACATGACAGGATGAAGGGAGGGATGAAGGGAGGGATGAAGGGAGGGATGGATGGACCATTAATCCAAAACTGTCTGTCTCTTCAGACATGGGCCATGTTCCGTGCCTCCATTGTTGAGACGGCTGACCGGAGCTGTGGCCGTAAGGTGGTCGGTGCCTGTCCTGGCAGCAATCCTCGAACCCGCTGGTGGACACCAGCCGTGAGGGAAGCCGTCAAGCTGAAGAAGGAGTCCTATCGGGCCTTTTTGGCCAGTGGGACTCTGGAAGCAGCTGATGGGTACCGACAGGCCAAGCGGAACACAGTCTCGTGGTAGCTGAGGTAAAAACTCGGCTTGGGAGGAGTTCGGGGAGGCCATGGAGAACGACTTCCGGACGGCCTCGAAGAGTTTCTTCCTGGTAAGGTCTATTCGGGGGTACTGGAGAGGAGGATCCGCGTCTGGTCTAACAGAGCACATCTGTTCATTGAGCTCCACTGGCTACCCTCAGCCGCCCGCATCAGATTCAAGTCCCTGATGTTAGCCTACAGAGTCCTGAATGGTACGGCTCCCATCTACCCGAATGCTCTCGCAAAGCCTTTCGTCACGACTCGATCACTCCGGTTGTCAAAGAATTGTAATCTAGCAGTGCCTACACCACGCTGAAGACAATCCAGACTCGTCTCATGTGTCATTCAACGATGGTGGAATGACCTACCGAGCGCTACCAGAACAGATAGAACCTGAATATCTTCAAGAACCTCTTTCAGACCCAGCTCTTCAGAGAGAATCTCCTATCCTGCACTGACCCTGAACTTTCCTCAATGCCTGAACTCTATCTCTGCACTGTCCCCTCTGACAGAGCCCGACTGTTGGTTTCCTTCTACGTTGCTTATTGTTAGCTTTGATGTTATCTTTGATGTTAGCTTTGATGTTAGCTGTAATATTAGCTGTAATATTAGCTTTGATGTTAGCTGTGATGTTAGCTGTGATGTTAGCTTTGATGTTAGCTTTGATGTTATATCCTCATCTGGGAGTCGCTTTGGATAAAAGCGTCTGCTAAATGCAGAAACATAAACATAATTGAAGGCTCGTTAAAGTCTTCCTATGTTTTGGATCTGGCTGCTTGAAGCATTCTTGCATCTGTGTGCTCTTTCACCACCTTCCATTATCCATAGAGAAGATGTAGTTCTTCTTCGGTCATGTCGCCTAAAATAAACAAACCAGACTCAGGCTGTGTTCGAAACCGCCTACTACATACTACATACTCATTCGATCAGACAGTATGCAGAGCTTTTACCCACAGTGCATTTCACTCCTGCCCGAGCCGAAATCAGCCGGCCTGAAGCTGATTTCTCTTAAGCTCTAAACTCTGTAAACTTTAGCAACATTTAAAACATTTTCAGGCGAGAAAGTAGTCGTTTAGATCCCCAACGTGTTGAAAACCTGACAAAATACCGGCTGTTTACAATTTTGTTCCCACGAATTCGGCGCTACTAAAGCTAGCCGCAGTGACCAACGCACTTCCGGTTATTTTCACAAAATAAAATACCCGTTGCCTTTTATCATAGGGAAAGCCATTACCATACAATTGGTGCTTTTGTTTTGAAAACAGGAAGTGAACCTACCCTCGTTGTAGCTAGCTTGAAACTGCCGTTTTGACAGGAAATGACGATCGGCAACGTCACGTTACGTTGCATCTTGGGTAGTTTGAGTATGAGTAGTAACCTCATGATGCATACCCAACATTTAGGAGAATCTAGTACGCATCTGGGAACTTAAAAAAAGTTAAAGTTAGTAGGAGTAGTGGGAGAAGTAGGCGGTTTCGAACACAGCCTCAGTCCAGACCTGCTGCTCTGGGAGTAAACCATGGTTTCCAACAACAAACTGGCGTCAGAGAAGGTATAAAACTGTCCTCATGCTGCAGCAGTAAGAAGAAACTCCAACACTCTGCACTGTGAAGGTGAGCTCTGAGTAATCTGTCAATGCCAGTAAACAGGAGAATTGTCTCGTTCTTTAAAAAGTTTTTCAAATGAAAAATCAGATGATTAAGAAGCAAAGTGTGATTATTTTCCCATTTTTTTGTCTTTTAAGTCAGAGAGACATGTTGAATTCAACATTCTCACCTTTTTCATACTTCATTCTTGGAGCTTATATGGATGTTGGAAGATTGAAATACTTGTACTTTGTAATAACTGCAGTACTGTACATTACAATTATTGTTGCCAACGGGTGGCTCATCGTGGTTATCGGTGTGAACAGGAGCTTACATGAACCCATGTACATGTTTCTGTGCAGCCTGTTTGTGAATGAGCTGTATGGTAGTTCAGGGCTGTTTCCATTCCTGCTCATTCAGATCCTCTCTGACGTTCACACTGTTTCTGCTCCTCTCTGCTTCCTGCAGATCTTCTGTTTGTATTCTTATGTGAAAGTAGAATTTTGTAATTTAGCCGTCATGTCGTATGACAGATATGTTGCCATCTGTCACCCTCTGCAGTACCACACGATAATGACACATCACAAGGTGCTTCTGCTCATCGTTCTGCTCTGGTTGTACTCTTCTGTGTCCTTTCTAATTGCTTTAATGTTGAACATCCGTCTGAGACTGTGTGGAAACGTGTTGAACAGCACCTTCTGTCGTAACTACCCTGTGGTTAAGTTGGCGTGTTCAGACACCAAAGTGAACAACATTTATGGGCTTTTTGGCACCATGCTCACTGTGGTGGTCCCTCTGCTTCCCATCCTTTTTTCTTACACAAAGATCCTGAGAGTTTGCTCTTCTGGTTCCAGACAGACGAGACAGAAAGCCGCCAGCACCTGCACGCCACATCTGGTTTCGCTGCTTAACTTTTCCTTCGGCTGCTTGTTTGAAATACTCCAGAGTAGATTTGATATGAGCAACGTGCCCAGCCTGCTGCAGATCCTGATGTCTTTATATTTTGTGATCCTTCAGCCTCTTCTGAATCCTCTCATGTACGGAATGCAAACATCTAAAATCAGAAATTTATGTAAAGATGTATTTTATAGGAAGAAGCTGACGGATCACACCGCGCCCACGTAAAGCAAAATGTCACTAAATTTCTTAGTAGTATTACCATAGATATGTATAGAATGGCTAGATGTGTTACGTCTGAGTTTAGAACGTCCGCACAAGTCGGCCATCTTACCACAGGGTGAGATGTCCGGGAGACAGTCAAACCTGAGGTAACCATAGTTACGGTAAGTGATCTGCTCTGATGCTATTACTCTTATCTCGCAGAAATCTCCACCATTTTACACTATTTTACAAACTAAAAGACCCTGTGCGATATTTTATTTATCCGGTCATCTGTGCAATAATTCACGTCACTACTGTGCAATATCTTATCTATTTATGGTCAGACTGTGTGCATACAATGTGTAATTAACACAAGTGTAGTGCAATATGGGCAATAACTCAACCATACTGCTACAACTTATTTTATTTAACTCTCTTTACTTTGTATGTCTTGTATAGCCTATATTCTTTTTTACACTTTGTTTTACATTATTCTATATTAATTATATTTTAATGATATATTATATTAATTATTCTATATTATACTGTATTTTAGATTTATAGAGATCCTATGTGTGTGTTTGGAGCTACTGGGGACTTGAATTTCCCTGAGGGAGTCATCCCAAGGGATAAATAAAGTTGAGTCATAGGGCAAATAAACGTGAAATATTTACGTTTTTATTTTAAAAAATAAATATGGAAATTCGTCTGTAGTGTGATAGTTAGCTTACTTCTTTGATGTTTATAATAACCAGGGCTCTAAATTAACTTAACAGTTTCTAAAGTTACCAGCAAATCAGAATTTCCACTAGCCACATATTTTTCCGTGCAAAAAAGACAGATGAGAGCCACTGAATTCATTTGATCAATTTATTAACTAAAGCTTTAAATTAATTTTACAGTGAAATCGGGAATGTATATCCAATTAAAATAATTACAATAATTAAACTTACATACAAACAAAACTTATTCTAACATTTCATTACTCCTCAACCCTCACATACTATTCAGGGTCACATTTTTTGTACATAAAAAAAAAAAAAAAAACTTTAAAACTGATTTATATTCATGTAAACCCTGAATCTACAAAAATGGAAATATTTAACAACTTTCTAATCATGTTTTAGTGCAGATAATACACAAAATTAAACACAAAACTATGTGCAGAGACTAATTATGAGGGGGATAATGTGAAATGCTTAAACATCGTCCGAGCTCTCTGAACTGTCTTCGGACCCATCTAAATCAGTTCCATTTTTCCCTTTTCTCACTAAGTGTGGCCGGCGTGTGCGCAAACTGTCACCATGCAAGATTTCTATGGCTTTGCGTGGGTCGAAGTCTTTGATGTCTGGTGAGCACAATTGTGTTTTCAAGAGGTCAGCGAGTGTCTCCCCTTCAGGCTTGGGCGGACATTCGGCAATGCTGACAGAACATTACGTTGTTTTCGTGATTATACACGAGCCACTCACGACCAGTTAGCCATTTACAGTTAAATTTCCTTTTTGTTTTGCGAGGTTCAATATCATCCTCCTCCCCTCCTTTGGCAGGCATATGTTTTCTCTTCACGGCCGGCTGTCCCAACCATCGCCACATTTTGTTGGTGTTTGCGTCTGTATTTGTATTTGTACCGGCGTCTATCGTATTTCCAAACCAAGAGTGACCCACGCCCGCTCCCCTTTTACGGCAGCCTTGGCGGATACGTCCCGCACATAGACTGTATATAATAATTTCGCGTCCCGCGAAATAGATGGTAAAGTTCCTCATTTATCATCGGCCAAGCCGGCTAGTGAGTTTTTTTTAATACACGCCCGAATTTGGCGGGTGTTAATTTAGAGCCCTGATAATAACCTAAATGTTTGAGAATTAAGCAAGTTATGTCTTGAATGTTTGAATGTTTCACCATCAACACAATGTTGTCGGCGAGAGAGTTGCCTGTGGTAAGATGGCGGCCATCTGGGGACGTTCGACTCCGTTGAGCAGCAACGCGGACGAGACATCTAGCCATTCTATACATATCTATGAGTATTACTTTAACCCTTGTGCGGTCTTAACATTGTGTTTACTCCCCTTTATCCTATGGGTAAAAAATGACCCGCCCTACCAAAGCCCCAAAATAAAGCAACTTAATTGAATTTTAAATCCAAAATCTATTTTGTATGATGAAACCACCTGTTATTTATCTATTCAACTCAATTCAATACATGTTTTATCATGTATTTTTGTTACACAATACAAAAGACAATCACCAGTTTTCAGGATCACTTTTTTTTTTTTTTAAACCACAAACCAACTGTCAGTTGGACCAACAGTTTCCTTGTTTTCTCAGTTTTCTTTTACATAATAAAGGTTTATTATTGCTATTATATAAATGTGAAATAATTACTTCTGAATTAATTATATTGAAAGGGAAAAAAACACTTATTTCTGGTGTTTAAATGTTTTTATAATTCACAGGTAAAAAATGACCCAAAAGACAATCTTTGTATCCTAGTTGTCACGCTTCTGCAAGGAACCCAAAGTGACACCAACTGGTAAAGAACAAGTTTATTGGTGATGCAGGTGGTTTGAGAGAAATGGCTGGGCTGGCAGGCGGGCAGGCAGGAACACATGTTGGTCCAGAACTGGATAAAGAAGGTTAGAATTAGTAACTGATGTGAATTTAACAGCGCTTAGGCTAGATGTCGCTTCGACAAACCGTGAGGTAGAATGACGATCCGGCAGAGACTGAAGGCAAGACAGGAACTAAATACAGGCTGGGTGATGAGCTGACGGAAACCAGGTGGCTTGATTGAAGCAGCAGGGCAGGTGTGGAGTGGCAGGTAAGCAGATCCAAAGTGACAGTGTAGGGGAAAGGAAAAAGTAACAAACATACAAGAGACAAAGACAAACACAAAACATAAAAACTGTCACGAAGCTGGCCTTGTGACACTAGTGGTGTACAGCCCACATGGAAACATACACAAAAATAAAGCATGACTTTTTCTAATGATGGGGTCCCTTTAGGAAAAGTCATGAAATTTCAAGTTGGAAAAAGATAGTTTAAGGTATTTTTTCTACAGCTAAACATGGTCGTGGGTCACTTTTGACCTGCAACCACAAGAGGGTTAAATGATGTGAAAGTCTTTTTAACTAGAACTCTTGTCGTATGGCTGAGTTATGAGTTCTCCAAAATAGGGCAGATTTTGGCATTTTTGGCTCGTTAAGTGCTTTTCAATCGAATTTCCCATTGAATTTTGGGCTTCTCAGTGAACCGTACCAAGCTGTCAGTGATGGTTTCACCATCTTTGCTGGTGATTTCAATCATGTCGACCTCAAAACTGTGTTTCCAAAATTACATCAGCATATTGACTTTCCAACTAGAGAAAACAATACCTTGGACCTGGTCTACACTCCACACAAGGGAGCTTACAAGGCCACCCCCCTCCCCCACTTCGGACTGTCTGACCATTAAACTGTTATGCTAATGCCTGCATACAGACAAAGAGTGAAAGCCACCAAACCGACTCAAAAGCAGGTAAGAGTGTGGCCAGATGGGGCCTCCTCTGCTCTTCAAGATTGCTTTGACACAACAGACTGGGAGATGTTTAAGTAGTCAGCCACCTACAACAACCAGATTGACATAGAGGAATACACAGACACTGTTACCTCTTACATCACCAAGTGCATAGACGATGTGACTCAAACAAAGAACATCATCACCCGGGCTAACTGGAAGCCATGGCTAACAAGCGACGTCCTCAGGCTGCTAAAGGCCAGAGACAAGGCCTTCAGAGCTGGGGATAAATCCGGCTTGAGAACAGCGAGAGCCAACCTGTCCCGTGGCATCAAGAAAGAAAAACAGGACTACACCCACAAGATAACAGCCCACTTCAAACACAGCAATAACGCACAGAGTGTATGGCTAGGCATTCAGGCCATTACCGACTACAAGCCCACGCAACAGAGCTGTGAAAGCAGCATCCCTTTGCTTGAAGAGCTGAATCGCTTCTATGCACGATTTGATGCACAGAACAAAATGTGCCCACAGAAGACCCCACCCCCCCACACGATCAGACACTGTGCCTCTCTGCCGCAAGCGTGAAGAGAACACTCGCCGCCATCAACACCCGTAAGGCAACAGGGCCGGACAACATCCCGGTCGTGTGCTTAAGGACTGCGCAGAGGAGCTTAAAGATGTCCTCACAGACATTTTTAACACCTCCATAGCACAAGCCATCGTACCATCCTGTTTCAAAGCTGCCACAATCATACCTGTGCCGAAGAAATCTGCTCCATCCTGCCTCAATGACTACCGCCCTGTGGCACTGACACCCATAGTCATGAAGTGCTTTGAACGGCTTGTCATGTCAAACATCACATCCATCCTCCCCACCCTGGACCCCTACCAGTTTTCACACAGAGCCAAAAGGTGTACAGAGGATGCCATCTGCTCTGCTCTCCACCCAGCCCTCACCCATCTGGACAAAAGAGACTCATACGCAAGAATGCTGTTCATTGACTTCAGTTCTGCATTCAACACTATTATTCCACAACAACTCATCTGCAAACTGGACAAACTAGGTCTCAGCACCTCCCTCTGGCTACTAGACTTCCTCAGTCAGAGGCCCCAAGCAGTACGTGTCGGCAACAACATCTCGAACAGCATCACACTGAGCACAGGGGCCCCCCAAGGCTGCATGCTCAGTCCACTGCTCTTCACCCTGCTGACACATGATTGCAAAACAACCTATAGCAATAAGCACATAGTGAAGTTTGCTGACGACACAACCCTGGTGGGTCTCATCACCAAAGGAGACGAGACCCAATACAGGAATGAGGTCAACTCTTTGACCAAGTGGAGCAGAGACAACAACCTTCTGCTGAACGTCAGCAAAACCAAGGAGATCATTGTCGACTTCCGGAGAGGCCACACCCAACACCTGCCACTGACCATTGACGGTGCTGCTGTGGAGAGAGTAAGCAGCACCAAATTCCTGGGGGTGCACATTGGTGAAGACCTCTCCTGGACCACCAACACTACAGCAATGACAAAGAAAGCCCAGAAGCGCCTCTACTTCCTGCGTTAACTCAGGCATGCAGGTGCTCCACCACCCATCATGACCACATTTTACAGAGGCACCATTGAGAGCATCCTCACCAGCTGTATCACAGTGTGGGGCGGGAGCTGCACGGACTGTGACAGGAAGGCCCTGCAGCGCATTGTGAATGCAGCTGGAAGGATCAGTGGTGCTACCCTCCCCTCCTGAAAGACACTTACACCACCCGCAAGGCTATCACAATTGTGAGCGACGCAAGCCATCCCGCCCACAATCTGTTCAACCTCCTGCCCTCTGGGAGGAAGTACAGAAGCCTGTCTGCTTACACCACCAGACTCACCAACAGCTTCATACACCAGGCTGTCAGGATGCTTAATTCACTCCCTTCCCTTATCCCAATTAGGCCTAAATAACACCCAGGTTCCTTTTTTTTCAACCCTGAACCCACACAAGGACTGCCCTGCACTATCATGCTGCTACCACTGATCACACTTGCACTATCAGGCCATTTGCACAACTAGGTACAACAGAAACTACCATTTTTCTCCTGTGCCTATCCTTGCACTCAATTTGCCATCTTTGCACTATTCAGTTTTCAGGATTTGACTGTCTGCACCTTTTACAATCCTCTCAAGTCCTGCTGCCACCCATACACTGGGTACACTGTGTCTTACTCTGTCACTTTTACTTTTAAATACTTATTTGCCTTTTACTGTTTACCTGAGGTTACTTGAAGGTTACTTGAATGTTTTTAATTGAATGGTTTGAATGTTTTACTTGCGTGTTGGATGTTGGCTGAACTGTTGGATATTTGGCTCTTGTTTTGTCTACCTAAATGTCAGAAATGTCTTGTGTACACCGTGGTGATGGAGAGAAACAAAATTTTGATTCCTTTGTATGTTTGGAACATATGAAAGAATTGACAAATAAAACTAACTTGAACTTGAACTTCTGCGAGAACCAAAATTCCTAAGACAGGTCTGATGAAGACAGTTATGTCATTTTTATCAAGGTCCTGTTTAAAGTACAGCTTTTATGGCATTTTCAAAATGGCCTCGGTAAGTGCTTTTCAATCGATTTTCCCATTGCATTGTGGGTATTTTCAAACTTCCCCTCACTATCAGTTTAAAGGAGAAAAGCAGATCAGATTTATAACATGAAGCTGTTTTAACAGGGCATCCATCTTGGCTCTGCCCTCATAAGCAGTCTTAGAACAGAACAGGCTAACAAGGCGTTGCCCCGGTAACAGGAGCAGCTGCGGCTCGTCTGTTTTAGACAGAGAGCAAACTGACATATGTGCACACACTATGGCTTCTTAAAATTGCACTATAATTTTGATTCTCGAACAAACGGTCGCTGTTCGAAAAGTAAAGCCGTATCCGAATAATTCTTGAACCGTCAGCGCCCCAAGAGACGGCAGAAGCCAGCGGTGTAATTTTCATTCGCCTACTATCTGTTTCTCATTTTTTATGGAAGTTTTAAAATAATTTTTCACCTGAATCTTATGATTGTAGGCCTTTATAATGGAAATGGAGAGGTGACTCTCTGCGCTCAGAGGCAATTTGTGAGAAATCTGTGAGGCAGAGCTCAATGAGTGTAACTTTGTGTGAAAGAGGACAAAAATACCTGCATTTTGAAGTAAAATTTGTCCTGATCGGGCAGAAATTTCGAACATGAGAGACATTTGTTTGAGGAATTGGTGCAGTATCAATTTTTGAGTGAGAAGCAGAGTTGGAGAGACACCTCAGCTGAGATGTAGTCCTCCTAAAATGTAAACTGCTGTTGTGTAAAAGCTGTATAATGTATCAACAAACCCTGTAGTTCAGTTAAAGCTGAGAGTCTCCTCTCACATATAAACTTTGAATGAGGTCTGTGCGATGCTGTATGGCTGAGTTATAAGGCCTCCAAATTAGGGTAGTTTTTTAATTGTCAATGCATTTTCCCATCCACAATTTTCCCACTTTTTCCCATTTTGCCGGAATTCCTTTCGACTAATGAGAACCAAACGTTATAGCACACCGATCGACGTAAAAAGCACGCAGCGGTGTGCTTTTTATGTTGTTCAGAGATGGTTTATCCAGTTTAACAAACTAGAAAATTTCTGAAGAAATTTTGATGGGTGCCAATCTACTGCCCACCCTATCAACAAATCCTTTAGTTCAGTTGAAGCTGAGAGTCTCCTGTCACATGTAAACTTTGAATGAGGTCTGTGTGATGTCGTATGGCTGAGTTATGAGGCCTCCAAAATAGGGCAGATTTTGGCATTTTTGGCTTGTTAAGTGCTTTTCGATCGAATTTCCCATTGAATTTTGGGCTTCTGCGAAAACCAAAATTCCTAAGACAGGTCTGATGAAGACAGTTATATGTCATGGGACTATGTTTTTAGGTCATGTTTAGTTTTAGATCACGTTTTAGTCACGTCTTAGTTTTCCCATGTTTTAGTTTCATTCAAGTCACCTGCACTCGTTTCCATCAGCTGCACTCATCAGTTCCCCACAGTATTTAAGTTCCCTGTTTGCCATCAGTTTTTGTGAGATCCTTGCACCATACTTATGCACCATCACGCCACGTCAAGTTTTTCAAAGTTAAGTATTTATCCATGCCATGCTAAGTTGTTTTTTTGTTCCAAGTCTTGTTAATGTTTCATTTGATTCCACAGTTTAAGTTTCTTTGTTATCCGGCTCAACCGCGCCTTTTGTTTGTTTCCTTGTTTTTGTAAAATAAATCTAGTTTGCGTTTTGAAGTCCGCATCCGTGTCCTTCTCATCCACCAACCCTGACATTATGTCATTAATATCAAGGTCCTGTTTGAAATACAGCTTTTATGGCATTTTCAAAATGGCCTCGGTAAGTGCTTTTCAATCGATTTTCCAATTGCATTGTGGGTATTTTCAAACTTCCCCTCACTATCAGTTTAAAGGAGAAAAGCAGATCAGATTTATAACATAAAGCTGTTATAACAGGGCATCCATCTTGGCTCTGCCCTCATAAGCAGTCTTAGAACAGAGCAGGCTAACAAGGCGTTGCCATGGTAACAGGAGCAGGTCAGTGACGTCTGTGTCTCTGACATGTACGCTCACTATGGCTTCTTAAAATTGCACTATAATTTTGACTGCACTCGACTGTCTCAAACAAACGGTCTTTGTTCGAAAAATAAAAGTGGTATCCGAATAATTCTTGAACCGTCAGCGCCCCAAGAGACGGCAGAAGCCAGCGGTATAATTTTCATTCGGATATTATCTGTTTCTCATTTTTTATGGCAGTTTTAAAATAATTTTTCACTTGAATTTTATGATTGTAGGCGTTTATAATGGAAATGGAGAGTCGACCTCTGCGCTCAGAGGCAATTTGTGAGGAATCTGTGAGGCAGAGCTCAATGAGTGTGACTTTGTGTGAAAGAGGACAAAAATACCTGCATTTTGAAGTAAAATTTGTCCAGATCGGGCAGATATTTTGGACATGAGAGACATTTGTTTGAGGAATTGGTGCAGTATCAATTTTTGAGTGAGAAGCAGAGTGGGAGAGACACCTCAGCTGAGATGTAATCTTTCTAAATAATAAACTGCTGTTGTGTCAAAGCTGTATAATGTATCAACAAACCCTATAGTTCAGTTAAAGCTGAAAGTCTCCTGTCACATATAAACTTTGAATGAGGTCTGTGCGATGCTGTATGGCTGAGTTATAAGGCCTCTAATATAGGGTAGTTTTTGGCAGTTGGCGCCACAATTTTCCCACTTTTTCCCATTTTGAGAGAGAGCCCAAAGAGCTAGCACATAGAGCGTGTTTTGAGAATCTACACCAACATATGACATAAATACTGATGTATAAGTCAAATATTTTGAAAGACTTAACTATTCATATTGAGCTACATCCTGCTTCTTCTGCTTATTTATTCACAGGCTTGAATGACGCAGACATATATCTGAATTTAAATGTTGTGGGTACAGTGAGGAACAACTTTAAGTTAACAGATTTGAACAGCTGTGGTGGAGATTGAATGTGAGATGATTTTGATCAGAAGGTAGAAAGAATATGCTTGGAGTACTTGACCAAACACAAATGTTCCTCTTTGTTAGCCCACACAAATGTATCAAGTTCTCTTTACGTACTACATCGTGAACAGGGCTGTTTTGGAAGATAAAATATCTTCCTGATAAATCATTTAGCCTCTGATTCAAACAGATATTTGCTGTATAAATGATTGTGATTCACACAAAAAAGAAATCTCCATCAGTGCTGCATTTAATACGGTCGATCACAGCATTCTGTGACAGAGACTTCAACATGTTATTGGGATTAAAGGCCTTTCCTGATCAGCAGGGAAACAAAGCCGACACAAAAGTGGGTGGAAAAAAGGGACAGAAGTGGATGTGTTCAGTTGGGGGGGGGCAGAGATGGTGGGAAACTAAAACACCAGTGGGAACTTTCATAATGAGGCAACTCAGCAGCTGCTGTCACCCTCTGCTGAAAAGTTAAAAGATGTTGAGGAAGTTGAAATGTTTCAGTCGGCAGAGAGACTGAAGCAGGACAGCAGGTTTGAAGCATGGATGGTCCTCTCAGTGGTGGCTTTGTGTGTGTTTTATCTTTCAGCGGGAGCTTGTTGAAAAAGGCAGATTTGAACCAGGAAAAATGCAACAACTTTGTTTCACAGAACATGAACTCATTCTTTGTTTGATGTGTAGAATGATTCATCATGATGAACACCTCACAGGTTTCATATTTCACACTTGGTGGTTACTTTGACCCTGGACTTTTAAAGTACTTTTATTTTATATTCACCCTGTCATTGTATATTTTAATAGTTGGTTCTAATGTTCTGCTCATCGTGGTTATCGGTGTGAACAGGAGCTTACATGAACCCATGTACATGTTTCTGTGCAGCCTGTTTGTGAATGAGCTGTATGGTAGTTCAGGGCTGGTTCCATTCCTGCTGATTCAGATCCTCTCTGACGTTCACACTGTTTCTGCTCCTCTTTGCTTCCTGCAGGCTTTTATTGTTCATTCTTACGGAGGCATAGAGTTTTTAAACCTCGCTGTCATGTCCTATGACAGATATCTTGCTATCTGTTATCCTCTGCAGTACATCTCACGTATGACACCTAAAAAGATTGCCATTCTCATCTCTGTGACGTGGTTGTGTCCGTGTTTTGGTTTGGTTGTCTCTTTATCTCTGCTTACACCGTTGCAGCTGTGTGGGAACAGGATTAACAAAGTTTACTGTGATGTGCACTCTGTGGTCAAACTGGCATGCTATGAAACAACTTTAAACAACGTCTATGGTCTCATTGCTACTTTTGGCACAATCATTGTTGCTTTATTTTTAATCCTTTACACTTACATTCAGATTTTTATTGTATGTTTCTCTGGATCCAAACAGACCCGACAGAAAGCTGTCAGCACCTGCACGCCTCACCTGGCTTCCATCTTGAACTTTACCTTTGGTGGTAGCTTTGAAATATCACAGAGCAGATTTAACATGAGTCATGTACCGAAGGTGTTGCGTATTTTTCTGTCATTATATTTCTTCGCTGTTCAGCCTCTTTTTAATCCTGCGATATATGGTCTGAACATGTCCAAGATCCGGAATATTTGTAAAGATCTTATTTCAAATGTAAAGGATTGAAATAAGTTTATTTTATTTAATCGGATAAGATTTTAAAGTAGCTCTGCTTATCTTCATCACGCAGCCATAAAACACACTGATGCACGTTTTTAGCCTCTTTTAAATCTCTGAATACAGGAAAAGAACCTCTTCTGTGTTCATGTTTTATTAAAGATATCCAAACTATGGTCACTTTGTTTCTCCCTTAAAATGTATTCATGCAGGAGCTTAGATTGTGACATGTTGTGTCAGCAAAAAGTTGAAAGAACAGATGTGCACCAAATGGTAGAAGCCTGTGGTATCTTTCCAGGAAGAGATTGCTGAGTTATTTTATGTCCACAAGTCTATGGTGCTTCACATCTTTTATTGATTCTCACTTTTTTTTACCTGTTTGCTAAACACTGAAGTTGAATTTTAGTCGTAGTAGAAGAGGAGATGTTCTTCTTCACTGTTGCTGTCTTCCTAAAAGCTGCCTTTCAGAATGATGTCCTTTGTGTAGACAATTTAACGATAAATTGTTTGGTTACTGTCACAGTGCAAGTATATGGTGCTGAACAAAGACACCTTTTCAGCTGAAGTCCCTCGAGTAGCTTTTAAGCAGAACTGAAAGGGCTATGGTTTGGGATTACTTCGCTACGTTTGGGAATGTACAGCTGGCAGTTGCTGGTTATGTCAGTGTGTTTATGTAATATGATCTAAATGAACCAAAGCTGAACCAAATCAGAGCGTGGTTTGATTGAAAATGTGGAAAAAGAAAATTCTTAGGAAAATGCATCAAAGCTGGGCAGCTGTTTCTCCTTTTGCACAGCTGGATGCATGTTATAATGAACATGACAACATTATTTGCTCAAGGCACAAGGTTTATGTCAGATATCTGAACTTGTCCTGGCACAGTAAGAGACTTTTGATAAAACAAGTAAATTACCATCTTTTAAATATATTATTGATACTGACTCAAAGCTGGATTGCAGTGCTTTTGTTCTTTTAATTGAAAATGTATACATTGCATTACATTGCGGTCATTTTGCAGACGCTTTTAACCAAAGCGACTTACAATAAGTTTGTTCCACATCGGTAGGCAAAAGAACTTCACGTCACAAGAAATCATAAGTGCATTTCCTTCCAAAACCAAAAAGCTAAGAGCAAAACTAGTGCTGGAGTAAATGCGGTACGTTTGGTACCGAGACAAATGGGAAGACAATTTAGAAAACAAAGACAAATTAGGAGACAAATAAGTGCATAGGGAGCTGGGACGAAACAGGTGCTGTCCTCAGAGGGCGGATCTGGGTAGTGTTTCCTGCAAAGATGGGTTTGCAGCCTGCGGCCAAAGATGGGCAGCAACTCAGCTGTCCTGACATCAGTCAGAGATCGTTCAACCATTGGGGTACCAGAACAGAGAAAAGCCGTGACCGTATGGATCGTGCGCAGGGACCGCTGAGTGAGGGGGCAGCCGGCCGCCTGGAGGCCGCAGAGTTTAGTGGTCGGGCGGGGTTGTAGGGCTGGACCATAGGCTGGAGGTATGAAGGAGCTGTTCCTTCTACTGCCCTGTAGGCCAGCACCAGAGTCTGAAACTGGATGCAGGATGCACACAGTGAAACTAAACCAGCAGCAAGCCTACATAGCAGCCAAAGTATAGCAAAAAGTTGCCTGGTACACAAGAAAACTTTTACTTACTTATTCTGGATGAATCAAGGAGTTCACAGTCTCTCCAAAAGTTAAAACACACAGTGAGCAAACACACTACCTAGGCTGACTAAAAAACTTTGCTCTGAGGGGCTCTGAGAGCAAACGGTCAGCCCTAGATGAAATATGAAAACATTTTATGAATCCCAACATGCGTGCCTATATAATGACAGTACATAATGGCAGTGGAGCGATATTTGTAGGCGTGAGGGCGATTCGAAAATGAATATGAGGTCAGAACTCTTGTTCTTCCCACACTCTAATGAAATGGCAGTTTTGCTCTAAAAATTCAAATTTTGCAGATTTTGGCCAAAACTTTGGGTCGCTTGAGGCATGCTGTGGGAAATCCGTAGCAGGTATCGACATGGCGTCTTCACTTCTGAACACAGCACGGACGTATCTACAGACTGACATTTGAATGGTGTTTCTAGGTTAATGCATGATGACACAGTAACTGCTCAAAATTTTGGGTTTTTATGATTTTTCCAGGTCATCCCCCTGTTTATTCCTAGGGGGGCTTTGGGGGGCTGTTTTTTTCTTATTACATCGCCATGGTAACTCCAATCTTCAATAAAAGTAATAGCCCGCGAAAACTCATCGAGCCGGTCGTTTTGATATATATATTGTTGGGATTAATGTGGACGGAAGATTAAATATATTTATAAATATATAAATAAATAAAGAGACACGTTTTCAATGTTAAATCCCATAGACTTTTGCCAACGGAATAGTAATAGGTGCCTTGCCATGCATTTTTATGGAGGCACTCCTATGCAATGCTATTGCAGGCCCCAATGAATTGAATTCCAATTGGCTTGAATTGGACTTTATTATCAAGTGCCTTGAGATGACATTTGTTGTATTTGGCGCTATATAAATAAAAATGAATTGAATTGCATTGAATTGAATTCCACATGAAGTTTCTTGATTTTATTTTAATCGACACAAAACAGTCTGATAAATGCTGATGTTGAACAGTTTAACAGTGAAATGTAAGTTCTTTTTTGCAGTGTTTGTCACATTTTAACTCATGAATTTCACTCGGGCCTTTAGGAAATTGATGTGTTAAACATCTTTAATTTTCCTCATGAAAAGACCAAAGTCAAAACATCTGTATTGATGAGAAGGGCAGGAAATATGCTGCTGAAAACATCTGGCTTTGCCTTTGTGTCCTCACTCCATCGCGACATTCCAATCCAATCCAATCCAATCCAATTTTATTTATAAAGCACTTTACAACAACATCAGTTGACCAAAGTGCTGTACAAAAAATAAAAACAAAGAAATTTAAAAGAATAAAATACAAGAATAAACTAGAAAGCTGCAAGCAGCTGTATGCGGGACCGAGATGGCGTACGTTGGGATGTGCGTACGTTGGGATGTGCGTACGTTGGACCATAAGCTGGACGCTGGAGCTGCAGCTCTTCCCACACGCACAATACCCTCTGCGTACGTACGAGCACATAATAACCCCAATGCAGAGGGGTTTTTGAAAATTTCTAGGGGGCGCCACTGAGCCATTTAGCACCGCCCACACATGATACCCTTTACATACGTACGAGGTCATCAGGTTGGACGTGTGTGCCAAGTTTCACAAAATTGAGATGATGATAAGGCTTTCAAATCACAAACGCCATCACACGATTGTCACCACCTGGCCACGCCCACACCGTTCAGAGTTTTGAAAAGTTTCTCAATTAATTTTTCCTCCCGTGTCTTAAGAGTAACCTGGCCAAGTTTGAAGATTTTAGCATGAAATATGTAGGAGGAGTTCGAAAAATGCGAGTTTTGGGAAAAAAAAACGTTTCCGACGACCAGCAGGTGGCGCTGTAGGTGGATGTTACTATGTTATATGTGCGCGTTCAGGCTGGGTCCAGCAATCACAGTTTGAACTTTGGGAAAGATTGGATTATGTATGTGGGAGTTATAAGCGACTTAATTTTTTATGGCGAGTCATAAATTTGAGGCGTCGCCACGGCCACGCCCTTTAAGTTTTGAAAAAGTTGGCCAATGAGTTTTTTGGCCCATGTCCTAAGAGTAGCCTGGCCAAGTTTGAATCATTTAGCATTAAATCTGTAGGAGTTCAATCAAATGCGAGGTGTGGCAAAAAAAAGACATTTCCAACCACCAGCAGGTGGCGCTATAGGTGGATGTCACTATTTTATAGGTGCGCGTTCAGGCTGGGTCCAGCAATCACAGTTTGAACTTTGGGAAAGATTGGATTATGTATGTGGGAGTTATAAGCGACTTAAGTTTTTTGTGGCGAGTGATGGCGAGTCATCAAACTTTGAGGCGTTGCCACGGCCACGCCCTTTAAGTTTTGAAAAAGTTGGCCAATGAATTCCCCCCCCCCCATGTCTTAAGAGTAACCTGGCCAAGTTTCAAGTCTGTAGCATTAAATCTGTAGGACAAGTTCGATCTTAAGCAAGGCGTGGAATCGGTCAAAAATGGCACGAAAACGCACTTTCCATCCAAAATGGCCGCCTTCCTTTGGACGTGGCACATTGGCGGCAAGAGACTTTTTTGTGCGTCTGGGCATGATGAATGAGTGTACCGAATTTCGTCGTCCCACGCGAAACTAATCCTATTAAGGGGAGAATTTTTAACCGTCGTAGGGGGCGCTACAGAGCCAATGAGCGACTCCCAAAAATATAAAGTTTAGATTCTTTCATGTCCTCGACTGGCACGTGGCGCTCGCAAAAATTCAAGAGTTTTCGCATACCTTTTGCAAAGAATAAGAATAACGGAGAAAAATAATAATAATAACTAGAAAGCTGCAAGCAGCTGTGAGCGGGACCGAGGTGTGCGTACGTTGGATGTGCGCACGTTGTGGCATGCGCTGGACTTCGTAGTCGCGCAGCTCTGCCCATATGCACGATACCCTCTGCGTACGTACGAGCACATAATAACCCCAATGCGGAGGGGTTTTTGGAAATTTTTAGGGGGCGCCACTGAGCCATTTTGCTCCGCCCACACACGATACCCTTTACATACATACGAGGTCGTCAGGTTGGAAGTGTGTGCCAAGTTTCATGATCTTGCAATGATGATAAGGCTTTCAAATCAGAAACGCCATCACACGATTTTCACCGCCTGGCCACGCCCACACCGTTCAGAGTTTTAAAAAGTATCTCCATGATTCATTTCATCCATGTCTTAAGAGTAACCTGGCCAAGTTTGAAGCTTGTAGCATTCAATATGTAGGAGGAGTTTGATAAAATACGAGTTTTGGAAAAAAAGAGATGTTTCCAACGACCAGCAGGTGGCGCTATAGGTGGTTGTCACTATTTTATACGTGCGCGTTCAGGCTGGGTCCAGCAATCAACATATGAAGTTTGGGACAGATTGGATAATGTGTGTGGAAGTTATAAGTGACTTAATTCTTCATGGCGTGTCATAACTTTGAGGCGTCGCCACGGCCACGCCCTTTGAGGTTTGAAAAAGTTTCTCCATGATTCTTTCCCCCCATGTCTCAAGAGTAACCTGGCCAAGTTTGAATTTTTTAGCATGAAATCTGTAGGACAAGTTCGATCAAATGCGAGATGTGGAAAAAAAGAGACGTTTCCAACGACCAGCAGGTGGCACTATAGGTGGTTGTCACTATTTTATATGTGCGCGTTCAAGCTGGGTCCAGCTATCACCGTATGAAGTTTGGGACAGATTGGATAATGTATGTGGGAGTTATAAGCGACTTAATTTTTTGTGGTGAGTGATGGCGAGTCATCAAACTTTGAAGCGTCGTCACGGCCACGCCCTTTAAGTTTTGAATAAGTTTCTCCATGAATCTTTCCCTCCATGTCTTAAGAGTAACCTGGCCAAGTTTGAAGTCTGTAGCATTAAATCTGTAGAACAAGTTCGATCTTATGCAAGGCGTGGAATCGGCCAAAAATGGCACGAAAACGCACTTTCCATTCAAAATGGCCGCCTTCCTGTGGACGTGGCACATTGGTGGCAAGAGACTTTTTGGTGCGTCTGGGCATGATGAATGAGTGTACCGAATTTCGTTGTCCCACGCAAAACTAGCCCCATTGCGGGGATCATTTTTATGCATCGTAGGGGGCGCTACAGAGCCAATGAGCGACTCCCAAAAATATAAAGTTTAGATTCTTTCATGTCGTTGACTGGCAGGTGGCGCTCGCAAAATTTCCTGAGTTTTCGCATACCTTTTGCAAAGAATAAGAAAGAATAACTAGAAAGCTGCAAGCAGCTGTGAGCGGGACCGAGTGTGCGTACGTTGGGATGTGCGCACGTTGGGATGTGCGCACGTTGGGAATGCGCTGGACGCCGTAGTCGCGCAGCTCTACCCACACGCACGATTCCCATTGCGTACGTACGAGCTCACAATAACCCCAATGCATAGGGGTTTTTGAAAATTTCTAGGGGGCGCCACTGAGCCATTTTGCTCCGCCCACACACAATACCCTTTACATACGTACGAAGTCGTCAGGGTGGACGTGTGTACCAAGTTTCATGACTTTGCGATGATGATAAGGCTTTCATATTACAAACGCCATCACACGATTTTCACCTCTGGCCACGCCCACACCGTTCAGAGTTTGGAAAAGTTTCTCCATGAAGTTTTACCCTCATATCTTAAGAGTAACCTGGCCAAGTTTTAGATTTTAGCATGAAATATGTAGGAGGAGTTTGATCAAATAGGAGGTGTGGAAAAGAATTAAGTTTCCGACCACCATCAGGTGGCGCTGTAGGTGGATATCCCTTTTTTATATGTGCACGTTCAGGCTGGGTCCAGCATTCACCGTATGAAGTTTGGGACAGATTGGATAATGTATGTGGGAGTTATAAGCGACTTAATTTTTTATGGCGCGTCATAAATTTGAGGTGTCGCCACGGCCACGCCCTTTAAGTTTTGAAAAAGTTGGCCAATGATTTTTTCGGCCCATGTCTTAAGAGCAACCTGGCCAAGTTTGAAGGTTTTTGCATTAAATATGTAGGAGGAGTTCGATCAAATGCGAGGTGTGGAAAAAAAAAGACATTTCCGACCACCAGCAGGTGGCGCTATAGGTGGATGTCACTATTTTATATGTGAGCTTTCAGTCTGGGTCCAGCATTCACCGTATGAAGTTTGGGACAGATTGGATAATGTATGTGGGAGTTATAGGCGACTTCATTTTTCGTGGCGAGTGATGGCGAGTCATCAAACTTTGAGGCGTCGCCACGGCCACGCCCTTTAAGTTTTGAAAAAGTTGGCCAATAAATTTTTCCCTCCATGTCTTAAGAGTAACCTGGCCAAGTTTGAAGTCTGTAGCATTAAATCTGTAGGACAAGTTCGATCTTATACAAGGTGTGGAATCGGTCAAAAATGGCACGAAAACGCACTTTCCATCCAAAATGGCCGACTTCCTGTGGACGTGGGACCATGGCGGCCTGAGACTTTTTTGTGCGTCTTGGCATGATGAATGAGTGTACCGAATTTCGTCGTCCCACGCGAAACTAATCCTATAGCGGGGACAATTTTTAAGCCTCGTAGGGGGCGCTACAGAGCCAATGAGCGACTCCCAAAAATATAAAGTTTAGATTCCTTCATGTCGTCGACTGGCAGGTGGTGCTCGCAAAATTTCCTGAGTTTTCGCATACCTTTTGCAAAGAATAAGAAAGAAAGAAAGAAAGAAAGAAAGAAAGAAAGAACTAGAAAGCTGCAAGCAGCTGTGAGCGGGACCGAGTGTGCGTACGTTGGGATGTGCGTACGTTGGGGCATGCGCTGGACGCTGAGGCTGTAGCTCTGCCCACACGCACGATATCCTCTGCGTACGTACGAGCACATAAAAACCCCAATGCGGAGTGGTTTTATGAAAATTTCTAGGGGGCGTCACTGAGCCATTTAGCACCGCCCACACACAATACTCTTTACATACGTACGAGGTCGACAAGGCGGACGTGTGTACCAAGTTTCATGACTTTGCGATGATGATAAGGCTTTCAAATCACAAACGCCATCACACGATTTTCACCGCCTGAACACGCCCACACCGTTCAGAGTTTGGAAAAGTTTCTCCATGAAGTTTTGCCCCCATGTCTTAAGAGTAACCTGGCCAAGTTTGAAGATTTTAGCATGAAATATGTAGGAGGAGTTTGATCAAATAAGAGGTGTGGAAAAAAATGAAGTTTCCAACCACCATTAGGTGGCGCTGTAGGTGGATATCACTTTTTTATATGTGCATGTTCAGGCTGGGTCCAGCATTCACCATATGAAGTTTGGGACAGATTGGATAATGTATGTGGGAGTTATAAGCGACTTAATTTTTTATGGTGCGTCATAAATTTGAGGCGTCGCCACGGCCACGCCCTTTAAGTTTTGAAAAAGTTGGCCAATGATTTTTTCGGCCCATGTCCTAAGAGTAGCCTGGCCAAGTTTGAAGTGTTTAGCATTAAATATGTAGGAGGAGTTCGATCAAATGCGAGGTGTGGAAAAAAAAAGACATTTCCAACCACCAGCAGGTGGCGCTATAGGTGGATGTCACTATTTTATAGGTGCGCGTTCAGGCTGGGTCCAGCAATCACCGGTTGAACTTTGGGAAAGATTGGATTATGTATGTGGAAGTTATAAGCGACTTAATTTTTCGTGGCGAGTGATGGCGAGTCATCAAACTTTGAGGCGTCGCCACGGCCACGCCCTTTAAGTTTTGAAAAAGTTGGCCAATGAATTTTTCCCCCCATGTCTTAAGAGTAACCTGGCCAAGTTTGAAGTCAGTAGCATTAAATCTGTAGGACAAGTTCGATCTTAAGCAAGGCGTGGAATCGGACAAAAATGGCACGAAAACGCACTTTCCATCCAAAATGGCCGACTTCCTGTGGACGTGGGACCATGGCGGCATGAGACTTTTTTGTGCGTCTTGGCATGATGAATGAGTGTACCGAATTTCGTCGTCCCACGCGAAACTAATCCTATTGCGGGGACAATTTTTAACCATCGTAGGGGGCGCTACAGAGCCAATGAGCGACTACCAAAAATATAAAGTTTAGATTCTTTCATGTCGTCGACCGGCACGTGGCGCTCGCAAAATTTCCTGAGTTTTTGCATACCTTTTGCAAAGAATAAGAAAGAAAGAAAGAAAGAATAATAATAATAACTAGAAAGCTGCAAGCAGCTGTGAGCGGGACCGAGTGTGCGTACGTTGGGATGTGCGTACGTTGGGCATGCGCTGGACGCTGGGGCTTCAGCTCTGCCCACACGCACGATATCCTCTGCGTACGTACGAGCACATAAAAACCCCAATGCGGAGTGGTTTTATGAAAATTTCTAGGGGGCGCCACTGAGCCATTTAGCACCGCCCACACACAATACTCTTTACATACGTACGAGGTCGACAAGGCGGACGTGTGTACCAAGTTTCATGACTTTGCGATGATGATAAGGCTTTCAAATCACAAACGCCATCACACGATTTTCACCGCCTGAACACGCCCACACCGTTCAGAGTTTGGAAAAGTTTCTCAAGATTTTTCTTCCCCCTTGCTAAAGAGTAATCTGGCCAAGTTTGGAGCTGTTACCATAAAATCTGTAGGAGGAGTTCGATCAAATGCGAGTTGTTGAAAAAAAAGAAGTTTCCGATCACCAGTAGGTGGCGCTGTAGGTGTATACCACTATCTTATATGTGCGCATTCAGGCTGGGTCTAGCAATCACCGTATGAAGTTTGGGACAGATTGGATAATGTGTGTGGAAGTTATTAGCGACTTAATTCTTCATGACGAGTCATAACTTTGAGGCGTCGCCACGGCCACGCCCTTTGAGGTTTGAAAAAGTTTCTCCATGATTCTTTCCCCCCATGTCTTAAGAGTAAGCTGGCCAAGTTTGAAGTCTATAGCAATAAATCTGTAGGACGAGTTCGATCAAATGCGAGGTGTGGATAAAAAAAGACATTTCCAACCACCAGCAGGTGGCGCTATAGGTGGATGTCACTATGATAATATGTGTGCTTTCAGGCTGGGTCCAGCAATCACCGGTTGAACTTTGGGAAAGATTGGATTATGTATGTGGAAGTTATAAGCGACTTAATTTTTCGTGGCGAGTGATGGCGAGTTATCAAACTTTGAGGCGTCGCCACGGCCACGCCCTTTAAGTTTTGAAAAAGTTGGCCAATGAATTTTTCCCTCCATGTCTTAAGAGTAACCTGGCCAAGTTTCAAGTCTGTAGCATGAAATCTGTGGGACAAGTTCGATCTTGTGCAAGGCGTGGAATCGGTCAAAAATGGCACGAAAACGCACTTTCCATCCAAAATGGCCGCCTTCCTGTGGACGTGGCACATTGGCGGCATGAGACTTTTTTGTGCGTCTGGGCATGATGAATGAGTGTACCAAATTTCGTCGTCCTCCGCGAAACTAACCCCAATGCGGGCACCATTTTTAACCATCGTAGGGGGCGCTAAAGAGCCAATGAGCGACTCCCAAAAATATAAAGTTTAGATTCTTTCATGTCGTCGACTGGCAGGTGGCGCTTGCAAAATTTCCTAAGTTTTCGCATACCTTTTGCAAAGAATAAGAAAGAAAGAAAGAATAACTAGAAAGCTGCAAGCAGCTGTGAGCGGGACCGAGGTGTGCGTACGTTGGGATATGCGCACGTTGGGGCATGCGCTGGACGCTGGAGCCGCAGCTCTGCCCACACACACGATACCCTCTGCGTACGTACGAGGACATAATAACTCCAATGCGGAGGGGTTTTTGAAAATTTCTAGGGGGCGCCACTGAGCCATTTTGCTCAGCCCACACACGATACCCTTCACATACGAACGAGGTCATCAGGGTGGACGTGTGTGCCAAGTTTCATTAAGTTGCGATGATGATAAGGCTTTCAAATCACAATCGCCATCACACGATTGTCACCGCCTGGCCACGCCCACACCGTTCAGAGTTTGGAAAAGCTTCTCAAGAGTTTTCTTCCCCCCTAGCTTAAGAGTAACCTGGCCAAGTTTGAAGATTTTACCATGAAATATGTAGGAGGAGTTTGATCAAATGCGAGGTGTGAAAAAAAAAGATGTTTCCAACCACCAGCAGGTGGCGCTATGGGTGGATGTCGTTATGATAATATGTACGCGTTCAGGCTAGGTCCAGCATTCACCGTATGAAGTTTGGGACAGATTGAATAATGTATGTGGGAGTTATAAGCAACTTAATTTGTTGTGGCGAGTGATGGCGAGTCATAGAACTTTGAGGCGTCGCCACGCCCACGCCCTTTGAGGTTTGAAAAAGTTTCTCCATGAATTTTTCCCCCCATGTCTTAAGAGTAGCCTGGCCAAGTTTGAAGTCTGTAGCATTAAATCTGTAGGACAAGTTCGATCTTATACAAGGTGTAGAATCGGTCAAAAATGGCACGAAAACGCACTTTCCATCCAAAATGGCCGACTTCCTGTGGACGTGGGACCATGGCGGCATGAGACTTTTTTGTGCGTCTGGGCATGATGAATGAGTGTACCGAATTTCGTCGTCCCACGCAAAACTAACCCCAATGTGTGGACCATTTTTAAGTACCCTAGGGGGCGCCACTGAGCCACTTTGCTCCGCCCACACACGATACCCTTCACATACGTACGAGGTGTTCAGGATGGACGTGTGTGCCAAGTTTCATGACGTTGTGATGATGATAAGGCTTTCAAATCACAAACACCATCACACGTTTTTCACCGCCTGACCACGCCCGAATTGTTCAGAGTTTGGAAAAGTTTCTCCATGAATATTTGCCCCCATGTCTTAAGAGTAACCTGGCTAAGTTTGAAGCTTGTAGCATTAAATCTGTAGGAGGAGTTTTATAAAATGTGAGGTGTGGCAAAAAATGACATTTCCAACCACCAGCAGGTGGCGCTATAGGAGGATGTCACTATGATAATATGTACGCGTTCAGGCTGAGTCCAGCATTCACCGTGTGAAGTTTGGGACAGATTGGATAATGAGTGTGGAAGTTATAAGCGACTTAATTCTTCATGGCGAGTCATAACTTTGAGGCGTCGCCACGGCCACGCCCTTTGAGGTTTGAAAAAGTTTCTCCATGACTCTTTCCCCCCATGTCTTAAGAGTAATCTGGCCAAGTTTGAAGCTTGTAGCATTAAATCTGTAGGACGAGTTCGATCAAATGCGAGATGTGGAAAAAAAGAGATGTTTCCGACCACCAGCAGGTGGCGCTATAGGTGGATGTCGTTATGATAATATGTACGCGTTCAAGCTGGGTCCAGCATTCACCGTATGAAGTTTGGGACAGATTGGATAATGTATGTGGGAGTTATAAGCGACTTCATTTGTTGTGGCGAGTGATGGCGAGTCATCGAACTTTGAGGAGTTGCCACGCCCACGCCCTTTAAGTTTTGAAAAAGTTTCTCCATGAATTTCCCCCCCCATGTCTTAAGAGTAACCTGGCCAAGTTTGAAGTCTGTAGCATGAAATCTGTAGGACAAGTTCGATCTTAAGCAAGGCGTGGAATCGGCCAAAAATGGCACGAAAACGCACTTTCCATCCAAAATGGCCGCCTTCCTGTGTACGTGGGACCATGGCGGCCTGAGACTTTTTTGTGCGTCTTGGCATGATGAACGAGTGTACCGAATTTCGTCATCCCACGCGAAACTAATCCTATTGCGGGGACAATTTTTAACCATCATAGGGGGCGCTACAGAGTCAATGAGCGACTACCAAAAATATAAAGTTTAGATTCTTTCATGTCGTCGACCGGCACGTGGCGCTCGCAAAATTTCCTGAGTTTTCGCATACCTTTTGCAAAGAATAAGAAAGAAAGAAAGAAAGAAAGAATAATAATAATAAACCTTACAGATACAATAGGGTCCTTGCAGTTTCACTGCTCGGTCCCTAATAATCCTTACAGATACAATAGGGTCCTTGCAGTTTCACTGCTCGGTCCCTAATAAACCTTACAGATACAATAGGGTCCTTGCAGTTTCACTGCTCGGTCCCTAATAATGATAAACCTTACAGATACAATAGGGTCCTTGCAGTTTCACTGCTCGGTCCCTAACTAGAAAGCTGCAAGCAGCTGTGAGCGGGACCGAGGTGTGCGTACGTTGGGATGTGCGTACGTTGGGCATGCGCTGGACGCTGGAGCTGCAGCTCTGCCCACACGCACGATACCCGCTGTGTACTTACGAGCACAGCATAACCCCAATGCGGAGGGGTTTTTGAAAATTTCTAGGGGGCGCCCCTGAGCCATTTTTCTCCGCCCACACACGATACCCTTTACATACGTACGAGGTCGTCAGGGTGGACGTGTGTACCAAGTTTCATTACCTTGAGATGATGATAAGGCTTTCAAATCACAAACGCCATCACACGATTTTCACCGCATGGCCACGCCCACACCGTTCAGAGTTTGGAAAAGTTTCTCCATGAATTGTTGCCTCCATGTCTTAAGAGTAACTTGGCTAAGTTTGAAGCTTGTAGCATTAAATCTGTGGGAGGAGTTTGATAAAATGTGAGGTATGGAAAAAAAAGACGTTTCTGACCACCAGCAGGTGGCGCTGTTGGTGGATGTCACTATTTTATCTATGCGCGTTCAGGCTGGGTCCAGATATCACTGTATGAAGTTTGGGACAGATTGGATAATGTATGTGGAAGTTATAAGCGACTTAATTTTTCATGGCGAGTCATAACTTCAAGGCGTCGCCACGGCCACGCCCTTTGAGGTTTGAAAAAGTTTCTCCATGACTCTTTCCCCCCATGTCTTAAGAGTAATCTGGCCAAGTTTGAAGCTTGTAGTATTAAATCTGTAGGACGAGTTCGATCAAATGCGAGATGTGGAAAAAAAGAGATGTTTCCGACCACCAGCAGGTGGCGCTATAGGTAGATGTCACTATGATAATATGTACGCGTTCAGGCTGGGTCCAGCATTCACCGTATGAAGTTTGGGACAGATTGGATAATGTATGTGGGAGTTATAAGCGACTTAATTTGTTGTGGCGAGTGATGGCGAGTCATTGAACTTTGAGGAGTTGCCACGCCCACGCCCTTTAAGTTTTGAAAGAGTTTCTCCATGAATTTTTCCCCCCATGTCTTAAGAGTAACCTGGCCAAGTTTGAAGTCTGTAGCATGAAATTTGTAGGACAAGTTCGATCTTATGCAAGGCGTGGAATCGGTCAAAAATGGCACGAAAACGCACTTTCCATCCAAAATGGCCGCCTTCCTGTGTACGTGGGACCATGGCAGCATGAGTCTTTTTTGTGCGTCTGGGCATGGTGAATGAGTGTACCGAATTTCATTGTCCTACGCGAAACTAACCCCATTGCGGGCACCATTTTTAAGCATCGTAGGGGGCGCTACAGAGCCAATGAGCAACTCCCAAAGATATAATGTTTAGATTCTTTCATGTCGTCGACCGGCATGTGGCGCTCGCAAAATTTCCTGAGTTTTCGCATACCTTTTGCAAAGAATAAGAAAGAAAGAAAGAAAGAATAATAATAATAAACCTTACAGATACAATAGGGTCCTTGCAGTTTCACTGCTCGGTCCCTAATAATAAACCTTACAGATACAATAGGGTCCTTGCAGTTTCACTGCTCGGTCCCTAATAAACCTTACAGATACAATAGGGTCCTTGCAGTTTCACTGCTCGGTCCCTAATAAACCTTACAGATACAATAGGGTCCTTGCAGTTCCTGCTCGGTCCCTAACTAGAAAGCTGCAAGCAGCTGTGAGCGGGACCGAGTGTGCGTACGTTGGGATGTGCGCACGTTGGGCATGCGCTGGACGCCGTAGTCGCGCAGCTCTGCCCACACGCACGATTCCCATTGCGTACGTACGAGCACACAGTAACCCCAATGCATAGGGGTTTTTGAAAATTTCTAGGGGGCGCCACTGAGCCATTTTTCTCCGCCCACACACGATACCCTTTACATACGTACGAGGTCGTCAGGGTGGACGTGTGTACCAAGTTTCATGACCTTGAGATGATGATAAGGCTTTCAAATCACAAACGCCATCACACGATTTTCACCGCATGGCCACGCCCACACCAATCAGAGTTTGGAAACGTTTCTCCATGAATTGTTGCCTCCATGTCTTAAGAGTAACCTGGCTAAGTTTGAAGCTTGTAGCATTAAATCTGTGGGAGGAGTTTGACAAAATGTGAGGTGTGGAAAAAAAAGACGTTTCTGACCACCAGCAGGTGGCGCTGTAGGTGGCTGTCACTATTTTATGTATGCGCGTTCAGGCTGGGTCCAGATATCACCGTATGAAGTTTGGGACAGATTGGATAATGTATGTAGGAGTTATAAGCGACTTAATTTTTCATGGCGAGTCATAAATTTGAGGCATCGCCACGGCCACGCCCTTTGAGGTTTGAAAAAGTTTCTCCATGAATTTTTCCCCCCATGTCTTAAGAGTAACCTGGCCAAGTTTGAAGGTTTTTGCATCAATTATGTAGGAGGAGTTTGATCAAATGCGAGGTGTGGAAAAAAAAAGATGTTTCCAACCACCAGCAGGTGGCGCTATAGGTGGATGTCACTATGTTATAAGTGCGCGTTCCGGCTGGGTCCAGCATTCACCGTATGAAGTTTGGGACAGATTGGAAAATGTATGTGGGAGTTATAAGCGACTTAATTTTTTGTGGCGAGTGATGGCGAGTCATCAAACTTTGAGGCGTCGCCACGGCCACGCCCTTTAAGTTTTGAAAAAGTTTTCCCATGAATTTTACCCCCCATGTCTTAAGAGTAACCTGGCCAAGTTTGAAGTCTGTAGCATAAAATCTGTAGAACAAGTTCGATCTTAAGCAAGGCGTGGAATTGGTCAAAAATGGCACGAAAAGGCACTTTCCATTCAAAATGGCCGCCATGCTGTAGGCGTGGGACCATGGCGGCAAGAGACTTTTTTGTGCGTCTGGGCATGATGAATGAGTGTACCGAATTTCATTGTCCTACGCGAAACTAACCCCAATGCGGGCACCATTTTTAAGCATTGTAGGGGGCGCTACAGAGTCATTGAGCGACTCCCAAAAATATAAAGTTTAGATTCTTTCATGTCGTCGACTGGCAGGTGGTGCTCGCAAAATTTCCTGAGTTTTCGCATACCTTTTGCAAAGAATAAGAATAATAAAAATAAAAATAACTAGAAAGCTGCAAGCAGCTGTGAGCGGGACCGAGGTGTGCGTACGTTGGGATGTACGCATGTTGGGGCATGCGCTGGACGCTTGAGCTGCAGCTCTGCCCACACGCACGATACCCTCTGCATACTTACAAGCGCATAAAAACCCAAATGCGGAGGGGTTTTTGAAAATTTCTAGGGGGCGCCACTGAGCCATTTTGCTCCGCCCACACACAATAGCCTTTACATACGTACGAGGTCATCAGGGTGGACGTGTGTGCCAAGTTTCATGACCTTGCGATCATGATAAGGCTTTCAAATCACAAACGCCATCACACGATTTTCACCGCCTGGCCACGCCCACACCATTCTGAGTTTGGAAAAGTTTCTCCATGAATTTTTCCCCCCATGTCTTAAGAGTAACCTGGCCAAGTTTGAAGCCTGTAGCATTAAATCTGTAGGAGGAGTTTGAGGTGTGGAAAAAAAAGACGTTTCCAACCCCCATCAGGTGGCGCTGTAGGTGTTTATTACTGTTTTATATGTGCGCATTCAGGCTGGGTCCAGCAATCACCGTATGAAGTTTGGGACAGATTGGATAATGTATGTGGAAGTTATAAGCAAATTCATTTTTCATGGCGAGTCATAAATTTGAGGCGTGGCCACGGCCACGCCCTTTGAGGTTTGAAAAAGTTTCTCCATGAATTTTTTCCCCCCATGTCTTAGGAGTAACCTGGCCAAGTTTGAAGTGTGTAGCATTAAATCTGTAGGACAAGTTCGATCAAATGCGAGGTGTGGGAAAAAAAAGACGTTTCCGACCACCAGCAGGTGGCGCTGTAGGTTGATGTCACTATGTTATATGTGCGCGTTCAGGCTGCGTCCAGCATTCACCGTATGAAGTTTGGGACAGATTGGATAATGTATGTGGGAGTTACAAGCGACTTCATTTTTCGTGGCGAGTGATGGCGAGTCATCAAACTTTGAGGCGTCGCCACGGCCACGCCCTTTAAGTTTTGAAAAAGTTTCTCCATGAATTTTCCCCCCCATGTCTGAAGAGTAACCTGGCCAAGTTTGAAGTGTGTAGCATTAAATCTGTAGGACAAGTTCGATCATAAGCAAGGCTTGGAATCGGTCAAAAATGGCACGAAAACGCACATTCCATCCAAAATGGCCGCCTTCCTGTGTACATGGGACCATAACGGCATGAGACTTTTTTGTGCGTCTGGGCATGATGAATGAGTGTACCGACTTTCGTCGTCCCAAGCGAAACTAATCCTATTAAGGGGTTCATTTTTATGCATCGTAGGGGGCGCTACAGAGCCAATGAGCAACTCCCAAAGATATAATGTTTAGATTCTTTCATGTCGTCGACTGGCACGTGGCGCTTGCAAAATTTCCTGAGTTTTCGCATACCTTTTGCAAAGAATAAGAATAATAATAATAATAATAACTAGAAAGCTGCAAGCAGCTGTGAGCGGGACCGAGGTGTGCGTACGTTGGATGTGCGCACGTTGGGGCATGCGCTGGATGCCGTAGTCGCGCAGCTCTGCCCACACGCACGATACCCTCTGCGTACGTACGAGCACATAATAACCCCAATGCGGAGGGGTTTTTGAAATTTTCTAGGGGGCGCCACTGAGCCATTTTGCTCCACCCACACACAATACCCTTTACATACGTACGAGGTCGTCAGGGTGGACGTGTGTGCCAAGTTTCATGACTTTACAATGATGATAAGGCTTTCATATTACAAACGCCATCACACGATTTTCACCTCTGGCCACGCCCACACCGTTCAGAGTTTGGAAAAGTTTCTCCATGAAGTTTTGCCCTCATGTCTTAAGAGTAACCTGGCCAAGTTTGAAGTTTTTAGCATGAAATATGTAGGAGGAGTTTGATCAAATAAGAGGCCTGGAAAAAAATGAAGATTCCAACCACCATTAGGTGGCGCTGTAGGTGGATATCACTTTTTTGTATGTGCACATTCAGGCTGGGTCCAGCATTCACCGTATGAAGTTTGGGACAGATTGGATAATGTATGTGGGAGTTATAAGCGACTTAATTTTTTATGGCGCGTCATAAATTTGAGGTGTCACCACGGCCATGCCCTTTAAGTTTTGAAAAAGTTGGCCAATGATTTTTTCGGCCCATGTCTTAAGAGCAACCTGGCCAAGTTTGAAGGTTTTTGTATTAAATATGTAGGAGGAGTTCGATCAAATGCGAGGTGTGGAAAAAAAAAGACATTTCCAACCACCAGCAGGTGGCGCTATAGGTGGATGTCACTATTTTATATGTGAGCTTTCAGTCTGGGTCCAGCATTCACCGTATGAAGTTTGGGACAGATTGGATAATATATGTGGGAGTTATAAGCGACTTCATTTTTCGTGGCGAGTGATGGCGAGTCATCGAACTTTGAGGCGTCGCCACGGCCACGCCCTTTAAGTTTTGAAAAAGTTGGCCAATCAATTTTTCCCTCCATGTCTTAAGAGTAACCTGGCCAAGTTTCAAGTCTGTAGCATTAAATCTGTAGGACAAGTTCGATCTTAAGCAAGGCGTGGAATCGGTCAAAAATGGCACGAAAACGCACTTTCCATCCAAAATGGCCGCCTTCCTGTGTACGTGGGACCATGGCGGCAAGAGACCTTTTTGTGCGTCTGGGCATGATGAATGAGTGTACAAAATTTCGTCGTCCCACGCGAAACTAATCCTATTGCGGGGACCATTTTTAAGCATCATAGGGGGCGCTACAGAGTCAATGAGCGACTCCCAAAAACATAAATTTTAGATTCTTTCATGTCGTCGACTGGCAGGTGGCGCTCGCAAAATTTCCTGAGTTTTCGCATACCTTTTGCAAAGAATAAGAAAGAAAGAATAATAATAATAATAAACCTTACAGATACAATAGGGTCCTTGCAGTTTCACTGCTCGGTCCCTAACTAGAAAGCTGCAAGCAGCTGTGAGCGGGACCGAGTGTGCGTACGTTGGGATGTGCGCACGTTGGGCATGCGCTGGACGCCGTAGTCGCGCAGCTCTACCCACACGCACGATTCCCATTGCGTACGTACGAGCACACAATAACCCCAATGCATAGGGGTTTTTGAAAATTTCTAGGGGGCGCCACTGAGCCATTTTGCTCCGCCCACACACAATACCCTTTACATACGTACGAGGTCGTCAGGGTGGACGTGAGTACCAAGTTTCATGACTTTGCGATGATGATAAGGCTTTCATATTGCAAACGCCATCACACGATTTTCACCTCTGGCCACTCCCACACCGTTCAGAGTTTGGAAAAGTTTCTCCATGAAGTTTTGCCCTCATGTCTTAAGAGTAACCTGGCCAAGTTTGAAGATTTTAGCATGAAATATGTAGTAGGAGTTTGATCAAATAAGAGGTGTGGAAAAAAATGAAGCTTCCAACCACCATTAGGTGGCGCTGTAGGTGGATATCACTTTTTTATATGTGCACGTTCAGGCTGGGTCCAGCATTCACCGTATGAAGTTTGGGACAGATTGGATAATGTATGTGGGAGTTATAAGCGACTTAATTTTTTATGGCGCGTCATAAATTTGAGGCGTCGCCACGGCCACGCCCTTTGAGGTTTGAAAAAGTTGGCCAATGATTTTTTCCCCCCATGTCTTAAGAGTAACCTGGCCAAGTTTGAAGCTTGTAGCATGAAATCTGTAGGAGGAGTTTGATCAAATAAGAGGTGTGGAAAAAAAAAGAAATTTCCAACCACCAGCAGGTGGCGCTGTAGGTGGATATCACTTTTTTGTATATACACATTCAGGCTGGGTCCAGCAGTTACCGTATGAAGTTTGGGACAGATTGGATAATGTTTGTGGGAGTTATAAGCGACTTGATTTTTTATGGCGAGTCATGAATTTGAGGTGTCGCCACGGCCACGCCCTTTAAGTTTTGAAAAAGTTGGCCAATGATTTTTTCGGCCCATGTCTTAAGAGCAACCTGGCCAAGTTTGAAGGTTTTTGCATTAAATATGTAGGAGGAGTTCGATCAAATGCGAGGTGTGGAAAAAAAAAGACATTTCCATCCACCAGCAGGTGGCGCTATAGGTGGATGTCACTATTTTATATGTGAGCTTTCAGTCTGGGTCCAGCATTCACCGTATGACGTTTGGAACAGATTGGATAATGTATGTGGGAGTTATAAGCGACTTCATTTTTCGTGGCGAGTGATGGCGAGTCATCAAACTTTGAGGCGTCGCCACGGCCACGCCCTTTAAGTTTTGAAAAAGTTGGCCAATGAATTTTTCACCCAATGTCTTAAGAGTAACCTGGCCAAGTTTGAAGTCTGTAGCATTAAATCTGTAGGACAAGTTCGATCTTATACAAGGTGTGGAATCGGTAAAAAATGGCACGAAAACGCACTTTCCATCCAAAATGGCCGACTTCCTGTGGACGTGGGACCATGGCGGCCTGAGACTTTTTTGTGCGTCTTGGCATGATGAATGAGTGTACCGAATTTCGTCGTCCCACGCGAAACTAATCCTATTGCGGGGACAATTTTTAAGCATCGTAGGGGGCGCTACAGAGCCAATGAGCGACTCCCAAAAATATAAAGTTTAGATTCTTTCATGTCGTCGACTGGCAGGTGGTGCTCGCAAAATTTCCTGAGTTTTCGCATACCTTTTGCAAAGAATAAGAAAGAAAGAATAATAATAACTAGAAAGCTGCAAGCAGCTGTGAGCGGGACCGAGGTGTGCGTACGTTGGGATGTGCGTACGTTGGGCATGCGCTGGACGCTGGAGCTGCAGCTCTGCCCACACGCACGATACCCGCTGTGTACTTACGAGCACAGCATAACCCCAATGCGGAGGGGTTTTTGAAAATTTCTAGGGGGCGCCACTGAGCCATTTTTCTCCGCCCACACACGATACCCTTTACATACGTACGAGGTCGTCAGGGTGGACGTGTGTACCAAGTTTCATTACCTTGAGATGATGATAAGGCTTTCAAATCACAAACGCCATCACACGATTTTCACCGCATGGCCACGCCCACACCGTTCAGAGTTTGGAAAAGTTTCTCCATGAATTGTTGCCTCCATGTCTTAAGAGTAACTTGGCTAAGTTTGAAGCTTGTAGCATTAAATCTGTGGGAGGAGTTTGATAAAATGTGAGGTATGGAAAAAAAAGACGTTTCTGACCACCAGCAGGTGGCGCTGTTGGTGGATGTCACTATTTTATCTATGCGCGTTCAGGCTGGGTCCAGATATAACCGTATGAAGTTTGGGACAGATTGGATAATGTATGTGGAAGTTATAAGCGACTTAATTTTTCATGGCGAGTCATAACTTCAAGGCGTCGCCACGGCCACGCCCTTTGAGGTTTGAAAAAGTTTCTCCATGACTCTTTCCCCCCATGTCTTAAGAGTAATCTGGCCAAGTTTGAAGCTTGTAGTATTAAATCTGTAGGACGAGTTCGATCAAATGCGAGATGTGGAAAAAAAGAGATGTTTCCGACCACCAGCAGGTGGCGCTATAGGTAGATGTCACTATGATAATATGTACGCGTTCAGGCTGGGTCCAGCATTCACCGTATGAAGTTTGGGACAGATTGGATAATGAGTGTGGAAATTATAAGCGACTTAATTCTTCATGGCGAGTCATAACTTTGAGGCGTCGCCACGGCCACGCCCTTTGAGGTTTGAAAAAGTTTCTCCATGACTCTTTCCCCCCATGTCTTAAGAGTAATCTGGTCAAGTTTGAAGCTTGTAGCATTAAATCTGTAGGACGAGTTCGATCAAATGCGAGATGTGGAAAAAAAGAGATGTTTCCAACCCCCAGCAGGTGGCGCTATAGGTGGATGTCGTTATGATAATATGTACGCGTTCAGGCTGGGTCCAGCATTCACCGAATGAAGTTTGGGACAGATTAAATAATGTATGTGGGAGTTATAAGCGACTTCATTTTTTGTGGCGAGTGATGGCGAGTCATCGAACTTTGAGGAGTTGCCACGCCCACGCCCTTTAAGTTTTGAAAAAGTTTCTCCATGAATTTCCCCCCCCATGTCTTAAGAGTAACCTGGCCAAGTTTGAAGTCTGTAGCATTAAATCTGTGGGACAAGTTCGATCTTAAGCAAGGCGTGGAATCGGTCAAAAATGGCACGAAAACGCACTTTCCATTCAAAATGGCCGCCATGCTGTAGGCGTGGGACCATGGCGGCGAGAGACTTTTTTGTGCGTCTGGGCATGATGAATGAGTGTACCGAATTTCATTGTCCTACGCGACACTAACCCAATTGCGGGCACCATTTTTAAGCATTGTAGGGGGCGCTACAGAGTCAATGAGCAACTTCCAAAAATATAAAGTTTAGATTCTTTCATGTCGTCGACTGGCAGGTGGCGCTCGCAAAATTTCCTGAGTTTTCGCATACCTTTTGCAAAGAATAAGAAAGAATAATAACTAGAAAGCTGCAAGCAGCTGTGAGCGGGACCGAGTGTGCGTACGTTTGGATGTGCGTACGTTGGGGCATGCGCTGGACGCTGGGGCTGTAGCTCTGCCCACACGCACGATATCCTCTGCGTACTTACGAGCACATAATAACCCCAATGCGGAGGGGTTTTATGAAAATTTCTAGGGGGCGCCACTGAGCCATTTAGCACCGCCCACACACAATACTCTTTACATACGTACGAGGTCGACAAGGCGGACGTGTGTGCCAAGTTTCATGACTTTGCGATGATGATAAGGCTTTCAAATCACAAACGCCATCAAAATATTTTCACCGCCTGAACACGCCCACACCGTTCAGAGTTTGGAAAAGTTTCTCAAGATTTTTCTTCCCCCCTAGCTAAAGAGTAATCTGGCCAAGTTTGGAGCTGTTACCATAAAATCTGTAGGAGGAGTTCGATCAAATGCGAGTTGTTGAAAAAAAAGACGTTTCCGATCACCAGTAGGTGGCGCTGTAGGTGGATGTCACTATTTTATAGGTGCGCGTTCAGGCTGGGTCCAGCAATCACAGTTTGAACTTTGGGAAAGATTGGATAATATATGTGGGAGTTTTAAGCGACTTAATTTTTTATGGCGCGTCATAAATTTGAGGTGTCGCCGCGGCCACGCCCTTTAAGTTTTGAAAAAGTTGGCCAATGATTTTTTCGGCCCATGTCTTAAGAGCAACCTGGCCAAGTTTGAAGGTTTTTGCATTAAATATGTAGGAGGAGTTCGATCAAATGCGAGGTGTGGAAAAAAAAAGACATTTCCAACCACCAGCAGGTGGCGCTATAGGTGGATGTCACTATTTTATATGTGAGCTTTCAGTCTGGGTCCAGCATTCACCGTATGAAGTTTGGGACAGATTGGATAATATATGTGGGAGTTTTAAGCGACTTCATTTTTCGTGGCGAGTGATGGCGAGTCATCAAACTTTGAGGCGTCGCCACGGCCACGCCCTTTAAGTTTTGAAAAAGTTGGCCAATGAATTTTTCCCTCCATGTCTTAAGAGTAACCTGGCCAAGTTTGAAGTCTGTATCGTTAAATCTGTAGGACAAGTTCGATCTTATGCAAGGCGTGGAATCGGTCAAAAATGGCACGAAAATGCACTTTCCATCCAAAATGGCCGCCTTCCTGTGGACGTGGGACCATGGCAGCATGAGACTTTTTTGTGCGTCTTGGCATGATGAATGAGTGTACCGAATTTCGTCGTCCCACGCGAAACTAATCCTATTGCGGGGACAATTTTTAAGCATCATAGGGGGCGCTACAGAGCCAATAAGCGACTCCCAAAAATATAAAGTTTAGATTCTTTCATGTCGTCGACCGGCACGTGGCGCTCGCAAAATTTCCTGAGTTTTCGCATACCTTTTGCAAAGAATAAGAAAGAAAGAAAGAAAGAATAATAATAACTAGAAAGCTGCAAGCAGCTGTGAGCGGGACCGAGTGTGCGTACGTTGGGATGTGCGCACGTTGGGCATGCGCTGGACGCCGTAGTCGCGCAGCTCTGCCCACGCGCACGATTTCCATTGCGTACGTACGAGCACGCAATAACCCCAATGCATAGGGGTTCTTGAAAATTTCTAGGGGGCGCCACTGAGCCATTTTTTTCCGCCCACACACAATACCCTTCACATACGTACGAGGTCATCAGGGTGGACGTGTGTACCAAGTTTCATGACTTTACGATGATGATAAGGCTTTCATATTACAAACGCCATCACACGATTTTCACCTCTGGCCACGCCCACACCGTTCAGAGTTTGGAAAAGTTTCTCCATGGAGTTTTGCCCTCATGTCTTAAGAGTAACCTGGCCAAGTTTGAAGATTTTAGCATGAAATATGTAGGAGGAGTTTGATCAAATAAGAGGTGTGGAAAAAAAATGAAGTTTCCGACCACCATTAGGTGGCGCTGTAGGTGGATATCACTTTTTTGTATGTACACGTTCAGGCTGTGTCCAGCATTCACCGTATGAAGTTTGGGACAGATTGGATAATGTATGTGGGAGTTAAAAGCGACTTAATTTTTTATGGCGCGTCATAAATTTGAGGTGTCGCCACGGCCACGCCCTTTAAGTTTTGAAAAAGTTGGCCAATGAATTTTTCGGCCCATGTCTTAAGAGCAACCTGGCCAAGTTTGAAGGTTTTTGCATTAAATATGTAGGAGGAGTTCGATCAAATGCGAGGTGTGGAAAAAAAAAGACATTTCCAACCACCAGCAGGTGGCGCTATAGGTGGATGTCACTATTTTATATATGAGCTTTCAGTCTGGGTCCAGCATTCACCGTATGAAGTTTGGGACAGATTGGATAATGTATGTGGGAGTTATAAGCGACTTCATTTTTCGTGGCGAGTGATGGCGAGTCATCAAACTTTGAAGCGTCGCCACGGCCACGCCCTTTGAGGTTTGAAAAAGTTGTCCTATGAATTTTTCCCCCCATGTCTTAAGAGTAACCTGGCCAAGTTTGAAGTCTGTAGCATGAAATCTGTAGGACAAGTTCGATCTTAAGCAAGGCGTGGAATTGGTCAAAAATGGCACGAAAACGCACTTTCCATCCAAAATGGCCGCCTTCCTGTGTACGTGGGACCATGGCGGCAAGAGACCTTTTTGTGCGTCTGGGCATGATGAATGAGTGTACCGAATTTCGTCGTCCCACGCGAAACTAATCCTATTGCGGGGACAATTTTTAAGCATCGTAGGGGGCGCTACAGAGCCAATGAGCGACTCCCAAAAATATAAAGTTTAGATTCTTTCATGTCGTCGACCGGCACGTGGCGCTCGCAAAATTTCCTGAGTTTTCGCATACCTTTTGCAAAGAATAAGAAAGAAAGAATAATAATAATAACTAGAAAGCTGCAAGCAGCTGTGAGCGGGACCGAGGTGTGCGTACGTTGGGATGTGCGTACGTTGGGCATGCGCTGGACGCTGGAGCCGCAGCTCTTCCCACACGCACGATACCCGCTGTGTACTTACGAGCACAGCATAACCCCATTGCGGAGGGGTTTTTGAAAATTTCTAGGGGGCGCCACTGAGCCATTTTTCTCCGCCCACACACGATACCCTTTACATACGTACGAGGTCGTCAGGGTGGACGTGTGTACCAAGTTTCATTACCTTGTGATGATGATAAGGCTTTCAAATCACAAACGTCATCACACGATTTTCACCGCATGGCCACGCCCACACCGTTCAGAGTTTGGAAAAGTTTCTCCATGAATTGTTGCCTCCATGTCTTAAGAGTAACTTGGCTAAGTTTGAAGTTTGTAGAATTAAATCTGTGGGAGGAGTTTGATAAAATGTGAGGTATGGAAAAAAAAGACGTTTCTGACCACCAGCAGGTGGCGCTGTTGGTGGATGTCACTATTTTATCTATGCGCGTTCAGGCTGGGTCCAGATATCACCGTATGAAGTTTGGGACAGATTGGATAATGTATGTGGAAGTTATAAGCGACTTAATTTTTCATGGCGAGTCATAACTTTGAGGCGTCGCCACGGCCACGCCCTTTGAGGTTTGAAAAAGTTTCTCCATGACTCTTTCCCCCCATGTCTTAAGAGTAACCTGGCCAGGTTTGAAGCTTGTAGCATTAAATCTGTAGGACGAGTTCGATCAAATGCGAGATGTGGAAAAAAAGAGATGTTTCCGACCACCAGCAGGTGGCGCTATAGGTGGATGTCGTTATGATAATATGTACGCGTTCAGGCTGGGTCCAGCATTCACCGTATGAAGTTTGGGACAGATTGGATAATGTATGTGGGAGTTATAAGCGACTTCATTTGTTGTGGCGAGTGATGGCGAGTCATCGAACTTTGAGGAGTTGCCACGCCCACGCCCTTTAAGTTTTGAAAAAGTTTCTCCATGAATTCCCCCCCCCATGTCTTAAGACTAACCTGGCCAAGTTTGAAGTCTGTAGCATGAAATCTGTAGGACAAGTTCGATCTTATGCAAGGCGTGGAATCGGCCAAAAATGGCACGAAAACGCACTTTCCATCCAAAATGGCCGCCTTCCTGTGTACGTGGCACCGTGATGGCATGAGACTTTTTGGTGCGTCTGGGCATGATGAATGAGTGTACCGAATTTCGTCGTCCCACGCGAAACTAATCCTATTGCGGGGACCATTTTTATGCACCGTAGGGGGCGCTACAGAGCCAATGAGCGACTCCCAAAAATATAAAGTTTAGATTCTTTCATGTCGTCGACTGGCAGGTGGTGCTCGCAAAATTTCCTGAGTTTTCGCATACCTTTTGCAAAGAATAAGAAAGAAAGAAAGAAAGAAAGAAAGAAAGAATAATAATAACTAGAAAGCTGCAAGCAGCTGTGAGCGGGACCGAGGTGTGCGTACGTTGGATGTGCGCACGTTGGGGCATGCGCTGGACGCTTGAGCTGCAGCTCTGCCCAAACGCACGATACCCTCTGCGTACTTACGATCACATAAAAACCCAAATGCGGAGGTGTTTTTGAAAATTTCTAGGGGGCGCCACTGAGCCACTTTGCTCTGCCCACACACGATACCCTTCACATACGTACGAGGTCATCAGGGTGGACGTGTGTGCCAACTTTCATGACCTTGCGATCATGATAAGGCTTTCAAATCACAAACGCCATCACATGATTTTCACCGACTGGCCACGCCCACACCGTTCAGAGTTTGGAAAAGTGTCTCCATGAATTTTTCCCCACATGACTTAAGAGTAACCTGGCCAAGTTTGAAGCTTGTGGCATTAAATCTGTAGGAGGAGTTTGAAAAAATGTGACGTGCGGAAAAAAAAAGAGGTTTCCAACCACCAGCAGGTGGCGCTATAGGAGGATGTCACTATGATAATATGTACGCGTTCAGGTCGGGTCCAGCATTCACCGTGTGAAGTTTGGGACAGATTGGATAATGAGTGTGGAAATTATAAGCGACTTAATTCTTCATGGCGAGTCATAACTTTGAGGCGTCGCCACGGCCACGCCCTTTGAGGTTTGAAAAAGTTTCTCCATGAATTTCTGCCCCCATGTCTTAAGAGTAACCTGGCCAAGTTTGAAGTCTGTAGCATGAAATCTGTAGGACAAGTTCGATCAAATGCGAGGTGTGGAAAAAAAGAGATGTTTCCAACCCCCAGCAGGTGGCGCTATAGGTGGATGTCACTATGATAATATGTACGCGTTCAGGCTGGGTCCAGCATTCACCGTATGAAGTTTGGGACAGATTGGATAATGTATGTGGGAGTTATAAGCGACTTCATTTTTTGTGGCGAGTGATGGCGAGTCATCGAACTTTGAGGCGTCGCCACGGCCACGCCCTTTGAGGTTTGAAAAAGTTTCTCCATGAATTTTTCCCCCCATGTCTTAAGAGTAACCTGGCCAAGTTTGAAGTCTGTAGCATTAAATCTGTAGGACAAGTTCGATCTTAAGCAAGGTGTGGAATCGGTCAAAAATGGCACGAAAACGCACTTTCCATCCAAAATGGCCGACTTTCTGTGGACGTGGGACCATGGCGGCATGAGACTTTTTTTTGCGTCTGGGCATGATGAATGAGTGTACCGAATTTCGTTGTCCCACGCAAAACTAATCCTATTGCGGGGACAATTTTTAAGCATCGTAGGGGGCGCTACAGAGTCAATGAGCGACTCCCAAAAATATAAAGTTTAGATTCTTTCATGTCGTCGACTGGCACGTGGCGCTTGCAAAATTTCCTGAGTTTTCGCATACCTTTTGCAAAGAATAAGAATAATAATAATAAACCTTACAGATACAATAGGGTCCTTGCAGTTTCACTGCTCGGTCCCTAATAAACCTTACAGATACAATAGGGTCCTTGCAGTTTCACTGCTCGGTCCCTAATAATAACTAGAAAGCTGCAAGCAGCTGTGAGCGGGACCGAGTGTGCGTACGTTGGGATGTGCGCACGTTGGGCATGCGCTGGACGCCGTAGTCGCGCAGCTCTGCGCACATGCACGATACCCTTTACATACGTACGAGGTCGTCAGGGTGGACGTGTGTACCAAGTTTCATGACCTTGAGATGATGATAAGGCTTTCAAATCACAAACGCCATCACACGATTTTCACCGCATGGCCACGCCCACACCAATCAGAGTTTGGAAACGTTTCTCCATGAATTGTTGCCTCCATGTCTTAAGAGTAACCTGGCTAAGTTTGAAGCTTGTAGCATTAAATCTGTGGGAGGAGTTTGACAAAATGTGAGGTGTGGAAAAAAAAGACGTTTCTGACCACCAGCAGGTGGCGCTGTAGGTGGATGTCACTATTTTATGTATGCGTGTTCAGGCTGGGTCCAGATATCACCGTATGAAATTTGGGACAGATTGGATAATGTATGTAGGAGTTATAAGCGACTTAATTTTTCATGGCGAGTCATAACTTTGAGGCGTCGCCACGGCCACGCCCTTTGAGGTTTGAAAAAGTTTCTCCATGAATTTTTCCCCCCATGTCTTAAGAGTAACCTGGCCAAGTTTGAAGGTTTTTGCATCAAATATGTAGGAGGAGTTCGATCAAATGTGAGGTGTGGAAAAAAAAAGATGTTTCCAACCACCAGCAGGTGGCGCTATAGGTGGATGTCACTATGTTATAAGTGCGCGTTCCGGCTGGGTCCAGCATTCACCGTATGAAGTTTGGGACAGATTGGAAAATGTATGTGGGAGTTATAAGCGACTTAATTTTTTGTGGCGAGTGATGGCGAGTCATCAAACTTTGAGGCGTCGCCACGGCCACGCCCTTTAAGGTTTGAAAAAGTTTCTCCATGAATTTTTCCCTCCATGTCTTAAGAGTAACCTGGCCAAGTTTGAAGTCTGTAGCATAAAATCTGTAGAACAAGTTCGATCTTAAGCAAGGCGTGGAATTGGTCAAAAATGGCACGAAAACGCACTTTCCATTCAAAATGGCCGCCATGCTGTAGGCGTGGGACCATGGCGGCAAGAGACTTTTTTGTGCGTCTGGGCATGATGAATGAGTGTACCGAATTTCATTGTCCTACGCAAAACTAATCCTATTAAGGGGACCATTTTTAAGCATCATAGGGGGCGCTACAGAGTCAATGAGCGACTCCCAAAAATATAAAGTTTAGATTCTTTCATGTCGTCGACTGGCAAGTGGCGCTCGCAAAATTTCCTGAGTTTTCGCATACCTTTTGCAAAGAATAAGAAAGAAAGAATAATAATAACTAGAAAGCTGCAAGCAGCTGTGAGCGGGACCGAGGTGTGCGTACGTTGGGATGTGCGTACGTTGGGCATGCGCTGGACGCTGGAGCCGCAGCTCTTCCCACACGCACGATACCCGCTGTGTACTTACGAGCACAGCATAACCCCAATGCGGAGGGGTTTTTGAAAATTTCTAGGGGGCGCCACTGAGCCATTCTTCTCCGCCCACACACGATACCCTTTACATACGTACGAGGTCGTCAGGGTGGACGTGTGTACCAAGTTTCATTACCTTGAGATGATGATAAGGCTTTCAAATCACAAACGTCATCACACGATTTTCACCGCATGGCCACGCCCACACCGTTCAGAGTTTGGAAAAGTTTCTCCATGAATTGTTGCCTCCATGTCTTAAGAGTACCTTGGCTAAGTTTGAAGTTTGTAGCATTAAATCTGTGGGAGGAGTTTGATAAAATGTGAGGTATGGAAAAAAAAGACGTTTCTGACCACCAGCAGGTGGCGCTTTTGGTGGATGTCACTATTTTATCTATGCGCATTCAGGCTGGGTCCAGATATCACCGTATGAAGTTTGGGACAGATTGGATAATGTATGTGGAAGTTATAAGCGACTTAATTTTTCATGGCGAGTCATAACTTTGAGGCGTCGCCACGGCCAAGCCCTTTGAGGTTTGAAAAAGTTTCTCCATGACTCTTTCCCCCCATGTCTTAAGAGTAACCTGGCCAAGTTTGAAGCTTGTAGCATTAAATCTGTAGGACGAGTTCGATCAAATGCGAGATGTGGAAAAAAAGAGATGTTTCCGACCACCAGCAGGTGGCGCTATAGGTGGATGTCGTTATGATAATATGTACGCGTTCAGGCTGGGTCCAGCATTCACCGTATGAAGTTTGGGACAGATTGGATAATGTATGTGGGAGTTATAAGCGACTTCATTTATTGTGGCGAGTGATGGCGAGTCATCGAACTTTGAGGAGTTGCCACGCCCACGCCCTTTAAGTTTTGAAAAAGTTTCTCCATGAATTTCCCCCCCATGTCTTAAGAGTAACCTGGCCAAGTTTGAAGTTTGTAGCATGAAATCTGTAGGACAAGTTCGATCTTATGCAAGGCGTGGAATCGGCCAAAAATGGCACGAAAACGCACTTTCCATCCAAAATGGCCGCCTTCCTGTGTACGTGGCACCGTGATGGCATGAGACTTTTTGGTGCGTCTGGGCATGATGAATGAGTGTACCGAATTTCGTCGTCCCACGCGAAACTAATCCTATTAAGGGGACCATTTTTATGCACCGTAGGGGGCGCTACAGAGCCAATGAGCGACTCCTAAAAATATAAAGTTTAGATTCTTTCATGTCGTCGACTGGCAGGTGGCGCTCGCAAAATTTCGTGAGTTTTCGCATACCTTTTGCAAAGAATCGGAAATAATAAAAAACCTTACAGATACAATAGGGTCCTTGCAGTTTCACTGCTCGGTCCCTAATAATAATAAACCTTACAGATACAATAGGGTCCTTGCAGTTTCACTGCTCGGTCCCTAATAATAATAATAAACCTTACAGATACAATAGGGTCCTTGCAGTGTCACTGCTCGGTCCCTAATAAACCTTACAGATACAATAGGGTCCTTTTGGTTTCACTGCTCGGTCCCTAATAACAACTAGAAAGCTGCAAGCAGCTGTGAGCGGGACCGAGGTGTGCGTACGTTGGATGTGCGCACGTTGGGGCATGCGCTGGACGCCATAGTAGCGCAGCTCTGCCCACACGCACGATATCCTCTGCATATGTACGAGTACATAAAAACCCCAATGCGGAGGGGTTTTTGAAAATTTCTAGGGGGCGCCACTGAGCCATTTTGCTCCGCCCACACACGATACCCTTTACATACGTACGAGGTTGTCAGGGTGGACGTGTGTGCCAAGTTTCATGACTTTGTGATGATGATAAGGCTTTCAAATCACAAACGCAATCACACGATGTTCAACGCCTGGCCACGCCCACATTGTTTAGAGTTTGGAAAAGTTTCTCCATGAATTTTTGCCCCCATGTCTTAAAAGTAACCTGGCCAAGTTTGAAGCTTGTAGCATGAAATCTGTAGGAGGAGTTCGATCAAATGCGAGGTGTGGAAAAAAAAAGAAATTTCCTACCACCAGCAGGTGGCGCTATAGGATGTCACTATTTTATATGTACACGTTCAGGCTGGGTCCAGCTATCACCGTATGAAGTTTGGGACAGATTGGATGATGTATGTGGGAGTTATAAGCGACTTCATTTTTCATGGCGAGTGATGGCGAGTCATTAAAATTTGAGGTGTCACCACGGCCACGCCCTTTAAGTTTTGAAAAAGTTGGCCAATGATTTTTTTCCCCCCATGTCTTAAGAGTAACCTGGCCAAGTTTCAAGTCTGTAGCATTAAATCTGTAGGAGGAGTTCGATCAAATGCGAGGTGTGGACAAAAAAAGAAATTTCCAACCACCAGCAGGTGGCGCTATAGGATGGTCACTATTTTATATGTACGCGTTCAGGCTGGGTCCAGCAATCACCGTATGGAGTTTGGGACAGATTGGATGATGTATGTGGGAGTTATAAGCGACTTAATTTTTTGTGGCGAGTGATGGCGAGTCATCAAACTTTGAGGCGTCGCCACGGCCACGCCCTTTAAGTTTTGAAAAAGTTAGCCAATGGATTTTTCCCCCCATGTCTTAAGAGTAACCTGGCCAAGTTTGAAGTGTGTAGCATTAAATCTGTAAGACAAGTTCGATCTTATGCAAGAAGTGGAATCGGTCAAAAATGGCACGAAACGCACTTTCCATCCAAAATGGCCGCCTTCCTGTGGACGTGGCATATTGGCGGCAAGAGACTTTTTTGTGCGTCTGGGCATGGTGAATGAGTTTACTGAATTTCGTTGTCCCACGCGAAACTAACCCCATTGCGGGCACCATTTTTAAGCATTGTAGGGGGCGCTACAGAGTCATTGAGTGACTCCCAAAAATTGCAGCCACAGAGGCCAGAGAGCTAGCAGCCACAGAGGCCAGAGAGCTAGCAGCCACAGAGGCCAGAGAGCTAGTAGCCACAGAGCACAGAGAGCTAGTAGCCACAGAGTACAGTGAGCTAGTAGCCACAGAGCACAGAGAGCTAGCGCCCATAGCGTCCACAGAGCTAGCACCCATAGAGGCCACTGAGCCAGAGCTAGCGCCAGAGAGCCAGAGCTAGCGCCAGAGAGCCAGAGCTGGCACCCATAGAGGCCAGAGAGACAAATAATAAGCAGACCATAATATTTTAAAAATAGACAAAATACATTGGCAGAAAAACGAAAAGTGAGCGTCACGTTATGTTTATGGACTCCATCGTGTTTTCATGATGCACTCATTGATGTCATTTTCTCTAAATATGGATAAACATGAAGGTGGAAGCTCAGCCTCTCAGAGGTTTTTCATGTTCCTGCACTGAAAAAAACAACTCATAAGATTTACTTAAAAACCCTTCGTAAGTATTTGCACTCAGATGATTTAAGTAATATTTAATTCTGCAATATCAAGTAAATTTTACTTGCCATAAAACATAACAGTTTTGAAGATATTAAGTAACATTAACTTAATTACATCTAAGTTTTAAGTTATATTTATTTAAACAAATGAAGTAAAGTCTACTTGTTTTTCATAGGCAGGAACATCATTTTACTCAAAATTTTAATTAAATGTTATGTATCTGTAGTATTTGCTGTTATGAAGTAACTTAGTAGATTTTAACGATACACTTTCAGAGTAAAGGTTATGTAGTATTTCTAGGTTTATGTACATACAACTATTTAACATTTAAATTGTATTAGGAAACTGAAGTAAAACTTACTCTTCCCCCATAATTCACGTGTTACGTTAATAAAATGTTTAATTTTACTTAAGAAGCTCTAGTTCTTACTGAATCTTAACAATACAATGTAGAAATTATGACAGTTTACTTTTTTCAGTCCCTCAGAGGTTGAGAAACACCTTCAGGTTGGATTGTTTGGATTTAAGTTTTTATTTCAGTGCACGTAATAAACCTTCTCTTTGATTTAAACAGTTTTAGAAACAGTTTTGACCTGGAATTTAAAATGTGAGCTGTGAAATAACTCATTCATCATTTAATCAACACTTTCAGATGTTTTATTTAACTCACTGTAACGCTCTTTTAACTGGACTTCCCACAAAGAGCATCAAACATCTGCAGCTCATCCAGAACGCTGCTGCTGGAGTTTTAACCCGGACTTAGGGTTAGGGTTAGGGTTAGGGGGGTTAGGGTTAGGGTTAGGGTTAGGGTTAGGGTTCAGAGATCTGAACACATCACAGCAGCTTTAAAATCTTTACTCTGGCTTCCAGTCAGTCACAGAATAGATTTTAAAAGCCTGCTGATGGTTTACAAATCCCAGAATGGTTTAGGCCCAAAATACATCTGTGATATGTTCAGAGAATATAAAGCCAGCAGAGCTCTTAGATCCAAGGACTGAAGGCTCGTGTATACTCTCGCAGCAGTGCGTCGCAGACACGACGCAGTTATTTTTGATTTATGCCTTGAAGTGCTGTCTGCGCTATGTTAATCCCACGCCACAACGCAAGAGGGACAATCACGAACAAGCTAGGATTGTGGGTGTTACGGTTACTGAGGTCATTCAACAGCAATGGCGACTGGACGAATGCGCACTTTGATTGAGATGCAGCTGATCGATCTAGAAATAGAAGAAATATTGCTACTACTGGAGCTGGCAGAGAGGGAAAGAATCGTCACGGTTAGCACGGTTAGCGTCACCATTAGCTGGTTAGCAAACCGGAAATACGCATAGTGTAGAGTGGATGTAGAGTTGACCAATCAGAGGCCTCCTTTCTCTCCTCCCTGCGGCGATGTCTGCGGCACTGTCTGCGGTGAGTTACAATTTTGGGGAGGTGCACCAGACTGTCTGCGGAGGGGGGGGGCATGTCTGCGTTAACTGCGACACACACGCAGACGACCTGGTTTCCGAGTATAAATCAGGCTTCAGGTCAGCTGGTCCAGTCCAGAGTCCAGACTAAACATGGAGAAGCAGCATTTAGCTGTTATGCTGCCAACAAGTGGAACAAACTGCCAGTGGAGATTAAACTTTCACCAAATGGAGACATTTTTAAATCCAGGTTAAAGACATTTCTGTTCTCATGTGTCTATGCATGAAATCTGCACGATATCTTTGAACTTATCTGGACTGTTGCTGGTTTTTAAATTCTTTTAAATCATTTTATTTGTTTCTCTTTATATTCTTTTATGTATTTTAATGCTTCACTAGAAAAAAATGCACCTCCAAAAATAAGTAAAAAAACAACAAATAAAAGACGTTTTTGCTTGAAATAAGCAAAAAAATCTGCCAATGAAACTAGTTAAAATCAGCTTGTCAAGATTTCTTGAAATAAGATGTGATATTTGGGACTTTTGATTTAAAAGTGATCTTGAAATGAGCTTAACACTCTGGGGTCTAAAGCCCACCGGTGGGCATTTTTCACACATCTCCAAAAACACATCTGTAACTCTGTGAGTTTTTGTGACACCATTAAAAACCTTGAAACTTCTAGTTTTCAAATATATATATATATTAAAATAAATTATATAGGTGGCCCTTTTTAAAGAGAGTGAACAGAAATCTTTGGATTTTCTGTAGTCTCAGACTGCAGCAGCTTCCTCGGCCACACCTATCGCTATTCACATGTAAAGTACCAGGTGATTGAGTGGCTATTCACAGGTGAGAACACACCCCGTTCAGCCAGCATGTGGGGGGAGGCAGCAATGTCCTGCCAGTGACAGACAAGTATCACATGGAGAGTGACAGGGGAGTGGGGGCAATCAGGGGTGTTACACACCCATCTAATTAGTATTCAACTCTCAGAGACACTGCCTGGAGTTACAAATACTTTTTTACAGTTTGTGTGAAAACAAAAAACATTTCTGACTGCACTTTGTACTTTTATGCAGCCAACACTTTTGTTTACAAGGTTCAACCTTCAAAAGTCTTGGCTAGATATATTTATAGTGTGTTTTCTTGCACTGTTTGAAGACCTCTAAAACTTGTTTTTTGTACAGTTGTGTTTAACCTCAATTTAAATAAAACTTGTTTGTATTACATTCACTTCACTCTCATATTGTTTTTTGTTCGGCTTTTCAGAATACAACCATATGTGCCACTTTTGCATAGATGTTTACAGTTAGTTGAAATAATTGAAAATGTCAAGGTGGTGACAACTGCCTCAAAGTCTCTGAAAAGGCCTTAGACTCCAGAGGGTTAAAAACCTCTTCAAATGAAAAAAAAAGCTTGTTTCATATGAAATGTGACTCAAAACAAGATGTTTTCAAGACTTTTTCATTTAACAAGATATTCCAGATGTATTAAAACAAGTCCCTATATCTGGCTGAAATGGTGCTTGTTAGGCAGTTGTGTCTGATATTAAGTGTAATGAGATACTCAGTGAGACAAATATACTTGGTAAGATTTAGATTTTTTCCAGGGTTCTTCCACTCCCTGCTGCAATGCTTTTATTTTAGGTGAAGCACTTTGAACTGTTCTGTACATGAAATGTGCTACAAATAAATCTGATTTGATTTTAACATGTGGAACAAAGAGAGGAAACGTCCCAGATTTAGTTGTTTTTCCTAAAAATCAGCTGATTCTTTTCAGGTTTTAACATGTGGGAAACACACAGAAGAATCAAATTATCAGGAAACAACAAGGAAAAAAAAAGAGTTTGAACCTTAAAGCTCAGTTTGAATCGTTCTGGTTTTAAATCCCAACATCTGCCCTTTCAGGGACATCATTTCTTCTTCCAAACAGCCGAAGAAAAGCTCATTTTCACTCAGAACCAGAGGAGACGCCCAGCTGCAGCCGAAGAAACAGTAACAAAAAGCCTTCAAATACGCAGAGAAATGTTTGGATTGCACGCCCCACACATGTGAAATGTCTTCACTTTCACCTTTTTACAAGATTCAAATATTTAAGAAGATCTGAAAGTAAATTTGGACAAAATTCCTTTAGATTTCTGATGGTTTCAGAGAAAAAGAAACTTCTGTCACAAAATGCAACCATATATACAATGTATACATACATTCCACTATATTGTTGTTGCTTGTTTTTAAATTCATTTAAATGATTTTATTTGTTTCTCTTTATATTCTTTTATGTATTTTTAATGCTTCTTCCACTCCCTGCTGCAATGCTTTTATTTTAGGTGAAGCACTTTGAACTGTTCTGTACATGAAATGTGCTACAAATAAACTTTATTTCAACGTTTCTTTACAAACGCTGGAAGCACCCGACACTTCATTCTGAAGCAGCTGTGCAGACTAACCAGATGTGTTCAGGTCCAACAGCTTAGCTCCCCCAGAGAACAGATTCCTGCACATGAGTCGGACTTTGCTCAGGCTGAGTCCGTACATGACGGGGTTAAAGAGCGGCTGGCAGATGATGAAGTACGTGGATAAGAGGATGCGCAGGATGCTGGGGAAGTGGCTCAGGTCGAACCTGCTCTGTAAGATCTCAAAGAAGCAGGCGAAGGAGAAGTTGAGCAGGGAGGCCAGGTGAGGCGTGCAGGTGCTGACGGCCTTCTGTCGGGTCTGCCTGGAGCCTGAAAAACACACTCTGAGGATCCTCAGGTACGTGTAAAGGATCAGAAGTGAGAGGCCGATGAGCACGGTGAAAGTGTAGACGAGTCCGTACACGTTGTTCACCGAGGTGTCGCCGCACGCCAGCCTCACCATGTAGTAGTTGTTGCAGAAAAGCCTGTCGATCGCGTTCCCGCACAGCTGCAAGGAGGCGTTCAGCGAAATCATGACGGTCACCACGACAACGGGCAGCAGCCAGCTGAACACGATCAGCCGGACCACCCTGTGCAGGGTCATCCGTGAGCTGTACAGCAGCGGGTGGCAGATGGCCACGTATCTGTCATAGGACATCACGGCCAAACTGTAAAACTCTACGTTCACATACGTGTACAAGCAGAAAACCTGCAGGAAGCAGAGAGGAGCAGAAACAGTGTGAACGTCAGAAAGGATCTGAATCAGCAGGGATGGAAACATCCCTGAACTACCATACAGCTCATTCACAAACAGGCTGCACAGAAACATGTACATGGGTTCATGTAAGCTCCTGTTCACACCGATAACCACGATGAGCAGAACATTAGAACCGATGATCAGGGCGTACAAACACATGATAAACAGGAAAACCAGATATTTGTAAGGGCCGACATCAGAGTAAGCAGCGAGGGTGAAATATGAAACCTGAGAAAAGTTCATCATCAACACAGCGACAGCTTTCACAGGAAACTGTTACCTGCTGCTTTACAAGGGTTCAAGTTGTTTAGCTGCTGAAGAGCTAACTCAGCTGTGAGTCCTGAAAGGTTTCTGCCTCCTTTAAACCCTCAGATCACACATGCACATCCCACATGCACACACACTGGTTTCCATGTTTGAGGAGGAGCAACTTTTTGATCATCACTTGTGGGTACCACCCTTTCTAAAGGTTCTACAGGGATGAAAAAATAAATAAATAAATAAATCAGGTATTCCGACCACATCCTTGTAAACTCACACAGGACTTCAAACATCTGAATTGTTGAAGTAATGCTCAGTGGGGACGTATGAGAAATCCAGTTATCATGGTTCATGGGAACCACATTTACATATTATTAGCATAATTCACACAAATTCCCTTGTGATTAGTCAAGTCAAGTCTTTTATTGTCAGATACACAGAACAACAGGCGGACTGGGCACTGAAATTCTTAGGACAGGGCACCGTACAGCAGCTACCATAACACATAACATGCCGTAACATGTCATGTCACAAGTACTCCAACAAAGACAGTAACAATAAATAGGCAATGTGGATACTACCATATACATTTTAACGCTAATTACAAGAGCTGTACTGAACATATAATACACATAATAGCCTATGCTAATCTAAGACCTATACTGACCTATAATATAGGGTAAAATAAAAAATACAATGTTGCAGTGCAAACAGCAGAGGAGGTAGGCATGTGTAAAGTATAAAGTATGTAAAGTATAAGTGTAAGTGTTGAGTGTGTAAGTGATGAGAGTGCATTTTAGTCCATTTAGGAGCCTGATGGCCTTTGGAAAAAAACTGTTCTGCATTCTGTGTGAGACCGGATGCTTCTGTACCGCCTACCAGAAGGCAGCATGGTGAACAGTCTGAAGGATGGTGAACAGTCTGAAGGATGGTGAACAGTCTGAAAGATGGTGAACAGTCTGAAGGATGGTGAACAGTCTGAAAGATGGTGAACAGTCTGAAGGATGGCAGTCTTTGAGGATTCTGCCAGCTCTACGAAGACATCTTGTGTGGTAGATGAAGGGTTGGGAGTTTCCTACCGATGATGCACTCAGCAGATCGGACCACCCTGCATAGGGCCTTACGGTCCATGGCTGTGCAGCTCCCCAACCACACTGAGATGCTACCAGTCAGGATGCTTTCTATAGTGCACCTATAAAAGTTGGTGAGGATGACTGGGTTCATGCCTTCTTGAGTCTCCTCAGGAAGAAGAGGCGTTTCCGGGCAGCTTTGACCACCTTGTCCGTGTGGGCAGACCAGGTGAGATCATGGCTGATATTTACCCCAAGGAACTTGAAGCAGCTGACCTTTTCTACCTCAGATCCGCTGATGTGGAGAGGTGGATGCTCCACCCCCTGCCGCCTCCTAAAGTCCACGATCATCTCCTTAGTTTTGCTTATGTTGAGAGAGAGGTGGTTCTCCTGACACCATGTTGTTAGGGTGTCAACCTTCTTTCTGTAGGCTGACTCGTCATTGTTAGTGATGAGGCCCACAATGGTTGTGTCATCAGCAAACTTCACGATGAGGTTGGATCTGTGCGTTGTCACACTGTCATGTGTGAACAAGGAGAACAGGAAGGGGCTGAGCACACAACCCTGGGTGCCAGTGTTTGTGACCACTGCGGCTGAAGTGCTGTCACCGAGTCTCACCACCTGTGGCCTCCCCGTCAGGAAGCTGTAGATCCATTTGAAGAGGGAGGTGTTTAGTCTCAGGTCTGCAAGCTTGGAGATGAGTCTGGAGGGGATGATGGTGCTGAACGCTGAGCTGTGATCAATGAACAGCATCCTCACATACGAATCCCTCTTTTCCAGGTGGGAGAGAGCGGTGTGCACTGCCAGTGCGATGGCGTCGTCTGTGGACCTGTTGGACCGGTATGCAAACTGCATCGGGTCCAGGGCGATGGCGTCGTCTGTGGACCTGTTGGACCGGTATGCAAACTGCATTGGGTCCAGGGCGATGGCGTCGTCTGTAGACCTGTTGGTCCGGTATGCAAACTGCATCGGGTCCAGGGTGATGGCGTCATCTGTAGACCTGTTGGACCGGTATGCAAACTGCATCGGGTCCAGGGCGATGGCGTCGTCTGTGGACCTGTTGGACCGGTATGCAAACTGCATCGGGTCCAGGGCGATGGCATCTCCACCCTGGTCCTGTAGGTCCTTTAAGCAGATTTGATGGACCTCAAAAGGTCATATCTGGCCTTCATGTACTGATCAGGATCCCCTGAGTTAAAGGCGGCAGACCTGTCTCTGAGGCTGGCCCGTTGTTTGTTGTCTGTTTGTATGCAGAGAGGAGAAGAATGGAGGTGTGATCTGCTTTTCCAAAAGCAGGGCGGGGGATGGGTTTTTTAACTGCCCCGGAATGCAGTATAGCAGTGATCAAGGGTCTGGTCTCCCCGTGTAGGGAAGTCAATGTGCTAATGGTATTTTGGCAGGACCTTCTTCATGTTAACTCTGTTGAAATCTCCAACAACAATGAAGGCTGCCTCTGGGTGCACATTCTCCAGACCGCTGATAATACCGTACAGTTCATCCAAAGCAGCAGCCTTCAGCCTTCCAGTACTGTTATATCCGTAGCCCATAAAATGTTAACCATAACACACAGTGGCGGTCCGACACTGATTTACGCCCCGGGCGAAACCCGGTGCTGGTGCCGCCCCCCCCCCCCCTCCCCCCCTCCCCCCCTCCCCCTCCCCCTCCCCCTCCCCCCTCTCACCCTCACTTTTTTTTTTTTTTTTGGGATCGTTTTTTTTTTTTTTTTGTATTTTTTTTTTTTTTTTTTTACCTAACCCCCCCCCCCCCCGCGATGCCGGCCCGGGCGCCTGCACCTCTGTGGCCGAAACGCAGTCGCGGTCCGACACTGATTTACGGCTGGCGCCCCCAACCCCCCTACTGCTCACAGAAAGACACTTCACTGTGCGTTGTGGTGGGAGCATCGGTGTAGTGTAGTGTTAGGTTAGCAGACTGACCTGTCTTTATTTCGTTCTCCGTCCGTTTTCACCCGTTTGGTCCATCACCACCTGTAATACTGTGCTGGCTCATTCTGTCTTCTTCACTTTTCCATTAGTACTATTATTGATACCACGTTCGTCGCCCTCTGGCACAGAAACACCTCCAATATCTTTCTGTCCGTATCCATCAGGAGAACGAGCCCAGTACAAATGTTTTGGTCAAAATCCTCACTTTAGGTCCACCAAAAGCATGAATATGCAGCGTAAATGTTGCCGCATCGAAATAACACGACGTTTATTTGCGTAATTAATTATTTCCATCCACACGAAATGCCATCAAACATCCTGTTTTCTGTGTTTATTTGAAAGCCGCGCGCGTTCATCCCCCTCGCTAAACATGTCCCGTTTCAGCAGTCAGGTTGCTGGGTGATTTCTACAACAGCTTCAGCCAATGATGGCCAGGCCCTGCGTAAAGCGCTTCCCCTCGCTCCATCGCATTTCTTTCCTATTGGTCAACGGAGCCCAGCTCAAAGAGAGGCTTCCTTCAAGCCATGAGGAAAAGGCTCATATGTAGTTTTTCCTGTAGAATAATCTACAGTGATCGTTTAAGAAAAAGTGCAGTTTGCAGGCGTTCCTTCAGGCAAATCACCAGGAATGCTAAGGGGTTAAGGCAGTTATGATACTTTATTGTGTCATAATGATAATGATTACACTTGACACTTTTTTTGTTATCACCCTGTGAGTGAATGAAAGGCTTGAAATCACAAATGACCGACCAAGGGGAAAAATACAATCAACAAAAGGAAAAAAAAAACATAATAATAACAGTAATAATAGTAATAGTAATAGTAATAATAATGCACTCTCATTCAAAACTATTCATTAATAATTAAAAAAAATATATATTGAATCATCCCCCCTCCCCCCTGCACAAACTCTGCACTGTGCTGCCTTGCTCACCTAACACGAGAGGTGAGAGTCTCAGGAGGGGGCGCCGAAAACAACTGTGGCCGAAACGTGTATTGATGATGTGTGATCTGAGTCTGAGTATGGCCAAGGGGAGGAGGGGAAGATGGGGGCGCCACGATTGCGCCCCCCCCCCCCCCCAAACCCCTCTCGATCTTTTTTTTTTTTTTACATTTTTTTTTTTACATTTTTTTTTTTTACATTTTTAAAAAAAAAATTTTTTTTTTTTTTTCACTCCCCCGTGATGCCGCCCCCCACGCGATGCCGCCCCGGGCGCATGCCCGGTCTGCCCGCCCCTAGGACCGCCCCTGATAACACAGACCCCTCCGGCCCTGCACTTACCTGAGTCAGCAGTCCTGTCCTGGCGGAATATGTTGAATCCCGACGGTGTAACAGCTGTGTCGGGTATCTCCGGGACGAGCCATGTCTCCACGAATGTCAAAACACAGCAGTTTGTGATATCCCGTTGAAATTTGGTCCGTGCATTAAGTTCATCCATCTTGTTGTCAGAGGACTGAACGTTGGCAAGTAAGATGGTTGGTAGAGTTGGTTGGAAGTCCCTTTTTCGAGTACGGACGAGGACTCCAGCACGTCGGCCTCGTTTCTTCCTCCTCCGTCTTGTAGGTAAACAAAGCGGCAGAAAAAAAAAGAGCCCGCTGCAGTCCGAGTTCGCACTCAAACTCCAGAAAGTTGAGTGAAAGTTCGTGAAATAATCCTTTCCAAGTGACGAACGTATAGACGTTCAGAAGTGTCTGCTGGTCATACTGTGTGAGTGACACTGTCACGCAAACGAAACAAGCAAAGACAACTAGCAAAACAAACAGAAAGTTTGGTAGCGGCGACAGAGCTCCCATCAGTGCGACCGTCTTGCTGGCGCATCGGAACATTCCCGGAACATTAGTGGGGACTGTGCAAAAAAGTGTGTTACTTATGACAAATGATGTAGGAGTCTGGGTCCTATTTGGGTTTATTGATATTTGGATAGCTATTTGAGTTTACATGTTTAAATATGATTTACGTTAATTGTAATAAAAAAAGGTAAAAAATTGCGTACATTGCCTTTCATTTGTTGTTAATCTCGGGAGAGTTTGGTTACGGGGTCATTATGGTCAGGTGGCTTAGAGTGGAGCCACACAGTTTTTTGACCTTTCTCTCTCTCTGTCACTCTCTTTGTTTTTTCTTTCACCTTTTTTATTTTCTCATATTGGATCATTGCTGTAACATTCTTTCCGGTCACCAACCAGGCGATGTGGGGGTCACCAACCGGGCGATGTGGGGGTCACCAACAGGGCGATGTGGTGGTCAGCAACCGGGTGATGTGGGGGTCACCAACTGGGCGATGTGGGGGTCACCAACCGGGCGATGTGGGGGTCACCAACTGGGGCGATGTCGGGGTCACCAACCGTGCGATGTGGGGGTCAACAACAGGGCGATGTGGTGGTCAGCAACCGGGCGATGTGGGGGTCACCAACCGGGCTATGTGGTGGTCACCAACCGGGCAATGTGGGGGTCACCAACTGGGCGATGTGGGGCTCACCAACTGGGGCGATGTCGGAGTCACCAACCGGGCGATGTGGTGGTCAGCAACCGGGCGATGTGGGGGTCACCAACCGGGCGATGTGGGGGTCATCAACCGGGCGATGTTGGGATCACCAACCGGGCGATGTGGTGGTCACCAACCGGGCGATGTAGGGATCACCAACCGGGCGATGTGGTGGTCACCAACCGGGCGATGTTGGGATCATCAACCGGGCGATGTGGGGGTCACCAACCGGGCTATGTGGTGGTCACCAACCGGGCGATGTGGGGGTCACCAACTGGGCGATGTGGGGGTCACCAACCGGGCGATGTGAGGCTCACCAACTGGGGCGATGTCGGGGTCACCAACCGGGCGATGTAGGGGTCACCAACAGGGCAATGTGGGGGTCAGAAACCGGGCGATGTGGTGGTCACCAACCGGGCGATGTGGGGGTCACCAACCGGGTGATGTGGGGGTCACCAACCGGGCGATGTGGGGATCACCAACCGGGCGATGTGGGGGTCACCAACAGCGCGATGTGGTGGTCAGCAACCGGGCGATGTGGGGGTCACCAACCGGGCGATGTGGGGGTCACCAACCGGGCGATGTTGGGATCACCAACCGGGCGATGTGGTGGTCACCAACCGGGCGATGTTGGGATCACAAACCGGGCGATGTGGGGGTCACCAACCGGGCGATGTGGTTGTCACGATAAACTACAGTCATGTTGGGCCTGGTGAGCGATAAACTACAGCCATGGTGGGCCTGGTGGGTGATAAACTACAGTCATGGTGGGCCTGGTGGGTGATAAACTACAATGATGGTGGGCCTGGTGAGCGATAAACTACAGCCATGGTGGGCCTGGTGGGTGATAAACTACAGTCATGGTGGGCCTGGTGAGCGATAAACTACAGCCATGGTGGGCCTGGTGGGTGATAAACTACAATGATGGTGGGCCTGGTGAGCGATAAACTACAGCCATGGTGGGCCTGGTGGGTGATAAACTACAATGATGGTGGGCCTGGTGGGCGATATCCTACAGCGATGGTGGGCCTAGTGGGCAATAAACTACAGCGATTGTTGGCCTGGTGGGCGATAAACTACAGCGATGGTGGGCGATAAACTCCTGCAATGGTGGGCCTGGTGGGCGATAAACTACTGCGATGTTGGGCCTGGTGGGCGATAAACTACAGCCATTGTGGGCCTGGTGGGCATTAAACTACAGCCATGGTGGGCCTGGTGGGTGATAAACTACAGTGATGGTGGGCCTGGTGGGCAATAAACGACAATGATGGTGGGCCTGGTGGGCGATAAACGACAATGATTGTGGGCCTGGTGGGCGATAAACTACAGCAATGATGAGCCTGGTGGGTGATAAACTACAGCGATGATGAGCCTGGTGGGCAATAAACTACAGCGACGTTGGATCTGTTGGGCAATAAACTACAGAAATTATGAGCCTGGAGGGCGATAAACTACAGCGATGGTGGGCCTGGTGGGTGATAAACTACAGCAATGATGAGCCTGGTGGGCAATAAACTACAGCGATGGTGGTTCTGGTGGGTGATAAACTACAGCGCTGATGCACCTGGTGGGTGATAAACTACAGCGCTGATGCACCTGGTGGGCAATAAACTACAGCGATGGTGGGCCTGGTGGGCGATAAACTACAGCGATGGTGGGCCTGGTGGGCGATAAACTACTGCGATGTTGGGCCTGGTGGGCGATAAACTACAGCCATTGTGGGCCTGGTGGGCATTAAACTACAGCCATGGTGGGCCTGGTGGGTGATAAACTACAGCGATGGTGGGCCTGGTGGGCAATAAACGACAATGATGGTGGGCCTGGTGGGCGATAAACGACAATGATTGTGGGCCTGGTGGGCGATAAACTACAGCAATGATGAGCCTGGTGGGTGATAAACTACAGCGATGATGAGCCTGGTGGGCAATAAACTACAGCGACGTTGGATCTGTTGGGCAATAAACTACAGAAATTATGAGCCTGGAGGGCGATAAACTACAGCGATGGTGGGCCTGGTGGGTGATAAACTACAGCAATGATGAGCCTGGTGGGCAATAAACTACAGCGATGGTGGTTCTGGTGGGTGATAAACTACAGCGCTGATGCACCTGGTGGGTGATAAACTACAGCGCTGATGCACCTGGTGGGCAATAAACTACAGCGATGGTGGGCCTGGTGGGCGATAAACTACAGCCATGGTGGGCCTGGTCGGCAATAAACCACAGCCATGGTGGGCCTGGTGGGCGATAAGCTACAGCCATGGTGGGTGATAAACTACAGCCATGTTGGGCCTGGTGGGCGATAAACTACAGCGATGGTGGGCCTGGTGGGCGATAAACTACAGCGATGGTGGGTCTGACCGGGTGAAAGACAGTGACAGCATGATATTCAAAGGAGGAGGGAGAGAATAAAGAGAGGGAACAAAGAGAGTATTTCCAGTCCCTGGAAATAATCAGGCCAGTACCACCGCCTCGCCTCGCAGCTCTGGGAGTGGAGTGTGAGAGAAAGAGTACGCATCAGACAGAGCTGCGGGCGTGGCAGTGTTTCCTGGGGTGATCCAGGTCTCTGTAAGAGCAAGAAAGTTAAGGGAGAGCATGGATGCATAGCCTGAGATAAACTCAGCCTTCTGCACAGCAGACTGGCAGCTCCACAGCCCCCCTGCCGCCACTTATGCAGCACGAGTGGAGAAAGAAGGATAGATAAGGTTAGTGGGGTCCTCTGGGTCTGACCCTGCTTCTGCATGGTCGCCGACACCAAGAGGAAAGAACGGGAATGAAGCATATGGTTAGTCCAAAGATGGCACTTTACAACAGTTGGTCGTCCAGGGTCACACCCAGATTCCTCGCGGTCCGGGTTGATGTCACCACGGAGTCATCCATGGTGATGGCCAGGTCTCTGAACGGGCAGCCCTTCCCCAGGCGAAAAACCAGCTCAGTCTCAGGTTGAGCTTAAGGTGGTGCATCAACATCCACCCCGAGATGTCTGCCAGGCACGCAGCAATGCCTCCACTTGGGTGTCAGAAGGGGGCAAAGACAGAATCAGCTGGGTGTTCTCTGCATAGCAGTGGTAGGAAAAGTTATGGGAGTGGATGACAGAACCAAGAGGGAGAAAAGAAGAGGACCCTGGACCGAACCTTGCGGAACCCCAGTGGTGAACCCCGGTGGACAAGCACAGACAACCTTTGGGCCACAGCTCCTGGAAGCTGCATCTGCAATGTAAGTCATGAACATAGCCCAATTAGATTTCATGTCCCATACCTCCTACCTACCAGGGGAGGTATGGGACCTCCAGCTCACTTCTTCATTGCCCACATGGGCATTGAAGTCCACCAGGAGAACAATGGAACCCCTAGGTATAACTACTCCAGTACACCAGCCAGAGACTCTAAGAAGGCTGGGTAATCTGAGCTGCTCTTTAGTGCGTACTCACAAACCACAGTCAGGACCTTCCCTCCTGCGAAGTGCAGTCACAATAAGGCAACCCTCTAGTTCCCTGGGGAGAAGTCCACACCTGCCAAAGGCCTCTCTACCTGGGCAACTCCAGGGAGAGAGGATGAAAGGGTATGAAAGAGTCTTCACGATAAAGTTTTGGGGACAAGCATGCTATTCACATTTGATGCTCTATACATGGGAAGAGGGACGGAAAGGTTGTCAAGATCAGCTGATAAATATATGTTTGGGATCATGACGGTGGCTAGCAAAAAAAGCCATCACTAGGAAATGGATGAAGATGGAGCTTAAAAGGGAAGATTGTGTTGACGTAATGCACAATATTTATATGATGGAAAGGTTGACATTTTTCATCAGATTAGAATCTGGCAAATTTAAGAATTACTGGAAAAATTGGTTGGACTTTGTTTCACCATTGAGGTCAGATTTTGTTGAATAAAACCCTGGGGACAGGAGGAACCCTTACATAGCTACAGATTGTATATTCAAGGTAAACACAAGAAACTTGTGCTAAAGAAAAAAAATAAAAGGACCAGACGACCAGGATCAGTGAGTAATTCCCTGTACTCCCTATAATATAGACCAGTGAGCAGTGCTGACCAACATATCATTGGGGTCATCAGGTGGGGACCTCCTTTCATCAGTGTTTCCTCTAGTTGGGCCCACGACACCTCCAGGAGGCTAGACAATGACCACTGGCGTCCCAGAGTCACCCCCCTAATGCCAGCCATCACTGCTCCTCACACCACAACAACCATCTTTTACAGCCACAAGCTACCTCAGCCTCTCACCAACTGCACAGCGGGGTGGGGATGCAAACCCTGGTTCAGGTAGGGGGAGAAATAAAAGCGGTAAGATAAGCAGGAATGGGATTCAAACCCTGGTTCGGGTAGGGGGTAATGAAAGTATAGAAGGTGCCAGAGGTGGAGCCAGGACAAGACACACTGGCAGACACACTAGCAGATTCAACAAACAAACTCACCTAAACAGTCCTATAATCAGCAAAAATGCCAGCAAAACTAAGCTATACAACTCACTCAAAGCCAACTCACCCAAAATGGCCGCCTGATTTCAAAAGGCTCACATGGGCCACACCCTCCACTTAAATATCCTGAATTTCTTCTTTGCTTCTTCCAAGAGTCTGTTTACCCTAAGTGCTCCCCCTGCTGGGCCCCCAGCTGCTATTGCTTCTTCTTATCCAAATCCACTGACTGGATTTTACTGCTTTATCTGACAGTTCTTTCACTATTTTCCTCACACTATGTCCACTTACACCCAGCTCCCTCAACAATGAGACAACAGACTTTGCAACAAATCCTCTACATCCTACTTCCACTGGACAGATTCTAACTTTCCATCCTCGCTGCTCTGCTTCTGCCCCCAACTCAAAATATCTAAGCTTTTTCCTTTCATGTGCTTCTACTATTAACTCCTCCCAAGGAACAGTCAGCTCTATGAAACAGACTCTCATTCTACTCCTAGACCACAAGACTATATCAGGCCTTAGATTTGTAGAGGCCATCTCCTGAGGAACAACAAGCCTATCTCCTAAATCTACCTGCATCTCCCAATCACAAGCATCCTCCAAGCTGCCGTGCCTCCTTATCGTCTTATTAACTTTCTCCCCCTCTTGAACAAACTGAATTGCCACTCTCTTCACCTTAGACCCTCCTAAGTTTACCTGCCCATACATGCATGTTACTTATTTTTTCTCTTCACGTTAGAAGCTTAACTCCTTAGTTTTTATTTATTTGTGTGTTAGTACTTTCACTCCAAACTATAGAATACCATTAATATCCAACATCCAGAACTATTTAACTTAAGAAATATGAACTCTGTGTGAGTCTTGGAGTAGGTTCACACATTGTCATTAATTACAATTAATTGAATTCCAATTGGCTTGTTTTGGACTTTATTATATGAGTGCCTTGAGATGATATTTGTTGTATTTGCCGCTATATAAATAAAAATTTATTTAATTGTCATTATTTCTTTCCATCAATGAAAGTCAGGGCAGTTTGAAATAACTCGGCACAGAAGATGACACGAAGCTTTTGAATTTTAATGCCCAAGTTCTTGTTTCCCATTCATACTCCACTCTCTCTGAAGTTTAGTAAAAGTTTCTTTTCAGTTGAAAAATATATTTCCTGATTATCTGTAGAAATCATTTCTGACACGAGTGAAGTCAAAGACAAACATTTAATTCATTATCTGTCTTTCCTCATCCTGAACTCCACATTTGCCAGCAAAGCTCAGAAGTAGACTTTTACATAACTGACGTATTTTGGACATGTTCAGTCCATACAGAACAGGGTTAAACAGTGGCTGACAAGTAAGGAAGTAAGATGATAAAAATATTCTGAATATGTTTGGAACACTGTTCATGTTGAATCTGCTCTGTAATACTTCAAAGCAAACTCCAAAAGAGAAGTTGAGCAGAGAAGCCAGGTGAGGTGTGCAGGTACTGACAGCTTTCTGTCTCGTCTGTTTGGATCCAGAAAAACAGACTTTAAGGATCTGAACATAAGTGTAGAGAATTATAAACACTGGAACACAGACTGTGAAAGAAGCAGCAACATACTCATAGATATCATTGACTGTGGTGTCATAACAGGCCAGTTTTATGATGGAGTGGTTGCCACAGTAC